>NC_041229.1:94471908-94508635 GCF_002837175.3 Physeter macrocephalus | reverse complement strand
TTTCTGGAAGGTTGCCTATCTCCACTTCATTTAGTTGCTTTTCTGGGGTTTTATCTTGTTCCTTCATCTGGTACATAGCCCTCTGCCTTTTCTTCTTGTCTATCTGTGAATGTGGTTTTTGTTCCACAGGCTGCAGGATTGTAGTTCTTGCTTCTGCTGTCTGCCCGCTGGTGGATGAGGCTATCTAATAGGCTTGTGTAAGTTTCCTGATGGGAGGGACTGGTGGTGGGTAGAGCTGACTGTTGTTGCTCTGTTGGGCAGAGCTCAGTAAAACTTTAATCTGCTTGACTGCTGATGGGTGGGGCTGGGTTCCCTCCCTGTTGGTTGTTTGGCCTGAGGCAACCCAACACTCGAGCCTACCTGGGCTCTTTGGTGGGGCTAATGACAGACTCTGGGAGGGCTCATGTCAAGGATTACTTCCCAGAACTTCTGCTGCCAGTGTCCTTGTCCCCATGGTGAGCCACAGCCACCCCCCTGCCTCTGCAGGAGCCCATCCAACACTAGTAGGTAGGTCTGGTTCAGTCTCCCCTGGGGTCACTTTTCCTTCCTCTGGGTCCCGATGTGAACACTGCTTTTTGTGTGCCCTCCAAGAGTGGAGTTTCTGTTTCCCCCAGTCCTGTCGAAGTCCTGCAGTCAAATCCCACTAGGCTTCAAAGTCTGATTCTCTAGGAATTCCTCCTCCTGTTGCCGGACCCCCAGGTTGGGAGGCCTGACGTGGGTCTCAGAACCTTCACTCCAGTGGGGGGACTTCTGTGGTATAAGTGTTCTCCAGTCTGTGTGTCACCCACCCACCAGTTATGGGATTTGATTTTACTGTGATTGTGCCCCTCCTACTGTCTCATTGTGGCTTCTCCTTTGTCTTTTGATGTGGGGTATCTTTTTTGGTGAGTTTCAACGTCTTCCTGTCGATGATTGTCCGGCAGCTAGTTGTGATTCTGGTGTTCTCACAAGAGGGAGTGAGAGCACATCCTTCTACTCCGCCATCTTGGTTCCTAGTCCCTGAGCATGTTTAAGATAGGCTAGGGTAATCTATGACGTTTAGTAGGTCAGATGTGTTAGAAGCATTTTCAACGTATGATATTGTCAACTTACCATGGGTAAGTCAAGGAAGACCTGTAGTTAAAGCTTAGATAGACCAGTCACATGTGATAGATCCACTTCAACATACCTAGTTCCCTAAGTCTTTGGACTTCTCTTACATTATACCCAGAGACATTTTGGCATGTCAGTTTCATTTGACTATCAGTGAGTCCAGACTTCAGTTTACCAACTGAAGTAACAATACAACTTTGATCAGATTCTTGAGCTGGTGCACCAGCTTCAGTATCTCTGGTAAGCAGGACATCCATACTGAAAAATTCAGCCAGATTTAAAACTACTCTCTCCTCTCTACTCTAGCATGGCTCAAACCTATTCCTATGAATATTCCCCAGGTTTTCACTGTATATAAATTTGCACATTTTGGCATCTAAGCGTCTACTAGGCACACGTTTATAATTGGCTTCCTGGGCACATGCAGATTGTCTTTAGCCATGGATCTGGGGCACATGTGAGGCTATGGGGTGGGAGATGGTCATAGGATCATCAAGCAAGGCAAGACCAGCCTCCCTAGGCAGGGTCAGAGGAGTTGTTTCTACTGGTGAGAGAAGCCCAGTGGAGTTATGTTGTCCAGGGTCTTCAAATTTAACTGGATTCTCCTAAATATCACCATTCTAATACTTTGGGACTCTGGTCTTTCCTAGTCATTGCCCTAAAATTTCACATAAGAAATATGGTAGGCTGTGAATCCAGTCTATTTTGTAAATCAGCAACGAACAGGATAAGAATCTACACTTGACTTTTGGCTACTCACTAGCTATGAGAGATAAGATATGATTTTAGGGTATTCATAAGACCGTTCTCTCAGGACAGTTATAGGAAGTCCTTGGTTCTCTGACTACTGAGCCATGAATTTAAAGCCCTGGGCTTGTTATTCTATTTAAATTCTCTTGGATGGTGAGAAGCAACCAGCCTACCGCATAGTCCTTATATCCCTCCTGACTGCCAAACTGTGCTGTGGCCTTTGCCATTTGTTCTGTCAAAGCCATATCTTTAAAAATTCACTTTATGATCATAGATGACAAATTAGAACAGAAACTGCTCTATGAAGAGAGACTGAGGACAGAACTCCAGCATGACATTTGGTAGTAAAGGAAATAAGAGAGTTAGGAGATGGCATGACTCATGAAGGACTTTTTTTTTTGGCCACACCGCACGGCATGTGGGATCTTAGTTCTCCGACCAGGGATCAAACCCTTTCCCCCTGCAGTGGAAGTGCAGAGTCCTAACCACTGGACTGCCAGGGAAGTCCCATGAAGGACTTTTAGAATAGAGATATTTGTAGACTAAGAAAACAGCCTAATGGAAAGGAAGCGATGGAAGATGCAAAGAATATGGCAAGTAACGGAAGGAGCAAGTTCTCAGAGGTGGACTAAGTTTGAATAGAAGAGCTCAAGTGAAGGACTGATACTGGTGGACGGTCTGGGGATGGAAGGAAAATGTGAAACCAAAGAGCAAGTTCAGATGGAGTGGGTGGATGATGGCAATGAACGGCCAGGTCATTACATAGCAGAGGGATGTCTAGAGCCTGAGACTCAGGGGCTGAGCAGTTATGAAGGATGACACGGTCCAGAGGCAGCCTTGCCTCCGGCTGGCTCAAGTGCAGCATGAATGAGGCGTCAATTCGAGCTGAGGCGGTGCAAGCTAAGAAGTCTTCAGCCTGGTTGTGGAAATCGGTGGAGGTGAGAACAGGGAAAAGTGTGGGGATGGAACCCATGATGAAGGACTTTTAGAATAGAGATATTTGTAGACTAAGAAAACAGCCTAATGGAAAGGAAGCGATGGAAGATGCAAAGAATATGGCAAGTAACGGAAGGAGCAAGTTCTCAGAGGTGGACTAAGTTTGAATAGAAGAGCTCAAGTGAAGGACTGATACTGGTGGACGGTCTGGGGATGGAAGGAAAATGTGAAACCAAAGAGCAAGTTCAGATGGAGTGGGTGGGTGATGGCAATGAAAGGCCAGGTCATTACATAGCAGAGGGATGTCTAGAGCCTGAGACTCAGGGCCTGAGCAGTTATGAAGGATGACACGGTCCAGAGGCAGCCTTGCCTCCGGCTGGCTCAAGTGCAGCATGAATGAGGCGTCAATTCGAGCTGAGGCGGTGCAAGCTAAGAAGTCTTCAGCCTGGTTGTGGAAATCGGTGGAGGTGAGAACAGGGAAAAGTGTGGGGATGGAACCCATGAATGAGCCAGGTGTGCCCATTCTCGGGGAAGTTTGGGGTTGGAAGGAATCCTGCAGGCTGGTAGATAACATGGAGGGAACGGGGTGGTGGTGACGACGCAAGCGGGTGACCTGGTTTTGACCTGGTTTTGTAAGGAGGACTTGCTGGCAGAGGGGCCTGGAAGTAGCTATAGGAAACCAAGAAACACCCCAATCCTTCTAACCTTCTGCCCTGGGGCAAAAGGTGACCTCGGTTAGTGCCTCAGCAAGGGATTAAATGAAGATCGCTTAGGACGACAGTGCCAAGCACATTGTCAGCACTCAGTAAACGTTGGCTCTGATTATTATTAAAGTCAGGGACCAGTAGTAGAAATAGAAGATGGGCTGATGGGGGTGATAGAGAGAGGGGTTAGATCTGACAGTAACAAGGGGACAGGAGGGAACAGCGCTGACAGTGCTTTCTCCATCACCAGTTTCGTGAAGAACCCCCTCCGCTTCCTCCTCCTCCTTATTCTTTCTCTCCCTCCCCCCACCCATAACAGCTTTATCAAGATATAACCCACATGTTATACAGTTCACCCATTTACATTGCACACTTGATTTTTACTGTATTCACATAGTTGTGCAACCAGCACTACAGTCAATTATAGAACATTTTAATCACCTCAAAACCCATATCCTTTCGCTATCACCCCCAATCCCCCATCATTTCTGGCCCTGGGAAAACCACTCATCTACTTTCTGTCTCTGTGATTTGCCTATTCTGGGCATTTCCTATAAATGGATCCGAATGCACAATAAGCAATTTCCCTTCTTAAATTCCTTTTAATGATAAGTTCAAAGGAATGAAGCACTAACAGTGGACTCTCAGGTACCAGCAACAGGTGTGTGTGTGGGGAGGGGGACAGGATTTGGAGACTCAGATCCTCCTTCCTCTGTGCATAAGTCTAGCCCGTTTGTTTTTCCTCTTATAACATGCTTGGAAAGGAAAATGTCAAAAGCCAGCCAGCTACAGAATCCAGGAGGAGGCTGGTGAATCACTTCAGTGGCTGGGGCCCTGCTGAGAATTGCACAAAGGAAGGGCTGGGGGGATCTACTCCCTTGGGGTTCCCCTCTTGGGGAGACTGGCTGACTGCGGAGGCACCAGAGGGAACAGACCAGTTGGTGCTGAGCTGGAGGTGGCAGGTGGGGGGTGGAGAGAGGGGATGCCATGGTGGAGCCCATAGCATTGCCCAGAGGGCTGCACGGGGAGGTCGTCCAGAAGCCCCTACTCTCCTTTAGTCCATGCAGCCCCTCCACGGGGACGTAGTAACTCGCGCAGGGAGGGGCAGGACCCACCAGTGTGTGTCAAGTGCGGGCATGAATCCATGGTGCCTTAGATGACGTTAGGTGTTTCATGGCCCGCCAGCCCCTAAATAACATTAAATCGCCCACTAAGAAGGTTTCTCCCCTTTTAATTCTCTTTCACCCTTTTTTTTTTTTTTTTTTTTTTTTGGCGGTACGCGGGCCTCTCACTGTTGTGGCCTCTCCCGTTAAGGAGCACAGGCTCCGGACGCGCAGGCTCAGCGGCCATGGCTCACGGGCCCAGCCTCTCCGTGGCACGTGCGATCCTCCCGGACTGGGGCACGAACCCGTGTCTCCTGCCTCGGCAGGCGGACTCGCAACCACTGCGCCACCAGGGAAGCCCCCTTTCAACCTTTTAAGTCAAAGAGAAGGCATCAACTTGGTGCCCATGTTTCCAACACCCTCACTGACACTTGTGAATGTCCCTTTTAAGAGAGTGGGTCCTAGAATCAGGGTCCACTGGCAGCAACAATGTCTCCCTAGAATTTAATAACATTGTTTCATTTACAATGAATTGATTTTCCCATGGTCTTCCATGTCTGGTAGTGGGTTTCCATCTTACATAATCTTTTTAGAGCATAATAAGAGAGTCAGTTTAAAGAAAGATATTAGTGAAATAATGGCAAGTGATATGTAGATATGGCAAACATGGTGATGGTGGTACATGAAACGACCAAAGCATAAGAACTGAACTAGAAGAATTTTATGATCTGTTTCTCTGCCTAGAGGGTCTGTGACTCGGTGATTCAGAAGATGAGAGATGCTGTTGCGGTCAGCCTGGCTTCCCCCATTGTAGCTCTCACTCCACTACAGTGTAATGGGGAGTTTACTTGCCCGCCCCTCTCACCAGACCTGGAACCCGATGTGTGTTGTTTCCCTTATGTCAGCAGTGCCCAGCACAGTGCCTGATACACAGAAGTCCTCAGTACTTATTTACTGAATGAATGTAAATGAATGAATAAATGAGTGAATGAACAGTTGCCCTTAGTACTCTGAAGAGAGTAGTTACTGAGAATCTGTTCATCCATCCAGCCACACATCCATTCCATACTTAATAAGCAGGACACTATGTGCAAGATACCCTGCCCTTAACTTCCTTGTAACGGCTTCATTTTTAGTCAATAATCAATCTACGTATTGTGCCCAGGGTAGTCAAGATACTGTCAGTGGTGGGGAGAATGTAATCTCTTCTTCACTTAAAAGCAGCGATATTAGAGCCAGCCAGAGCGGAGATTAAATCCTGTCTCTGACACTTAATATTTCGGGCACTTTGGGCCATTTACCTCTTGGAGTAAGAGTTCTCCTTCTGTAAAGTGGTTTTAATAATATTGAAGTGGCCCTGAGTCAGCCCTAGGGAATGTTGTTGAATGAATGAGATAGAGTGAGTGAACGAGTGAATGGATGCGGACCACAGCCCCCAGCGCAGCCTGGGTGCCAGGGCACAGCCTAGCTCCTCTCCCACAGCCCAGGCCCTGCCTGCCGGTGAAACTTCAGAACGGGTGGGAGAAAGCCTAAGCTCCAAGCTGCGCTTCACTGAGCAAAAATACAGCACACTGGGTGAAAAGCAGAGAGCTAGCGAAGTCTCTCGCGCAGTGGACCCTGAGGCCTGTGCTGGGCCAGCAGCAGGGGCCCTTGGCAGGTGATCCAAGGACAGACAAACCGCTCCCTAGACTGCTGAATGTCCGAAGGCCCCAGCCCCTCCCCTCCCCCCAGGGATGTGGGCAATGTGTTGTTGGCATGGTGACCAGTCAGCCTGTCTCCCCCTCCTCTGCATCCTGCTGTGACAAAGAGGCCCTGAGGGGTAGAATGGGGCCCTGCGGGCTCCACTGGCTCAAGAATGGTAGGGAGAGCCAGGTCCAGGAGCTAGGGGGGGCCTGCCTGCTGCCCTCCGGAGGCAGGAACAATGGAGCCGTTGCCCTGGCAACCAGGGGAGGCCTCTCCCTGGGCCTCCAGGCTGAGTCTGGGAGGAGGTGTCCTAAGAAAGGGAGGTTGGGAAGAGGGTGGGTGTGCCTGTTCTCAGAGCTGCCTGTCCCCCAAGGAAGGGCGGCAGGGGCTTCTTTCCAGAGAAGATGATCAGAGTCTCTGTGGACCCATTCTGCAGAGCCTCAGAGGGAGACAGGTGAGAGCAGTTTCCACCACACCAAGGCTGAGCAGGCCACGGACGCGTCACTGCAGTATCTCCTGAGCACCTTTCCCTAATGCCCACCTCTCCTCCTCTGAGGCCTCCTGAGGGCTGGTTTAGGGCAGTGGCAGTGCAGTCAGGACCAGACGCTGATGGCCTGAGAGGCCCTCTCACCTTGGGGCTGAACTGCAAACTCTGGGATGTGTGTGATGCTGTGGGTGCGGGTGGGGCGTGCGGAGCTGGGCCACGTTCTCCGAGCCTGAGGGCAGACCCTTGCCCTGAAAGGCCCCAGGGCTTTGTAAAGGCATCAGCTTCTGGAGCGAGACATCCGAGCTCCAGATCTGGGCTCCAGCACTTCACTGGCTGCGTGACCCAGAGGAAGTGATTTCATCTGAGTCTCAGTTTCCCTAGCTGTAAAGCAGCACTGGTTAACATGTGCATATAGAATAGAGGAGATGGCTCCTGTGACGGACGTATGGGGTCACAGGGTGGCTCAGCAGGGATTAGCTTCCTTCCCTCCCTGGCCACGTGCTTCTCCCTCCAGGCACCTGTGGCTCAGAACCCTGGGGGTATCACCAGCTCTCCACAGACCGCTGAGTACCCCATCGACACAAGTGCACCCCCATTCTCCCTGAAAGGCTCCCCTATTCTTGTTACCCTCCTGAGGGGCCCAGGCAGAATGTACCCCTATCATGGTAACCAGGCTTGTCTTTGAGATGGGCTGGTGTCGGGTGTCCTTTGCTTGTCTGAATGTTCTCACTTTCCCCTTTGAGCTTGGGTTGCTTTTGCCATAAAGAAGAGAAAAAGTTAAGAGAGGAGGAACCTTATAAAAGGTCTGAGAGCCCAGAGGCATTGGAAGCGGCTGTGTCCGTTGCACCCACCTGGGTAGAAGCAGGTCACTGGGGGAGAATCTAAGCCGGTGGCCACCTGCACCCCATGCTCTGTCCTCGCCTGCAGTCAGCACCTAACGCTCCCCGGAGCCTGCGTGGGCGTCGGGGGATGAATGTGGGAGTCACGATCCCAGCCAGACGCCTGTCCTTTCAGGACAAATGGCTCCCTCTTGTGGCCACTCGGCCTCATGGCAGCCGTTTCCCGCCCCCGTGCCCTTGGCTGCTCAGAGCACCCTGACAGGGGCCTGAAGGGAGGGGCACCAAGGACACCGAAGCTGGTCTGGCCTGGCCCTTGAGCTCCCAAAGTAAAGCTCATTCCCAGCCTGGACCCCCTGAACCCCTGAGTCTAATTGGAGCAGCAAGGCCCTTTCCTGCTTCTTCCCAAGCAAGAACCTTGTGGAGGCCGAAATAGCCGTTCCGAGAAGGCTCACCACGCTCAGACTGCACTGCCCATCTGACAGGCACCGAGGAGACAAGCTGGCCACAGGGACCTCGCCCACAAAGATGATCTCAGAGTGAAAAAGAGCGTACCAGTAGTTCACATACTGTTTCTGGAGAATCTGTTATGTCATGGGCCTGGCCTGGGCTCACTGTGAGGTGTGTGGGTAGAAACTAAGTAACGAAGGAGACCATACTTGTTGCTCTCTGGTGCCTTCACACTAGTTAGTGTGTTCATTCCAAACAGAAGTTCTTACCTGGGATCCTTGGGGTTGGCTTCAGGGGGTCCGTGGGCCCCCTGAAATTATATGCATGAAATGGGCATTTTTCTGGAGAGAAGGTCTGGAGCTTTCATCAGATTCTCAAAGGATTTAAAAGCATCAGAACCACAGCTAAAGTAAATGAGATGAAAACTTCTCGTCCAGTGGTGTATGGGCCCCTTCAATATAGTGACCCTGGGAGGAGGCTGACTGCTCAGATGACTCTGTTTTCTTTTCCGCCTGGGGCTCCTGTGGGCTGTCCTCAGGGATAGCTTTGAAACTATGGAAAAATCTCAGGCTCATTTCTTCTTGACCACTTCTTTTTCTCCCCCAGAATGACCCAGCTTGATCACCCACCTTTGTCACCAGCTTTGGATCTAAATGACTGTCAGCTGTTTCCAAAAATTCCATCCACCTTAACAAGGCAAAGATTTGTCACCCTCAGGAGTATTCAAGCGAAAATGACAGCATTACTGCGGGAGTTCCTGAAACTTCCTTCAGAGCTCAGGGTGGGGAAAGAGTATAGACAAGTATAGTCTTTTGAGGTGACTGATTTGAACGCTCTGTCAGTAAAAAGTCAGCCGTGTGACTCTGTAATGATGAATTGTAAGCATAACAGATTAACCAGCATTAACCAGAAAATGAGATAAAGGGTGAAAATAATGTGTAGAGGAAGACAGAGAAGGGAGGGGTCGTGATGGCCAGGAATGTCCCATCACTCAGCGTTCAAGGGATGTTTATGGACATCCACTCTGGAACCTAGGTGAATAAGACAGGAGCACCCAGTGTAATAGAGGAGACAGACACACAAAGAACCCACCAGAGAACCATGTGGGGTGTGTTATAACAGAGGGATAACTGCAGAAGTGACAGCCCAAAAGCTCACCCCAAGTGGCACTAAGTTCACCCCAAAGTGACACATCCTTCCAGGGCTGTGTATCGAACAGAGCACAAAGCAAATATTCTGTTTATCTGGCCCCCTGAAGGCAAAACTTGGAAGAAGACAGTGGTAGGTTGTGTTATGGCCTCAATACTTCACTCCTTGTATCTGTGTGACTTTGAGGGCAAGTTGTAATTCCCTGCCCCTGGACAGTGGATATTAGCAGACGTGACACAAGCAGGGTATTTAAATGTGCCTGCATGACTGGGTTTGTTCTCTGGTGCTTCTGCCATTGCCATGAGAATATTCTGGGCTAGCTCGCTGGTCCCAGGAAGAGGATGAGAGACGTGTGGAGCAGAGTTGCCCCAGTGAAGGTGCCCAGCCAAGCCCAGCCTAGAGAAACACCCGCAAACCAACCTCTAGATACAGAAGTAACCCCAGTGAAGTCAGCAGACCCCTGAGCCCCGTTTGAGCCCGGCCTTGATCAGCCTACTCTTAGTCAACCCAAAGACAGGTAAGGTATGATGAAAAGTGACTGTTGTTTCAGGCCACTGAGTTTGGGGTGGTTTGTTATGCAGTGATAGCTGACTGGTACAAAGCCCCCTTTATCAGAGATTTCTGTAGATTTCCCCTTGCCTGGATATCTGAATGGCCAGGCACTGCTCATAAAGGAAATTCATTTGGAATTCAATAAATATTCCTGAGCATCTGCCACCTACCATGTTCAAAGTGCTACAACAAGTAAAATATCCTTAAGAATATAAAAACAGAGTATATATAATAAATACAGAAAAGGTAGAATGTGAGTAGAGTGTCACAAAAGAGATCAGATAAGAGGCTAAGAGGGTTAGTTCCGAATAATTGGGAGGAGGTGATCAGGAAAAATATGAATCTCAAAGTAAGTCTAGGATTTTGAAAGGCAATGGAGAAAAGGATGGACGTTTCCCATGGAGGGCTTTGAAAGCCAGGCCATGGGGGTTGGGCCACTTTCCTCAGGCAGGTCATTTGCACTTGGCTGGCAGAAGGGCTCCTTCCAGAAGCAGTATCCTCCCAGGCAGGAAAGTCTCCTTCCAGAAGGACAAGAGATGCAGATTATGTCACAGATCTCAGAGAAAGTGCTCTTTCAGTCATTCATTCACCCGTAAACCTTTACTGAACACTGTACCAAGCACCAAGGAGTCAAATATGATTGAACCCAGCCTTGACCTTTGGACACTGGCGCAAGGGGAGAGGGTAGACATACACATGAACACGTTATTATTGCAGTGTGACCAGTGCTGCACCAAAGTGAAGAGAAGGCATGGGGGGAACCCAAGGAGAGAGAGCTCTGCTCTCCTGTGCTTGGTGAGAGGCTTCCCAGAGGTGACTTAGAAGCAGAGGCTGTAAGTCTTGATGGACTGGGGGACATTTTCCAGCAGATCCAGGGTGAGGGCTGGAGTGAGAAGTTACTGGTGTTCTCAAGGGTTCTGTCCTCGGCCGGCCATCGTTACTTTTCACTTTATTTTCTGTCATCCCACTTTCTCCTTAGCTCCACCCAAGGCTTTGAACACCCCCGGGATATGGTTGATTTCTAACTCGATCACTCCCCAACACAGAACTTCTCACCTTTAGCCCCAAGCCTGAACTTTCCTTTGAAATTCTTTTCTCAGTGGATGGTTCCATCTCCTGCCCAGTCACTCAAGTCAAAAACATGGGGCTCATTCTAGTCTCTTCCCTCTCCTTCACTTCCACAGCCCATGGTGCAAAGTCCTCTCAATTTTCCTTCCTCCCCTCCCCTCCTCCCGCTGTTCCTTCCTCTTATTTTATTGTGGTTAAATATACATAAAATTTACTATCTTAACCATTTATAATTATACAGTTCAGTGGTATTAACTATGTATTCACATTGTTTTGCAGCCATCACCACTATCCAGCTCCAGAACTTTTTCATTATACCCCAAAATAAAACTCTCTACCTATTAAAAATGACTCTCCGTGGCCCTGTTCCCCCAGTCCCTGCCAGCCTCTATTTTCCTTTCTGCCTCTATGAATCAGACTATTCTAGGTATCTCATATAGGCGGACTCATACGGTATTTTTCCTTTTGTGTCTGGCTTATTTCGCTTAGCATAACATCTTCAAGATTCATCCATGTTGTAGCAGGTATCAGAGTTCCATTCCTTTTTTTTTTGGATAATAATATATTTTTAATTGAAGTATAGTTGGTTTACAATGTCATGTTAGTTTCAGGTGTACAGCACAGTGATTCAGTTATATATAAATATACATATTTATTCTTTTTCAGATTCTTTTCCCGTATAGGTTATTACAAAATATTGAGTGTGGTTCCCTGTGCTATACAGTAGGTCCTTGTTGGTTATCTATTTTATATATAGTAGTGTGTATATTTTAATCCCAAACTCCTAATTTAGCCCTCCCCCTCCCCCTTTGTTGACCATAAGTTTATTTTCTATTTTCATTCCTTTTTTAAGGCTGAATAATATTCCATTCTTTGTACCATATTTTATCATCCATTCATTTGTCAATGGACACTTGGGTTGTTTGCACCTCTTGGCTATTGTGAATAGTGCTGCTATGAACATGGGTGTACAGCTGCTGCTCTTGATTCTTTTGGAAATTTAGTTCTAGAAGTGGAATTGCTGGATCGAATGGTAATTCTCTGTTTAGTTTTTGAAGCTCTGACCCACCTCATTGCAGATGAGGCCATCAGAGGTTAAAGGCTGGCATTGAGAATCATCCCATCAGCACTTTCCCATTGCTAGTCCCACTCCCGTCCGATACGGGGCACGAGCTTTCCCTGTGCCCAGATGCCCTTTAAAAAGAAAGACAAGAGGAGGGGAATAGGATGACACCCTGAATTACTGAGTATTTTTGTTAAAACTGCAGTCAAACTCTGAACTGCACAGTGATTGAGATAATATTTAAATTTATCTGAAAAACGCCTACTAAATTGGACCAACTGGGAGCACATTAGAACAGGGCCTTGAGAGCAAAGTTGGATTCAATTAAAAGTTCAGCTGTGGGAAATCAAGTTGGTTTTTCCTTTTGACATCAGGGTTGAAATGTACAAATTTTAAACTCGGCTACAGACACAGTGAAGATCATCGTAGCTGGTGGTTAGTGCCATCGATACCAAGGAGCTGGACAAGGTGCTGGGATGGAGAGGATGGAGGGGCCTGTTTTAAATCACATCATGGCCACAGGGAGGGCTCCTCGGAGGAGGTGACACTTGGGCTTAACCTTGATGGACAAGTCCACCCAGAGGAGAGCCATTGTGAGAGGGTTCCCGTCAGGAGGAAGTGCATGGAGGCCTGGAGGTAGGAAATAGCTGTACATGTTTGAGAAACAAAAGAAATTCCAGAGCGAATACAGCGTAATGATTAAGGAGAGAGCGTGACCTTTCATTCTTGATCATAACCCCCCACTCCTTCAGATTCTTTAAGGATGCCTCATATGTTCCAAGGTCATGTTTAAATTCTGTAGCCCTGAGCCCAGGCGCCTCGTAGATCTGGCTTCTCTGGCCTCCCCTTCCGTCACTATAGTGCGTCCACCTCCCATCAGCCGCGTTCTTTTCTCCACTCGGCCTTTCCTTCTGCCTGGGACACCGGCCTCCCTCTTCTCTACCCGTCTAATTCCCTTCCTGTGTTTACAAACCCGGCTCCTGCCACCTCCTCCAAGAAACTTCCCCAGTAGAGGGGATCGCTCCCTCCTTTGCACCTCCACTGTTCTGTGATGATTGTTTGTGTGCCTTTCTGTCTAAGTGACTGCGTGATCCTTGGGGGCAGGAACCCAGTCTAATTATTCATGTTTGTGTTCCCTGGGTTTACCTGGTAGGCACCTGTATCTACGCTGATGTCTCCCAAACGTTTTCTGCATCCTGGTCCTCTCTCTTGGGCTTTACACCCGTACATCTACCTGCCTATTAGATAAGTTCATGCAATTGGCCTCGAGCGGGGGCCCTGGGCCCACAGGTGCACCTCAGAACCCCCTGGAACCGGTTCATACTGCCTGGGGGTGACAACTGCTGCACCTCTTCCCAGCTCTGTGTGGAGTGATGTCAGACAGGTGGCTTGAAATCGGCCGTGGTGGGCTTATTTCCACCATTAGAATTGGCGAGTACTAAAATCAGGACTTCTTCCTTCTCCCCAGGAGTGAGTTGTTAAACATTTCCCAGCACACCACTGCTTGGAGGGCTAGAGGGTTTATTAAAGCCCAGGTTGCTGGGCCCACCCACCGAGTCCCTGATTTAGTAGGTCTGGGGTAGGGCCTGAGACATTGCATTTCTAAAAGTTCCAGGGATATGCTGAGGCTACTGGTCTCGGAGAAGCAGAGGCCTACAGGCACCTCTGAGTCACGTCCAAAACGAAAGTCATCATCTTTCCCTCAAACCCACGCCTCCTGCGTTGTTTGTAGGGAAGGGCAGCACCGTCCGCCGAGTTTCTCAGCCAGGAAGCTGGGATCCTCTCCCTCGGCTTCCGGGGCTCAGTGGCCACCAGGTCCTGGCATCTCGCCTTCATCAGCTCTCCTCTGACCCTTCACCTTCTGCCCGTGCTTGGGGCCTGGGCCCTGCCTGATTCACGCCCCGTCTCTCCTTGTCTGCGCCCACACCAGCCTCCTGGGTGGGCACCCTGCTTCCATCCTCACCTGCTCTGTCCTTTCTCCACATCACCTTCAGCGTGATGAGACATCAGTCCCATCCCGTGATTCCCAGCGTGAAAGGTGTCAGTGGTTCCCCATTCACGTCTTCAGGAGCGCTTCTGTCTGGAGTCCTCCTCCCTCCCTCGGCCTTCAGCGCTCACCCTAACTCCCCCGCCCCCCCTCCAGGCTGGGCAGCTGTCTCTCCTCAGGGAACCCCTGCCCCCCTCCTGCCCCATCACCACGCTGCTCACCCCACCATCTCCCAGTTGCCTCTCTACCCACCGGCTTCACCCATGTCACTGCAAGCTCACGAGGAAGGAACTGAATTTGTTTCATTAAATCTCTTTCCTCTGTGCTTACCACTGAGTCTGGCACACGGTAGGCCCTTGTCTCGGCTTGGCTTGCGGGAAGAAGACTCTGAGAATTTTAGTGCACGTCGTTTATTTGGGAAGTGATCTGAGGAAGCACCAGTAGGGAGTGAGGGGCAGGATGGGGTGTCGGAAAGCCAGTAAAAGGCGTCGTCTCTTCAGGCCAGTTGCCCCTGGGGACCCCACTGAAGCTCAGTCCTCTGGGGATTCTGGGAGCAAGAGTAGAAAAGGCCTCAGAGTCATCTTACTCAAGGGGTATCTATCCACCAACACCCCATCTGTTGGGGCATTATTAACTCTCCAGCACTGCCTGCCCGTGCAAGCCAAATGGCTCCCATAGCCGGGACAGTCCCCAGGCAGTAGCTGTGGGCACGTTGAAGCAGTGCTGAGGGCATATGAGCGGATACCGACAGCCCCGGCACAGTGCTCACTGTTTGGTACGTAGACGTGAAGCAGAGAGCATCCCAGCATCCTGGGGAGAGGTGACAGCATGTTCAAAGGCACTGAGGCCTGAAGGAGCCTAAACCATCCCAGCTTAAGGAGAAATAATTATTTCCCAAGAAGAAAGGAGGGGGGAGCTGGATGAAGATGGTCAAAAGGTACAAACTTCCAGTTTTAAGATAAAAATGTACTGAGGATGTAACGTACCACACAATGGCTATAGCTAACACTGCTGTATGGTGTATCTGAAACTTGTTAAGAGAGTAGATCCTAAGAGGTCTCATCACAGGAAAAAACACGTTTTTTTCTTTTTGTATCTATATGAGGTGATGGATATTCACTAAACTTATTGTGGTAATTAATTCACAATATATGTAAGTCAAGTTGTTAAGCTGTACACTTTAGACTTATATAGTGCTGTATGCCAGTTGTATCTCGATAAAACTGGAAAGGAATAAAAGAAGGAGGTGAGGAGGGGTCTGCGTTAAGGGACCCACCCTGGGGCCTTTTGAATGGACATTCTCTGGGGGTGACGCAGACTTGTCTGGTGTCTGGGTGTTACACACCTGGGGTGAGGTTGGAGCTCATTGTCTGGGGCAGCGCTCCCCGCTGGGACTCTGCTGATGGAGATGTTTCATATCTGTGCTGTCCGATACAGAAGCCCCATGTGGCTGCTGAGCATTTGAAATATGGCTGGTGCAACCGAGGAGCTGAATGTTTAATTTTATCCCATTGTGATGAATTTAAATGTCAGTGCCAGTGGGCAGGTTGGTTACTGGCTACCATCGTGGACAGTGCAGGTCTGTGAGCTCCTCCACCTCCCTGTTGCCTCTCCATCCTCTGCAGCCAGGACTCCGAGCTGCCCTGATCATGAGCATCCCTGAGCCTGGAGTGCCACGTGGTCCCCCCTTCGTTTGGTCCTCAGATCCTCAGCCTTGTGTCCGGCTGCCACCTGCAGGATTTGGAGAGCAATGGGCAGAAGCTGGCCTGGTCCCTGGGTCCCCTGATTTTCACTAGCCTCACCCCAAGGCATGTGACTATAGAGAGAAGGCCTGGTGAGAATGACTCTGACACATTCTCAAAACCCTTGGAGAGGCCTTAGTGGAGAAGCCCCAGGTTCCCGTCTGCCATCTTTATGAAGTTAGCATGTGGTAAGGGTCTGGCTGGGCCTTACTTTCACTACTGGTCTGGGCTTGTTTTCAAATTATAAAAGGTACCTTGCTAATGCAGCTGGGCATTTTCAGAGAGGCTGGGCTTTCTGTGATAGGCCCTTGCAGAGATTTTGGGGTTGGAGGGCATGGAGGAGGTAAACTCTAGACAAAATGGGAGTCTGCTCTGAAGCCAGCGTGTCTGGATGCCCTTTTCTATTTCATCCTGTATGAAGGATAAAATTCATGTCTTTCTGTAGCAATGCTTCTCACACAGGGATTCGTGTCCCCCAGGGGAAGGTTCCAGGTTTCTTGGAGGTAAGGTCATATGCAGTGTAGAGCTGGCCTCTCCAAACGTCCAGCCATGTTGGCCTATGGAACACACACACTGGAATCCTGCACCTCCAACTCCAGCACATACAAAGGCAGGATATGATATTTTAGAATATTGAGCAAACTCAAAATCAAGAAATTACCAGGTGCCAGTGATGGAGTGGGAACTGGCACTGAGAATTCCTACAGGCCTGAAGAACTGTGGTCTTGGGTCCCCCGCAGGGACAGGGATAAGCCCTCATGGACAGTTGATTGATGGAACTGGACTCTGTCTAAGGCCAGGAGCAGGGACGAGACCCAGACCAGACAGCCCCTGTCTACCAGGTAAAACTATTAGGACCTTGAGCCTCCTACCTGTGGGAAGGTAGGGTCCTAATTCACACTCTCCATACAGTGTGGAAACCCCAACTTCAGAAGCTAACAAACGTGTTGACCTTATGGGGTTTCCAGTAGAGGCCACTTCAAAAACTTCTGCGGAGGGAGGTGTCTTCAATCCCAGGTACTTGTGGGATTACCTCGAATGTTAACTCCTGCTAAATAAGGACAAAAAATATAAAATATGTGAGGAAGCCTAGCATCACTCACTCGTTCATTCATCCATCCATTCATTCAGCAGTTTCCTCTGGACACCTACTCTGTACCAGGGGCTAGAGACACATCAGGGTACGAAACAGAGACAAATCTTGCATCATTAGAACATATGTGTGGGAGTGACAGACAACAAGTAACTTACACAGTAGACTCAATAATGGTAAGAGTTACCGGGAAAAGTAAAGCAGGAAAGGGGATTAGGAAATCGTGGAGGTAGATGTCACAATTTAAAATATCACGATTAGAGGAGCCTCCCAGGGAAGGTGGTGAGGAGGTGAGCCAAGTGGATATTTGGGGGAATCAAGGTATGAAATTTCCATCACCCCAAAAGACTCCCTCACTCTGCCCCTTCGTAGTCAAACACCACCCTTAACCCTTGGCAACTGTTAATCTGTTCTCCGTATGGTTTTTCCATTTCCATAATGTCATGTAAATGGAATTATACAGTCTATAGCTTTTTGAATCTGACTGCTTTCACTTAACATAGTGAACTTGAAATTCATCCATGTTGTTGCATGAATCTGTAATCCGTTACTTTTTTTAAAAAAAGTTTTTATTTTATATTGGAGTATAGTTGATTTACAATGTTGTGTTAGTTTCAGGTGTACAGCTAAGTGATTCAGTTATACGTATACATGTATCAATTCTTTTTCAGATTCTTTTCCCATAAAGGTTATTACAGACTATTGAGTAGAGTTCCCTGTGCAATACAGTTATGTCCTTGTTGACTATCTATTTTATGTATAGTAGTTTGAAACTGCTAATCCCAACCTCCTAATTTATCCTCCCCCCACCTTTCCTCTTTGGTAACCATAAGTTTGTTTTCTATATCCATGAGTCTGTTTCTGTTTTGTAAATACGTTCATTTATATCATTGTTTTTTAGATTCCACATATAAGTGATATCATATGATATTTGTCTTTCTCTATCCGACTTACTTCACTTAGTATGGTACTCTCTAGGTCCATCCATGTTGCTGCAAATGGCATTATTTCATTCTTTTTTATGGCTGAGTAATATTCTGTTGTATAAATATACCACATCTTTGTTCATTCATGTGTCGATGGACATTTAGGTTGCTTCCATTTCTTGGCTATTGTAAATAGTGCTGCAGTGAACATTGGGGTGCATGTATCTTTTGGAATTGTGGTTTTCTCTGGATATATGCCCAGGATTGGGATTGCTGGATCATATGGAAACTCCAGTTTTTAAAGGAACCTCCATACTGTTCTCCATAGTGGCTGTACCAATTTACATTATTCCCATAATCCATTACTCTTTATTGCTGAGTAGTATTTCATCAGTTATTCACCTGTTGGAGGACATTGGGATGTTTCTAGCTTTTGGAGATTATAAGTAAAGCTGCAATAGACATTCACATATTGATTTTTGTGTGCAGATAGGTTTTCATTTCTCTTGTGAAAATAATTCAGCAGTCGTTTTCCTGTTGTAAATGTATGTGTTGAGTTCTTGCTATGTTCCAAGATTATTCTAAAAGTTTCCCACTGGATAAAACTCATTGAAGCCTTACACCAACCCCACAGTGTAGGAGCTGTTGTTATTCCGATTTTAAGAATGGGAAAACCATAGCTGAGTTTAAGTAACTTGCCCAAGACAACAGCAGGGAAGTGATGGAGTTGAGATCTGAGCCCAAGTAGCCTCGTTCTAGAGCCAGCACTCCCAAACACCACGCTATGTACATCCATTATCCCATTTAATCCTCCCAGCTACAAAATGAGATAGATGAGGTTATCCCCATTTTACAGATGAGAGAACCAAGGCTCACAGGTGAAGTAACTGGTTCATAATCACACGTATGTGGTGGAGTTCAGATTCAAACCAAGTTCAGATTTACCTAAATTAATGCACCAAGTTAGTGCTCTTAGCTGCTCTCCTACGCTTCTTCCACATATAAATTATTTCTAGTAAGTACTTCATTCTTAACTGTTCTCTAGTTGCTTTCAGGTGTGTTGACCTTGTCTCTTCCATATTTGTTCTCCTTTGTGTGTCACATGTCTGTGCCTCCTAGCGCTGAATGCTGCACCCAGTATGTAGTAAATACTTAGTAAATGCTGAATGAATGACAAACAGTGCAATTGATGTGTTCCTCTCCTTCCTGCTGTTGGAGTTTGGAGGGCTTTCCACCCATATCTCATGGTTTTTTAGGAAACCAATCTAAGGGAAACAAAATATCTTACTTCTCTGCAATGAAACTTGCAACACATACTTGCGCGTACACACACGCACGCACGCACGCGCGCGCGCCTCAGACTCCCTACTCTTAATCTGGCTACTAGGCTGATAGAGGAAACCCAGTCTATTTCACTGCCCAAGAGCCCTGCACCACTAGTTAAGGAGAATGGGGCCAGTCTGGTGGGGCCAGCTTTGTGTGGATACTTCCCCTTTCCTGGATCCAGCGACCCTACTCAAGTCTATGCTTGTTGTTATCTTTCAAGCAGTGGATGAGCCAGCAGCAGGGGAGACTGGCTTCTAACTTCAGCTTTTGTGGTTCTCCTAACGGTCAGATCTAATCCCATGTTTTCCTTTTCTGTGGAGATGCAAACAGGCAAGTCCAGCTTTACCGATGAACATTTAATTCAGCACCTATTGATGTTCAACACTGTAAATGAGACATTAGACATGGCTTCTTCCCTCAAGGAGTCACAGTCTAGTTAGAGATAAGACTGAGAGAATTAGAGGACACAAAGTCTACTCCTGAATGTTGAAGACCCAGAAACAGAGGTCTCTGATGGATTCACTGTCCGAGTCCCCTAGGGTGGTGTAGTCTCTTCCAGGTGTACAAAACCTTGGTTTGGACACTCCAAGCAGAGCCCCCCTGCCTGCCTTTCCATACTTTTCTTCTGCAACTCATTTTACATTCCACAAACATGTATTGAATGCTTACTATGTGCCAGGCACTGTGCTGGCCACTGCAGGTGATCCCATATGGTGGGAGGATAGAGTGTGGGTGGGGAAGGTGGTGAGAGATGAGGTAGGGTCCAGATCGTGAAAGTCATCATAAGCAGAGCCAAGAGCTTTGGGCTTTGTCCTGGTGGAAATGAAGAGCCACTCCCCAGCTTGCACTTGAAGCTACAATTTAGTGTTTCCCACATGCACCAAACTTCCCCATTTCCATGTCTGGGATTATGCTGCTGCCACTACCTGGATGCCAACTCCTCCACTTCTCCCCCTTTTTTCACTTACTTAATTCCACTGGTTTTCAGAGGCATTGTCCATGTGTCACAGGATGCCATGTACCTACAGCACCTGTGATAACCCCTTTGGTGACACTCATCACCTGTAGGGAAATGAGCTGACCATGTTTCTTTTTTAAAAAAATTGAAGTAGAGTTGATTTACAATGTATTATTTCTGGCGTACAGCAGAGTGATATATATATTCAGTTATATATACATATATGTATCCTTTTTCAGATTCTTTTCCACTATAGGTTATTACAAGATATTGAATATAGTTCCCTGTGCTATACAGTAGGATGTTGTTGTTTATCTATTTTAAAAATAGTGGCTCATATCTGCTAATCCCAAGGTCCTAATTTATCCCTCCCCTCCTCTTTCCCCTTTGGTTACCATAAGTTTGTTTTCTATGTCTGTGAGTCTGTTTCTGTTTTGTAAATAAGTTCATTTGTGTCACTTTTTAGATTCCACATATAAGAGATATATGATATTCGTCTGACTTCACTTAGTATGGTAATCTCTAGGTCCATCCATGTTGCTGCAAATGGCATTATTTCATTCTTTTTTTTATGGCTGAGTAATATTCCATTGTATATATATACCACATCTTCTTTATCCATTCATCTGTCAGTGGACATTTAGGCTGCTCAATGTCTTGGCTACTGTAAATAGTGCTGCGATGAACATTGGGGTGCGTGTATCTTTTTGAATTATGGTTTTCTCCAGATATATTCCCAGGAGTGGGATTGCTGGATCATATGGTAACTCTATTTTTAGTTTTTTAAGGAACCTCCATACTATTTTCCATAGTGGCTGCACCAATTTACATTCCCACCAACAGTGTAGGAGGGTTCCCTTTTCTCCACACCCTCTCCTTTATCATTTGTAAACTTTTTAATGATGGACGTTCTGACCAGTGTGAGGTGATACCCCATTGTAGTTTTGATTTGCATTTCTCTAATGGCTGCTCAATGTCTTGGCTACTGTAAATAGTGCTGCGATGAACATTGGGGTGCGTGTATCTTTTTGAATTATGGTTTTCTCCAGATATATTCCCAGGAGTGGGATTGCTGGATCATATGGTAACTCTATTTTTAGTTTTTTAAGGAACCTCCATACTATTTTCCATAGTGGCTGCACCAATTTACATTCCCACCAACAGTGTAGGAGGGTTCCCTTTTCTCCACACCCTCTCCTTTATCATTTGTAAACTTTTTAATGATGGACGTTCTGACCAGTGTGAGGTGATACCCCATTGTAGTTTTGATTTGCATTTCTCTAATAATTAGTGATTTTGAGCATCTTTTCATGTGCCTATTGGCCATCTGTGTCTTCTTTGGAGAAATGTCTATTTAGGTCTTCTGCCCATTTTTTTTTTTTTTTTTGAGTTCTATGAGCTGATTGTATATCTTGGAAATTAAGCCCTTGTTGATCATATCATTTGCAAATATTTTCTCCCAGTCCCTAGGCTGTCTTTTTGTTTTGTTTATGGTTTCCTTTGCTGTGCAAAAGCTTATAAGTTTGAGTAAGTCCCATTTATTTTTGCTTTTGTTTCTATTGCCTTGGGAGACTGACGTAAGAAAACATTGCTACAATTTATATGAGAATGTTTTGCCTATGTTCTCTTCTAGTTTCATGGTGTCATGTCTTATATTTAAGTATTTAAGCCATTCTGAGTTTTTTGTGTGTGTATGGTGTGAGGGTGTGTTCTATCTTCGTTGATTTACGTGCAGCTCGCTGTCCAGCTTTCCCAACACCATTTGCTGAAGAGACTACCCTTTCTCCTTTCTCCATTGTGTATTCTTGCCTCCTTTGTCGAAGATTCATTGACCATAGGTATGTGGGTTTATTTCTGGGCTCTCTACTCTGTTCCATTGATCCATATGTCTGTTTTTGTGCCAATACCATGCTGTTTTGATTGCTGTAGCTCTCTAGTATTGTCTGAAGTTTGGAAGGGTTATGTCTCCAGCTTTGTTCTTTTTCCTTAGGATTGCTATGGCAATTCTGGGTCTGCTGACCATGTATCTTGTCTCCAATCAGATGCTTAGCTCCATGTCTATTAAATGTCTATATCCCCCACTCTTACAACATATGGGCCTGGTGCAAAACAGTTGCTTAAAAAAAAAGTTACTGAACTATTGAATTAATAATGGTGGACAGACCCAGCAATACCCTAAAGCTATAGAAGCATCAGGGAGAAGAGACTGGAAATTGAAAGGGAGAGGGAAGACTAAATCAGGGACAGCTCCAGAGGACATGTGAAGCTGTTCTCACTTAATCTACAGAGGTACTGTCTGGTCTCTCAGCTCTGCCCGAGTCACCCATTGCTCCTGATCCATGTAAAACACTTTGAACAGGGACAGGCACACACTATGCAACCAATAGATGTTAGTTCTTCTTATTAGCAGAGGTCTTCAATCCTGCCACCAACTCTTTTCCCAGTTCTAGAAATAAATTAAGAGTTGTATTCTGTTTCTGGACCCTGATTCAAAAGCTTGACTGCTTAAGAAAGTGAGGAGTTGGCCCTATGAGGGCATTTAATACAAATGTTTGAGGAAAATTTTGTCCTTCTGTTTTTTGCTTTGGTGGATTTCTTTCATTCTATCTTACAAGTCACTAACTCTCTCTTCAGCTGTGTCTAGTCTGTTTAACCTATCCATTGAGATTTTTATTTCAATAATATTTTTCACTTGTAGGAGTCTTATGTGGTTTTCACCATATCTACCTGCTCATGGTTCTTTCTTTCTTTTTTTGGCTGCCTTGGGTCTTTGTTGCTGCGTGCGGGCTTTCTCTAGTTGCGGCGAGTAGGGGCTACTCTTTGTTGTGGTGCGCGGGCTTCTCACTGCAGTGGCTTCTCTTGTTGTGGAGCACGGGCTCTAGGCATGAAGGCTTCAGTAGTTGCAGCACGCGGGCTCAGTAGTTGCGGCATGCAGGCCCTAGAGCACGCGGGCCTCAGTAGTTGTGTCTCACGGACTCTAGAGTACAGGCTCAGTAGTTGGGGCACACGGGCTTAGTTGCTCAGTGGCATGTGGGATCTTCCTGGACCAGGGATCAAACCCTTGTCCCCTGCATCGGCAGGTGGATTCTTAACCGCTGTGGCACCAGGGAAGTCCCTAACCTGCTCACGTTTCAGTCTCTGTTATGTGGATGCTAGTCTTTCTTTTAACTGCTTGAACATTTTCAGCATTCTTACTTTTCAAATTGCTCTATTATTTCTTGTACATTAGGAATGAATTCTGTTGTTGGACATGTGAACTCTCTGACCCCATAACACTGGAATTCCCCAGTTCTGTCTTTAAATCTGTGCTCTTGTCTATATTCTCTCATGTCCTTAGTGATCTCATCCAGTCTCATGGGTTCAAATACTATCCCCATGCCTGTGACATCCAAATTTATATCTCCAGCATAGATATCCTCTATTAACCCTAATTTATCCAACTGTCTACCCAATATCTTCACATGGTCTGTACAAAACTGAATTCCTTAATCTTCCCCACAAAACTCTTGTCTAACTTTGGTCTTCCCATCTGAGTTAATAGCAACTCCCTCCTTCTAATTGCTCAGGTCAAAAAATCCTAGAGTAATCTTGACTCCTGTTAAAACAGGTCAGATCACGTTATTCCTCTGCTTAGAACCAGTGACTTGCAGTGACATATAAAGCCCCACAACAAAAATAAACAAAACAAACCCAAAAAGCTACACAATCTGGTTCACCTCTTCGGCTTCATCTCCTATTATTCTTCCTCTTTCTTACACCTCTTCAGCCAAAGTGGCCTCCTGTGTTTTGAAACTTTCAGTATGCTTCTGCCTTAGGGCATCTACCTTTGCTGTTCCATAATGCCATGTAAATAGAATCATATAGTACATAGCCTTTGGAGTCTTCTTTCATTTACCATATGGGGGAAAAGGAAAAACTACAGAAAGAACAGATCAGAGGTGGCCAAGGGTTAAGGGTGGTGTTTGACTACAAAGGGGCAGAGTGAGGGAGTCTTTTGGGGGTGATGAAAGTTTTGTACCTTGATTGTTGTGGTGGCTGTATGACTATGCATTTGTTAACATTCACAGAACTGTACGCTGAAGAATGAATTTCACTGTATGTAAATTTAAAAAAAAAAACAAAACAAAATCACAAACAACGGTTGCAAGTTTCAGGAAAAACTAAATGCAACATTGTGGAGAGGTGGGGAAGCACGAAATACACTCAGACACACACAAGGATCCTCAGTGAAAAGAGGTTCACTTTATCCAGCAATGAATGAGCTGCTTCTCAAAATACATCTGATATAAAACTGTTTGTTTGAAATTAGCTGGACTCCAGCTGCATAAAAGACAGAAGGAGAGTTGACAGGCATGTCTGACTGCTCACCTGCTTCTAAGAAATTACAGTCTCTGCTAGAACCAAATGCTCCAGGTTTAGTGACCCAGTATTTGAGATGACTGGTGTCTGATAATGTTCTAGGAAACCCTGTGTTCAGTGGAGTCCTGTCCCAAAGGGAGTGCTCAGTTTCACAGTGGTACAACTCTCACCAAAGCTCCACGAAGCTTACTTCGATGAACTTTAGGATCTCAGTGCTCACTGGAGGGCTGACTTTGTGGTTTAGATTATTCTTCCTTTCCCAGGAAGGTCAATTATCAACTCTGAACATCTGCTGACTGTGCATCTTTCCTGGTCAAAGGTATCGTGTTAATAAAGTTCATCAACCATAAAACCTAGTGATGGATTGTTTCTCCCCTCATCTTGCTCTGGTGGAAAGAAAGATAGATAAAGACAACCTAGGACTTGAGAAGATCTGACCCAGAGTTATAGTTAGGCTTCAGAGCTGTCCAAATGAGCCTGGTTCTATAAAGAAGAACCACACCACAGACCTATTCTCATAAACAACTTTTATTTTTGTCCTCAGGATGTGCCCTTGAAGACTCCCAAATGCCTGGAGTCTCTGACTCTCCTTGGACCAGAGGCATAAGCATTGTACGGAACACTCAACCTTGGCTCATCACTCTCCTGAGGGGCTAAGTCTGAAGGCCCCAGAGAGAGGGAGCCGACACTCATGCCTCATTCCAAGATGGGTAACACAGTGAACAAAGAATTAGTAAAACACAGACTCAGTCTGTAGAGGGCTTCAAATATACATATTCTATATATATAAACCTGTTATATAGGATTTCAACTTATTGGTTTCCTTGTGATTTGTAATTAAAGTACAAATGATATCGATGTTGTACACTGCTGATTTCCCCTTCTCAGCCCCCCTCCCTCCCCAACATAAATAACATCACAAAGGTCAGGTGATCCTAAGAGTTTCTGTCGTAAATATTTTGTTTTTAAAATCATTTCCCCTTCCTCCCCCGCCAACTACCTGTGAGAGTTTGGATCGGAGCAGCATGGAACGGACAAGGCTGGGGGCAGCATGGAGATCTAGTGGGGAGAGCGCGGAACATTGCTTCTCACTGACTGGCACCAGATGGGCTTCTGCATTTCCACTGACAACAGAGGCTACGACGGGAAGCAGAGAATGTGCGATGCGGTTTCGCCCTCCTCCGAAGTGGAGGAGGCTGGCTGGACCACTGAGAAAAGCCCTAAAGGCATTTTCGAGACAGAGCACAGCTCCAGAAATGTCTTGGCTCAGTATTTACACAATATCTTTAGGCTGCATTTTCCTTTTAAGAAATTTATGTTTCTGAGGTTGGCTGGGGGAAAGAAGGAACTTAAAAACCCAAACAAACCAATTCCCACATATGTAAAAGTCCTGTTATATGTCTTACTCAGTTATTGTCACACACATCATTAAAAGTAGATACTGACAATGACTGGTTTCTTATTCCTGTTTTGAAGAGCGTGAGAAAAGAGAGACAGGAGAGAAGGGAGGAGTGAGCTAAGGAGAGCGCCGGCCCTTCTTCAGAATTAAGTGACACTGGATGGTCTGGATTCGGTTCTTGGCTGGGACAAACTCGGGCTGCAGCTTCAGTGTAGATTCGTACCACACCAGTGCTTTCTCAAACTCCTCCTGTAAGGAGCAGAGGGACAAAAGTGAGAGGGGTACCGCCGCCAGACTAAATAGATACGGTGACTTCTTTTCCTGTGAAAAGCGCATCTGTGGTAGTGACAATCCTGCAGCATTTTCTCAGTGGATCTCAATCTCTGAGGAAAACGCTGAGGTCTGGAGGAAACAACTACCTCCATCCCCAAGGTATGAGATAACAAAGAAAATTATGGCAGAGCCCAAGAACCAGAGGGAAAGGGGAGATCAAGTTTACAGAGGTTTGGCCCAACAATAGGAGTAACTGTGGGAGCAACAGTAAGAACCAACATTACTGAGTACCTGCTGCGTGCCAGGAACAGCGCTAGGTGCTTTATGGAATCCCTTCCTTTAATCCTCACAGAAACCTCTAGAACTATGTCTGGCAAAAGCTTATTTTGCATCTGCCTGAATTTTCTACTGTTAACTGGAAAGATGGAAGTCATGTCAGGTATCTCAATTAGACTTGTAAATTCTGAAACAGTTTCTTATTCTCCCTAACACTTGAAAATACGAACACGGTTTGGAAATGATCACTGCCATAGTGAAGGCGTTAATCTTTTACTTAGACTAATACTCTCAAAGAAGAGCCCAAATCTACTGCTTAAATGGCTCCTTCTGGCCAAATGAGAGGCAGAATTCCTCATTCACAGCAGCAAATTTTGCATTTACTGGGGATGAAAATAGATTCTTCAATTTTAAGAAGCAGAGAGGGAAATCTGCACATTCAGCAAGACCTACCTGGCCAAAATTATATTTCCTGCCTTTGAAGTCACGGATAACACATAAAACTTAGAGCCCGAAGCTGCTCATTCTATTAACCTTTACTGAGAGTACCGTGGGAAGAGCCCCATGTGGGACCCCAAGCTTTGGATGAAAGTGGATGGCACAATTCTCGTTAAATTTGGCTATGACAGCTTCTGGGGGACCCCTGGGACTTTAAGTTTTGAAATTGGTCCTTGTTCTGAACAAGATGGCTTTGCCATTTTATCTGTAAATGGTATCCTATGAAACTAGTGGCATTCCACCATTCATCAAAGCTTTGGTGAGCACCTACTATGTGCCAAACCCTGTGAAGTGCTACGAACAGGGAGATGAAGAGGAGTCTTTCCTAAGGAGCTCCTGGTCTAGGGGGAGAGACTAATACTTGAAACAAAAGTTATAAAACAAGGTGAAAGTACAACAAGAGCAATCCGCACAGGGCATCATGAGTGCAATGGCAGGGACCTGGCCCAAGCTTGCAGTAAGAAAGCACGAGAGTGTGTCTGTCCACGTGGAGGGTTAGGTAGGTTTTCTGGAACAGGTGACGTCTCTAGAAAACTGCAGGTAAATCTGACTCTATTACTGTTAAAAACTCAAGGTGAGGAACTACATAGTTGCAAATACGTGGATGAACTTCCTGTATTATTTAAAAAACTCACAAACCCCTTACCTATAAAATATACCTTTGGTGGAGAGCTAACAATTTTAGACGCAAAACTTACAGGAAACTGGAGGACAGTGACACAGTTAAAGAGGGTTTGAAATCAAAGAAGATGTGCCGGAGAGAAGGCGGCAGAGCTGGTGTGCTCCGCTCACAGGCCAACCTCACCATCGCCACGTAGACGTTGCCCAGCGTGAAGTGGTTCACAGCAAAGTGTGGCGCGATCTCCACTGCCATGGTGGCCACGATGACGGCGTCGTTCCAGAGCTTGGCGTTGTGCAGGATGTTGGCCAGGCTAATGAGGGGCACATCCTGGGGGAGGAAGGAGAAGGCGAGAAGGGAAGAGCTTTCATTCTCGGCTCTGGTGATCGTTAAGTAATGTGGTCAGCGTTTCCTGGTGAATGGCAGAGTCGTGCAACTTAGCGCGGGAGGCTGCTGTTTGCTACGGGTCTGTGATAGGGAAGGAGCGCGCACCAGCCTATCCACGCAGTACTTCTTTCATTGAGTGAGACTTGCCTCAGAAAACAAACAAACATGTCAGCTGCGTAAAAACCTGCTGAGTGCGGTTGTTGGCTTCCATCCTGGTGCAAGCTCCTGGTCGCGCTGCAGCTTGGTAAGGGAAGTTGGTGGCCCGACGCTCTGCACAGCCCACACTCTGGGGCACGCCGTCACAGAGCCAAGGGGTTTTCTGCAAGGACCGCTGCGCTGCCTGAGGCAGGGGCTGGCAAGCTGTGGCCCACAGGCCAGTCCAGCCTGCTGCCTGCTTTTGTAACTTTTTATTGGACCACACCATTCCCATTCCCTTAGGTATTTCTGTGGCTGTTTTCACGCTATCATGGCAGAACTGAGTGGCTGCAACAGAGCCTGTCTGGCCTCAGACCCTAAATTTGTACCACCTGGCCCTTTACAGAAAAAGTTCCCTGACCCTTGATCCAGAGTCTTCGCCCTTCCCTATTGCCTAGCAGTACAGAGCACAGAATGATGGGTTCATCAAGTAGCAGTATTATTATCACAAATATTTATTAATGTCACAAATATTTATTCCCTTTAAATATGTTACCTGAGCAACTGCCATCTATAATGCATTGTTCTACATCACTGGGTTCTTCTATAGGAGATACAGAAGAAACAGAAAAAATGATCCATCTTTGTCCTTGCTGGACACCCACAGAGTGCATGTCATTAATAAGGTCACAGAGGTTTAAGAATTTGCCTAAGATCACAAACCTAGTGAGAGGCAGAGCTGCATTTAGAACTCGGCAATGCCTGCTCCTGATATAATGTTTTACAGTGATCTTGAAGCCCTTCCCTGATGTTCCATCTTGCTGAGGTAGGGAAGGCACAATAGTGGGTGTAATTCACAGGCTTGTGGTGGCACAAGTAGGGTCATAAGTTTTTCCTCCCTATCTTAGCCTTTTGCCATTTTCTTACAGGCTGAGCATGAGGAAGGTTGTTGAAACCTCAGAATAAACCACTGGGCAAAGGAAAGGACAGAGGGATGGAAATTCACACCACTGAGTTCCACTCACCTTCATTTGGTGTGGAGCATAGTGCAGGGCCTGGCGTAGGCAGTCAATCGCCTTCTTTCCTTGGCCTTTCACTCTCCAATAGAGGGCTGCCATGCTGGAAAGGACCCAGGACGTCTGGTTCTACAAAGGAATGGTCAGCTAAGGCTGATGTTTCTTAAATAACACACTAATTTATCACCAAGATTAAGAACAGTAACACAAGTAACACAAGTTAATGACCATTAAACTGAGTACTTACCTGGTCCTGGTGGTCTGCTATACACTCATGTTCATCCTCTTATTAATCCTAATAACAACCCTATAAGCTTGATTCTACTATTACAGCCTTTTTATAGATAAGAAAACTATGATCCAGAGAGGTTACATATCTTGTCCAAATCCACTCAGTTACTAAGTAGCAGAACTATATTTCATGCCCATGTTCTTTTATATTTAAATTTACTTAGCTTTTTGAACAGGTAATTCATTCACGTTTCAAAAACCAGGAATTATATAAAGTTATACAATGAAAAACCTCCCTGCCATCCCTGTCACTATTATATACAAGTAAACACTATTTTTTAGTTTCTTATGTAACCTTCTAGGATTTCTTTATGCTTTATATAAGCAAATATGAATACAGACTTATCTCTCACTCCTGCTTTATAAGCCTATTACTTATATAAGAGATAACATTCATCTGCACTTTGCTTTTTTCACTAAACAGTACACCTTAGAGATCTTTCTACATCAGTGTGTAGAAAGCCTCTTCATTCCTTTGTTATCAGCTGCATAGTATTTCATTGTTTGGAAGTACCATTATTTATTTAACTAGGTCCTTATTAATGAATATTCCTCTCTTCCTCAGTTCTTCACTATTAAAAACAATGCTGCAAACATGACTTTGTATAGGTGTAATTTTGTATCTGTGCAGCACATCTGTAGGAGACATTTCCAGTGTGGACATGCTATATCAAGGGGATACACGTTAGTTTGATAGAAATCACCACACTGCTTTCCATAGGACTGTAGCAATTTAATATCCCACCAGAAATATACACATGTCCCTGTTTCTTTATTGCCTCACCAAGGAGTCTATTATTAAACTCTGGGATCTTTGATAGGTGAAAATGCGGTTTAAATCTACATTTCCCTTCTTATGAATGGAGCTGACCATCCTTTCATGTTTGATAGCCTTTTGTATTTCTTTTCTGTGAACGACCTGTTCTTATATGGTTAATTTTTCTGTGAGGTCTTTAGCTTATCTATATGAGAAAGCTCTTTAGGTATAAGGGAGATTAGTCCCTTGCCTGTATATGAATTACAGATACATTCCCCCAGGCTTCTCAAGTCTGCCTTTGGACTTATGGTGCTTTGTGTGATATAAAGGTTTTAATTTCTACATAGTTCAGTTCATTACTCTATTTCTGATGGCTTCTGGATTTTCAGTTAGGAAGGTCTTGTTTACTCCAAGGTTATCAAGAATTTTTACCATGTTTTTTCCCCAGAACATTTGTAGTTTCATTTTTCACATTTAAACCTTTGATCCACTTAAAATTTAACTTGCTGTAAAGTAAAAGATATGGCTCCAATTTAATTTTTTTTTCCAGATGACTACTAAGTTGTCTCAATAATAGTTAATGAGTAATTCCTCTCTCCCCCACTGTGATGCTACCTTTATCATATACAAAACTTTAGTACTTAATTTAGGTCTAATATTGGGTTAGTTTAGGTTTAATTTTGCATTTTCCTGTCTATTTCATTCTGATGGGCGGTCTCTAACTCCCAGCCATTAGAGATGAGGCAATCAGAAAACTTACCCTGCTTCCTATCTTCTTTCTGTCTTCCAATGTATTTTTTTTGGTAATTTTATCATTTTTCATTGTCAGGGCACATAGCATTTATATTCTGTTCTATCACCCAATTTCCTGCCTTTGTTTTTGTATTGGTTCTACAGTTAAATATAGTCCTTGATCACTGACATTACTTTTGTGCGGCTTCCCTAGTCATCTCCTGGTTGGCTGAAGTTTATCTTCTAGTAGTTTTCTTAAGAAGGGCTGATGGCAAAATTATTCTCCGAGATTGTTGTTATGGGCTGAACTGTGTCCCCCCAAATTCATATGTTGAAGTCTCAAATCTCTAATTCCTCAGAATGTAACTATTTAGAAATAGTCTTTAAAGAGCTGATTAAGTTAAAATGAGGCCATTATTGTGGGGCCCTAAATCTAATATAACTGGATTTATGTGAAGGATTTATAGAAGAGGAAGAGATACATCAGGGTCGTGTGTGCAGAGGGGTGACGGCGAGAGGTGCCAACAGGGTGGCCAACTGCAAACCAAGGAGCGAGGCCTCAGAGGAAAACAACCCTGCCGGCACCTGGATCCCCGACTTGTAGTCTCCAGAACGGTGAGAAAATAAATTTCTATTGTTTAAGCCACCCTGTCTATAGTATTTTGTTATGGCACCTCTAGCAAACAAATACAATCATTTAAGTTCAAAACTTTCTGTCTGTGGCCTTTATGCCTGAAGCACAGCTGGCTGGACATAAAACCATGGCTCAATCTTTCTTTCCTTGAATAATTTGCTGGTATTGCTCCACTGCCTCTTGGTTTGAATGGGTGCTGCACAGAAATGTGAAGCTAGCCTGATGTGTTCCTCCTTCTTTATGACTTGATTCTTCTGACTGGCTTCCCAAAAGGATCCTTTTTTAAAGAAAATAAAATTACCTTTCTTTAATGCCAATATCTGACACATACTGAAGAACATATTTATATATATACACATACAACAAATATGTAGTTATATAAAATATACATGTATGCAGTAAAGCATAAAATAATGAATATTTCAGAAACCGCTACCCTACTAAAGAATGAACATGCTTCTCCTGTATGTTCTTACACTATGCCATCCTCTTGTCTTTTCTCCAGAGGCACACACTATGCCAAGTGTTGTGTTTATTATTCCATTGCTCTTTTTAAACACCGTTCTATCACTTACACACACGTATTTGCTCCAACAATACAATAGTTTACTTCTTCCTGTGCATTATAAACATGGTGTAAGCAGTCTTCTGGGACTTGGTGTTTTTATACAGCTGTCTAAGATTCATCCATGTTGCTGTATGTAGTTTCAGTTCATTCAGTTTCCTTGCTGCACAATTAAATGTCCATTAAGTGAATATGCTATAACGTATTTATACATTTTCTGTAAATGGGAGGGTCTGAGTTATTTCCTGTCTTTAAGTTAGCTTCCCATTGCCAATAGATGTACAAAGAGGTTATCTAGTCTAGATACCTAGGAGTGGAACTGCTGGGTCAGAGGATGCGCAAATGTCCAACATAACAAGAGAAAGCCAAATTGCTTCCTAAAGGTGTTATGACAAGTTTCAGTGCTATCAGCAGTGTTTAAAAGTGCCTCTTGCTCCATATCCTTTTTAACTCTTGTTATTATCAGTGGGGATAAAACAGTATCTTACTGTAGCCTTTATTTGCATTTCCTGATTATGAGTGAGATTGAGAATTGTTTCTTGTGTTTATTGGTCATACATATCTTTTTTCTGTGAAATGTCTGTTAATATCTTTTATACATTCTTCTATTTTATTATTTATCTTTCTCATCACTTTATTTACATGCTCTGCATATTAATCCTTGTAGGTTAAATGTGTTAAATGAATTTTCTCTCACTCTGGCTTCTTTAATTTAAAAAATGTCTTTAATTAAAAAATTTTAACCTTTAATGTAGTTGAACTTAATAACATTCTCTTCTCTAGCTTATGCTTGTATATTTTCTTTACGAAATCTTTTTGTACTTCAAGGCCAGAGAGATCACCTCCCACGGTTTATTTTAATTTTTAAAGTTTTGTTTTTGATACTTGAGTCCTTAATTCACATGGAGTTCATTTTTTGTGTATGATGTGAGGTGAGGATTGAAATTAACTAATTGCCCCAGCAAGCTTTCTGAGTATTTCCCTGTCTCCCAATTGATCTTCCACAGCTCTGTGTACACTAGAGACTTTCTGGGCTTCTTATTTAGTCCCCCTCATTATTTTTGCTTATTCCTTGAGCAAATGGCATAATGTCTTGTTTTGTAATTTTTCATAAAAGTAAGGCAATTCTCACAACCTATTCTTCTTTTCAAGAGTGTTATGTCTGTTCTTTACCCTTCTATATTAATGTAAAGATCTGCTTTTTTTTTTTTTTTTTTTGTGTGTGTGGTATGCGGGCCTCCGTCTGTTGTGGCCTCTCCCGTTGCGGAGCACAGGCTCTGGACGTGCAGGCTCAGCGGCCATGGCTCACGGGCCCAGCCGCTCCGCGGCATGTGGGATCCTCCCAGACCGGGGCGCGAACCCGGTTCCCCTGCATCGGCAGGCGGACGCGCAACCACTGCGCCACCAGGGAAGCCCTAAAGATCTGCTTTTTAAGTGCCATAAAAAAACGCTGTTGTTATTTTGATTACAATAGGATTAACTCTATAAATCAAATTGGGGAAAACTGACATGTTTATGGTGGGTGTCTTCTTATCCATGAACATTACATATTTTTCTGTTTATTTAGGTCTTTTAAAATGTCTTTCAATAAAGTTTTATCACTTTCTGCACCTAAGTCTCATGACTTTTTTGTTAGATTTAGTACTGGGAACTTTATATTTTTGTAACAAAGTAAATACATGTTAAAAATTATGTTTTCTAATATTTATTGCTGCTGTATAGAAATGCAACTTATTTTTATTTATTAACTTTACAGGCAGCCACCTCGATAAAAACATTGTTATTTCTAAATATTTGTCTGTAGATTCTTTTAGGTTTGCTATGTAGATAATCACATCATTTCTGAATAACATTTATTTTCTTCCTAATACTTATGCCATTACTTTCTTTTTCTTGATTTACTATACTTGTTACTAAAGTACAATGGACTTTACTAAAGTTACTAAAGTACATTATACTAAAGTACAATGCTGAAAAGAAGTGGTAGTGGTGGGCATTCTTTTTCCTGATTTCAAAGAATTATTTTAAATATTTCCCCCATTAACAATTATCTTTGATGAAGATGTTTTGTTGATTCTTCTCATCAGATTAAGGAAATCCTTGTCTATTCTTAATTTGCATTAGCTTTATATCACGAATGTACTGAATTTTATCAGATGCAATCTACTAAAATGATTTCATAATTTTTCTCCTTTAGGTTGATGAAATTTAAGATTTTCCTAAAGTTAGACTGTTTAGATTTGTATTTCTGGGGTAAACCCAACTGGTCAAGGTGCATCTTTTATATATATATATATATATATATATATATATATAACTAAAATAAGATATAAAAAAATTCAAAATTACAGCTGTAGATTTCAACATACCTCTCAATAATTGATAGTAGACAAAACAAATCAGTAAATATAAAGAATATATAGAGAGTATTATCAACCAACTTGACTTAAATGACATTTCTAGAACAGTCTAACAACAGCAGAAGATGCATTCTTTTCTGGTGCTTATGGAACATTTATCAAGACAGATCATATTCTGGGGCATAAAACAAGTCTGAAAAAGTTTAAAATAATTCAAATCATACAAAGTATACTGATTTACCACAGTGTAATTAAATTAGAAATCAATTAAAGCAAGACATCTGGAAAATACCCAATAGTCTGAAACCACATAACACACTTCTAAATAATTTATGGGTCAAAGAGGAGATTAGAAGGAAAATTATAAATCATTTTAAATTGAATGAAAATGAAAATATGACAAATAAAACGTGATATGCAGCTGACACAGAATTTAGAGGGAACTTCTTTTAGCACTAAACCCCTACATTAGAAAAGCAAGGGATCAAATTAGTAACCTAAACTTCCACACTGAGAAACTAAAAAAAAAAACAAACAAAAAACTTGTCAAATTAAATCCTAAGCAAGCAGAATACAGGAGGTAACAAAGATAAGAGCAGACATCAATGAAAGAGAAAACAGAAAAACAATAGAGAAAAATCAATGGATCCAAAAACTCTTTCTTTGGGAAGCTCAATAAAAACTGATAAACTTTTATTAGTCAATGTGACCAGGGGAAGAAAAGAGAAAAGATACAAAGTCCCAAGGTAAGAATTGAGAAGGTACATTACTACAAATCCTACAGATATTAATGGAATGATAAGGGACTATTATGAACAACTTTATGCCAATAAGTTCAATGACTTAGATAAACTAGACAAATTAAAGACACAACTAACAAAGCTCACTCAAGAAGAAAGACAATTTGAATACTCTCATTAAAGAAACTGAGTTTATAGTTAAAAATCTCTCACAAAGAAAACTCCCCATTCAGATAGCTTCAAAGGTGAATTTTCTATCAAACATTTAAGGAAGATATAATACCAATCCTCTACAATCTTTTCCAGAAAACTAAAGGTAGGGAACACTTCCCAACTCATTACACACAGTCATTATTATCCTGATACCAAAACTAGACAAAATATTACAAGAAAATCACAGACTAATATACTTATGAATATAAATTCAGACAGACTGAATGGCTTATCAACGGTAGAGAAAGGTGTGTGGGTTTGTCAATTTCTCTCATTAAATCAATCATTTTCTGCTTTATATATTTTGAGGTTATTTTTATTGCATATGTATAAGGTTAGAAGCAGTATATATTGTTTTTCTGGTGAATTAAAGCTTTTATCATTACGTGGTCATTCTCTCTGACCCTAATAATTTTTTCTGCTTTGAAATATATATTTCCAGGTAATTAATATAACTATAGCTACTTCCTTTTGATAGTATATTCCTTTTTGATTAGTATTTTCCCATTAACATTTCTATTATGCTTTAGGTATGACTCTTAAAAACACAGCTCCTTTAAAAAATTTCCAATTTCACATTATTGTGACCGTTATATTACAGATTTTTTTAAAGACTGTTTATCATATTTCTTGGTTTCTTTTTATCCTGATTCTTGAATACATTTTTTCCTCTTTTTTGCCATTTCTTGGATTGATTTTTTTTTTTTTTGGTCCTCCTGTTCTTACTTCATTATTTTACCCTCAGAGGTTTGGGAGTTGCACATTTTTTTAAAGGTTACCCTTAAATTTCTACTTAATATTTAACTTAACAAAGTCCAAGTAATATATTAACTCACTCCTCCTGAACACTAAAAGGGCATTTGAATACCTTAACTCTGATCATCCCACTCCCAAATGTACATTTCTCCAGTATTTCAGTTTAGCCACTTCCGAGACTGAACCAGAAAGAAATAGAAAACATAAACAGACCAATCACAAGCACTGAAATTAAGACTGTGATTAAAACTCTTCCAACAAACAAAAGCCTAGGACCAGATGTCTTCACAGGCAAATTCTATCAAACACTTAGAGAAGAGCTAACACCCATCCTTCTCAAACTCTTCCAAAATATAGCAGAGGGAGGAAAACTCCCAAACTCATTCTATGAGGCCACCATCACCCTGATACCAAAAGCAGACAAAGATGTCACAAAGAAAGAAAACTACAGGTCAATATCACTGATGAACATAGATGCAAAAATCCTCAACAAAACACTAACAAACAGAATTCGGCAGTACATTAAAAGGATCATACACCATGATCAAGTGGGGTTTACCCCAGGAATGCAAGGATTCTTCAATGTACACAAATCAATCAATGTGATACACCATATTAAGAAATTGAAAAATAAAAACCATATGATCATCTCAATAGATGCAGAAAAATCTTTTGACAAAATTCAACACCCATTTATGATAAAAACTCCCCAGAAAGCAGGCATAGAGGGAACTTACCTCAACATAATAAAGGCCATATATGACAAACACACAGCCAACATCGTTCTCAATGGTGAAAAACGGAAACCATTT
>NC_041229.1:94470188-94471727 GCF_002837175.3 Physeter macrocephalus | reverse complement strand
GGTAAAGTAGCAGGATACAAAATTAATGCACAGAAATCTCTTGCATTCCTATACACTAATGATGAAAAATCTGAAAGAGAGATTAAGGAAACACTCCCCATTTACCACTGCAACAAAAAGAATACAATACCTAGGAATAAACCTACCTAAGGAGACAAAAGACCTGTATACAGAAAACTATAAGACACTGATGAAAGAAATTAAAGATGATACAAACAGATGGAGAGATATATACCATGTTCTTGGATTGGAAGAATCAATATTGTGACAATAACCATACTACCCAAAGCAATCTACAGATTCAGTGCAATCCCTATCAAACTATCAATGGCATTTTTTCCAAAACTAGAACAAAAAATTTCACCATTTGTAAGGAAACACAAAAGACCCCGAATAGCCAAAAAAATCTTGAGAAAGAAAAACAGAGCTGGAGGAATCACGGTCCCAGACTTCAGACTACACTACAAAGCTACAGTAATCAAGACAGTGTGGTACTGGCACAAAAACAGAAATATAGACATGCAGCTCAATATCAAAAAGACAAACAACCCAATCTAAAAATGGGCAGAAGACCTAAATAGACATTTCTCCAAAGAAGATATACAGATTGACAACAATCAAATGAAAGGATGCTCAACATCACTAATCATTAGAGAAATGAAACTCAAAACTACAATGAGGTATCATCTCACACCAGTCAGAATTGCCATCATCAAAAAATCTAGAAACAATAATGCTGGAGAGGGTGTGGAGAAAAGAGAACCCTCTTGCACTGCTGGCGCGAATGTAAATTGATACAGCCACTATGGAGAACAGTATGGAGGTTCCTTAAAAAACTAAAAATAGAACTACCATACAACCCAGCAATCCCACTACTGGGCATATACCCTGAGAAAACCATAATTCAAGAAGAGTCATGTGCCACAATGTTCACTGCAACTCTATTTACAACAGCCAGGACATGGAAGCAATCTAAGTGTCCATCGACAGATGAACGGATAAAGAAGATGTGGCACATATATACAATGGAATATAACTCAGGCATAAAAGGAAACGAAATTGAGTTATTTGTAGTGAGGTGGATGGACCTAGAGTCTGTTATACAGAGTGAAGTAAGTCAGAAAGAGAAAAACAAATACCATATGCTAACACATATATATGTATGGAATCTAAAAAAATAAAAATAAAAAAAATAAAGGTTTTGAAGAACCTAGGGGCAGGACAGGAATAAAGCCATAGACGTATAGAATGGACTGGAGGACACGGGGAGGGGGAAGGGTAAGCTGGGACGAAGTGAGAGAGTGGCATGGACATATATACACTACCAAATGTAAAATAGATAGTGGGAAGCAGCCACATAGCACAGGGAGATCAGCTCAGTGCTTTCTGACCATCTAGGGGGGTGGGATGGGGGCGGTAGGAGGGAGACGCAAGGGGGGAGAGATATGGGAATATATGTATAGCTGATACACTTTGTTATAAAGCAGAAACTAACACACCATTGTAAAGCAATTATACTCCAATAAAGATGTTAAAAAA
>NC_041229.1:94424861-94468679 GCF_002837175.3 Physeter macrocephalus | reverse complement strand
AATGCTGGAGAGGGTGTGGAGAAAAGAGAACCCTCTTGCACTGCTGGTGCGAATGTAAATTGATACAGCCACTATGGAGAACAGTATGGAGGTTCCTTAAAAAACTAAAAATAGAACTACCATACAACCCAGCAATCCCACTACTGGGCATATACCCTGAGAAAACCATAATTCAAGAAGAGTCATGTGCCACAATGTTCACTGCAACTCTATTTACAACAGCCAGGACATGGAAGCAATCTAAGTGTCCATCGACAGATGAACGGATAAAGAAGATGTGGCACATATATACAATGGAATATAACTCAGGCATAAAAGGAAACGAAATTGAGTTATTTGTAGTGAGGTGGATGGACCTAGAGTCTGTTATACAGAGTGAAGTAAGTCAGAAAGAGAAAAACAAATACCATATGCTAACACATATATATGTATGGAATCTAAAAAAATAAAAATAAAAAAAATAAAGGTTTTGAAGAACCTAGGGGCAGGACAGGAATAAAGCCATAGACGTATAGAATGGACTGGAGGACACGGGGAGGGGGAAGGGTAAGCTGGGACGAAGTGAGAGAGTGGCATGGACATATATACACTACCAAATGTAAAATAGATAGTGGGAAGCAGCCACATAGCACAGGGAGATCAGCTCAGTGCTTTCTGACCATCTAGGGGGGTGGGATGGGGGCGGTAGGAGGGAGACGCAAGGGGGGAGAGATATGGGAATATATGTATAGCTGATACACTTTGTTATAAAGCAGAAACTAACACACCATTGTAAAGCAATTATACTCCAATAAAGATGTTAAAAAAATAAAAAATTTAACAATAACTAAATTTAAAAAACCCACAAATTGTTTTCTACAGACAGTGTTTGTTTGGGTTTTTATACCTGTATAATTTTATTTGCTTAGTGAATCTTCCTTTGTCTCAGACAATCCTTCTCTAGCTATCATATAGAAAAGTTCCTTTAGGGTAGGGCTCTTGGTATACTTTTTCCAGTTCTTTATCTTTAAGCGCCTTTATTCTTCCCTCCTTGTAGGGTGCACAATTCTAGCGGGCCCAGTATCCTTCCAAAACTGTCATCTGGCTTAGATAGCTGCTATGAGAAACAGGCTGTCATTTGAGTCATCTCTTCTCTATAGGTGATCTGTCCTTTCTGTCCCCATGAGGGCAGAGATCTAGGTCTAAATTTTTCTTCACTGATTTATGCCAAGCACCTGAAAAGTATCTGGCACAATACTTTGCTACATGTTTGTTGAATGAATGAATAAATCAATGAATGGCTGCTGTCATAGTTCTTAAGCTATTTTCTCTCAGATCCAAATCCAAAATTCTATAATCTGCTTTGTGATACTGTGGCTGGAACTCTGCAAACCACATTTCTCCTTTGCTAGCTGGCTTCTTGTTAGGTTCTGCAAACATGTGCTAGGGGGTTGGAAGGTAAGAGGGAAAGGGACTTTTTCTGCCAGTTTGCATGCTGCTCCTGTCACTGTCATTCTGGCAACAGCACTTTGTGGGCAGCACTCTGGTCTCCAGCTTCTTCCAGCACTCCCAGACCCAGCAGCCAGCCCATGCTCCCTCCTCAGAAGGAGGAAGTCTAGCTCGCTCAGAGCTCTCTCCCGTGGACTCTAGATTTTGAAAATCTCAAATGCTTACCTTCTTGTTCCCTACAATTAGTATCTCTGGTTTACCTGCTTCTTTTTTTCTTTTTCAGCCCTCCACCACAATGTACTGTCTGTCATGCCTCAGAGATACTGCAGGTTCAGTTACAGACTACCACAATAAAGGGAATATTGCAATAAAGCGAGTCACACGAACTTTTTGGTTTCCCAGTGCATATAAAAGTTATGTTTACACTATACTGTAGTCTGTCAAGTGTGCAATAGCATTATGTCTAAAAAACAATGTACATATCTTAATTAAAAATACTTTCTTGCTAAAAAATGCTAACAATTACCTGAGTCTTCAGTGAGTGGCAGTAGTAACATCAAAGATCACTGGCTACAGAATCACCATAACACAAATAATAATAATGAAAAAGTTCGAAATATTGTGAGAATTACCAAAATGTGACACCAAGAGACGAAGTGAGCAAATATTGCTGGAAAAATGGCGCCAATAGACTTGCTCAAGACAGGGTTACTGCAAACCTTCAATTTGCAAAAAATGCAGCATCTGCCAAGCGCAATAAAGCGAAGCACAATAAAACAAGGTATGCCTGTAATTGATTCTCTAAATTCAATGTGCTCTTCTGAAATACCTAATGTTGTTTCTGTTTTCCTGACAGTACCCTGACTGAAACAGATGCTTTTAAGATATCTTTGTCTTTGTTATAATGTATCTTGGCGTGGATTTCTTTTTATTTACCCAGCTTGGGATACATGGTACGTCCTGAATCTGTTGATTCCTCTACCTCCTTGTCTCTATAATACTCCAGGTAATTTTTTACACAAAGCTTGCAATTCACTAATTATTTAACTGTGTCTGAATCTATCTAACTCATCCACAGGGTATTTGACTTAATTACTTAAACAAATATATTTTTAGTTTAAGACATATCAATTAAAAAAATTTACCTACTCATTTTCTATGTCCTTTCTTTGCTCACTTTTGTGATTACATCTCTTAGGTATTTTATAATGAAAAATTTCAAATACAGATACAAATAAAGGGAACAGTATAATGAACACCATGTGCTCATCACCTAGATTCAACATTTATCAACAACTCATGGCCAATCCTATTTCATCTAAACCCTCATCCATGCTAATCTGAAGCAAATCCCAGACTTTATATAATTTCACCAGTAAGTTTTTCAGTGTTACCTCTAAAAGATACAACCTCATGTTCAAAAGATAAACTTGAAAAAATTTGGCCTAAAATATTGAAAATTATTCTTTAATACCATCAAGTATTCATCCAGTGTGCCTATTTCCCCCAACTGTCTTATAAAGCTTTGCTTTGCTTTTACAGTTTTAATCATAATCTAAATAAAGTTCATACATTGCAAATGGCTAATGTATTCCTTAAGTCTCTTTTGATCTCTAGAGTCCACCACCTAATTTTTAAAATTTATTTCTGTACAAGAAATATAGGGTATTTATCCTGTAGTTTCACACTGACTGGACTCTGCTTATTGCATCCTCATGGAACCATCTGACATGTTCCTTTGTCCCCTGTATTTCCCATAAGTTGGTAGTTAGAGGCTTGAATGGATTCAGGATTGAATTTTGGGGGAGGAGTGGGGGCAAAACTATTTCATAGGTGGTAGTGAGAACTTCCAAGAGTACACACATACTGTCTCTCAATTTGTGATGGTAGCAGCCAGTGGTAATCACTGCCATAAATTAATTAGGGGCTGCAATGATCATTCCTAGTTTATTAGTTGGAATACTCCTATAAAGAGAATTTTCTCATCAATTATTTATCCTAAAGTACTGTTCATTTAGAAAGGAAGGATACATGTTTATTACCATCTTCTTCTTTCCTAGAAGGATCTAGAAGGTCATTTTTAAAAATTGTAGTATAGAGGTCAACCCTTCAACCCTTTACTCTGTGGTAAACTGCACAAAGATTTTGGCAAGGATATATAAGATCAAGATCCATTCCATATGGGAACAGAGTCAAGGAAGGACACTCGAATTAAATAAATAAATCAAGCCTAAAGTCTGGAAAGGAGGAAGAGTCAAGATGGCGGACTAGGAGGATGAGGAATTTGCGTCTCCACACAACTAGGGCACCTACCAGGTGCTGGTGGGGGACCATGGACACCTAAAGGGACGGGAGGAACCCCCAGTGACTGGGTAGAAAGTGGGGTGTGGGGGAGGGAGGGGGGAGAAGAACTGGAGGCGGGACAGGACTGGTGCCCCTGAGGGGTAGCTGGGGGAGAGGAAGGGATCTTACACCTGAAAGGGGAAATTGGGGGACCGCTGGGAGGACAGAGAATCAGAAGGGAGAGTGGCCAGGCTTCCCCTGCCCACTTGGGCCCCCAGGAGCCTGCTGAGATCCGGGCCTGATCCTCTGCCCACCGAGGCCCCTCCAGCCATGCGGGTCCTGAGGGAGTGGGAGGGAGGGAAGGAAGGGGGGCAAAAGTAAAGGCCGGACCTACGGGACCGCACCCCTGAGGGGCGGCTGGGGGAGGGGTGGAGTTCTACACCCAGCAGAACCCACCCATGGTTAGGGGTCTGGCAGCAACGGGGGAGACCCCTGGGGGAGATGGTGGGGGGTGGGGCACAGAGGAATGGAGAGGAACGCAGCCAGAACTTTCCCTGTCCACTTAAGCACCGGAGAGCCTGCTGGGCTCTGGGGTCTAATCCTCTGCCCTTGGAGCCTCCCTCCTGCCACGCAGAGCCCAAGCCCCACCCCTACACCCAGGGCCCTACCTCTATACTGGGAGACCCCCTCCAACCGCGCTGGGCCTAAACCCCACCCATACACCCTCACCCAGGGACTTAACTCCAAACTCTGGAACTCCATACTCTGGAGACCCCCTTTGGACGTGCTGCCTCTCTGCTTCTGGGCAGGTCCTAACCAGAGGCTCTGTCCCACACTTGAATGTCGCGCCCCCCCCCCCAACTTAGGGCCTGCCCCCAAGGCCTTTTCTGCCTGCGAGGGTCCTGAACCAGGTGCGGGTCCTGAACCAGGCCCTGCCCCCTGCTCAAACATCACCTGCACCCCCACCCCCCTGCATAGGTCTCGCCCCACCCTAAACCCGGCCCCTGCCTAAGTTCCACCTCCGCCTAAACTCTGGCCACCACAGACAAGGCTTTTCTTTTTTCCTCTTGGGGTTCTGTTTTACCTTGTTGTTGATTCATTTATATTTTTACTTTTCTTAATATATTTTTTATCTTTCTAATTTTATTTTGTTTTTTATTCTTTGTTATTGTACTGCTCCTTTTTTTCTTTTTTTGCCTCACTACCCGGCTTGTGGGATCTTGGTTCCCAGGCTGGAGGTCGGGCCCGAGCTCCCGTAGTGGGAGCTCCGAGTCCAAACCGCTGGACTAACAGAGAAACTCAGACCCCAGGGAATTTTAATTGGAGGCCTCCCGGAGGTCCTCGGCACCAGGACCAGGCTCAATCCAACAGCCTGCAAACTCCAGTGCTGGACGCCTCAGGTCAAACAACCAGTAAGACAGGAATACAGCACCACCCATCAAAAAAAAAAAGAAACAACAAAATAATATGTTACAGATGAATGAGTAAGGTAAAAACCTAGAAGACCAAATAAATGAAGATGAAATAGTCAATCTACATGAAAAAGAATTCAGAGTAATGACAGTAAAGATGATCCAAAATTTTGAAAACAGAATGGAGAAAATACAAGAAACATTTAACAAGGACCTAGAAAAACTAAAGAGCAAACAAACAGTGATGAACAACACAATTGAAATTAAAAATAGTCTAGAAGGAATCAATAGAATAACTGAGGCAGAAGAACGGATAAGTGACCTGGAAGATAAAATGGTGGAAATAACTTCAAGGGAGCAGAATAAAGAAAAAAGAGTGAAAAGAATTGAGGACAGTCTCAGAGACCTCTGTGACAATATTAAATGCACCAACATTTGAATTGTATGGGTCCCAGAAGAAGAAAAGAAAAAGAAAGGGTCTGAGAAAATATTTGAAGAGATTATAGTCAAAAACTTCCCTAACATGTGAAAGGAAATAGTCAATCAAATCCAGGAAGCACAGAGTCCCATAGAGGATAAACCCAAAGAGAAACATGCCGAGACACATATTAATCAAACTATCAAAAATTAAATACAAAGAAAAAATATAAAAAGCATCAAGGAAAAGCAACAAATAACATACAAGGGAATTCCCATAAGGCAAACAGCTGATCTTTCAGCAGAAACTCTGCAAGCCAGAAGGGAGTGGCAGGACAAATTTAAAATGAAGAAAGGGAAAAGCTACAATCAAGATTACTCTACCCTGCAAGGATATCATTCAGCGATGGAGAAATCAAAAGTCTTACAGACAAGCAAAAGCTACGAGAACTCAGCACCACCAGACCAGCTTTACAACAAATGCTAAAGGAACTTCTCTAAGTGGGAAACACAAGAGAAGAACAAGACCCATAAAAATAAACTCAAATCAATTAAGAAAATGATAATAGGAACATACATATCAATAATCACCTTGAAGGTAATGGATTAAATGCTCCAACCAAAAGACAAAGACTGGCTGAATGGATACAAAAACAAGACCCTTATATATGCTGTCTATAAGAAACCCACTTCAGACCTAGGGACACATACAGAATGAAAGTGAGGGGATGGAAATAGATATTCCATGCAAATGGTAATCACAAGAAAGCTGGAATAGCAATTCTCATATTAGATAAAATAGACTTTAAAATAAAGACAGTTACAAGAGAAAAGGAAGGACACTACATAATGATCAAGGGATCAATCCAAGAAGAAAACATAACAATCATAAATATTTATGCACCCATCATAGGAGCATCTCAATACATAAGGCAAATGCTAACAGCTATAAAAGGAGAAATCAACAGTAACACAATAATAGTGGGGGACTTTAACACCCCACTTACACCAATAGATGATCCAGACAGAAAATAAATAAGGAAACACAAGCTTTATTTATTTATTTATTAAAAAAAAATTTTTTTTTTGTGGTATGCGGGCCTCTCACTGTTGTGGCCTCTCCTGTTGCAGAGCGAAGGCTCCAGACGCACAGGCTCAGTGGCCATGGCTCACGGGCCCAGCCGCTCCGCAGCATGTGGGATCTTCCCAGACCGGGGCACGAACCCGCGTCCCTTGCATTGGCAGGCAGACTCTCAAACACTGTGCCACCAGGGGAGCCCGATCATATGTTTTTTATTCTTCAATTTGTTAATACGGTGTATCACATTGATTGTTTTACATATATTGAAGAATCCTTGCATCCCTGGGATAAATCCCACTTGATCATGGTGTATGATCCTTTTAATGCGTTGTTGGATTCTGTTTGCTAGTATTTTGTTGAGGATTTTTGCATCTATGCTCATTAGTGATATTGGTCTATAATTTTCTTTTTTTGTGATATCTTTGTCTGGTTTAATGTCAGGGTGATGGTGGCCTCATAGAACAAGTTTGGGAGTGTTCTTCCCTCTCCAGTTTTGGAAGAGTTTACGAAGGACAGATGTTAACTCTTCTCTAAATGTTTGATAGAATTCGCCTGTGAAGCCATCTGGTCCTGGACTTCTGTGTTTTAGAAGATTTTTTTTTTAAACATCTTTCTTTGTTTAAACATCTTTCTTTGTTTCTATTTCATTTATTTCTGCTCTGATCTTTATTTTCTTTCCTTCTACTAACTTTTGGTTTTCTTTGTTCTTCTTTTTCTAGTTTCTTTAAGTGTAAGGTTAGATTGTTTATTTGAGATTTGTCTTGTTTCTTGAGGTAGGATTGTACTGTTATAAATTTCCCTCTTAGAACTGATTTGCTGCATCCCAAAGGTTTTGGATCCTGGTATTTTCGTTGTCATTTGTTTCTAGGTATTTTTTTATTTCCTCTTTGATTTTTTCAGTGATCTCTTGGTTATTTAGCAGTGCACTGTTTATCCTCCATGTGTCTGTGTTTTTTACTGTTTTTTTCCTATAACTGATTTCTAATTTCATAGCATTGTGGTCGGAAGATGCTTGATACGATTTCAGTTTTCTTAAATTTTCCAAGGCTTGATTTTATTTTTTTTATATACATTTATATTTATTTTTGGCTGCGTTGGGTCTTTGTTGCTGCGCACGGGCTTTCTCTAGTTGCAGCGAGCGGTGGCTACTCTTTGTTGTGGTGCACAGGCTTCTCACTGCAGTGGCTTCTGTTGTTGCAGAGCACAGGTCTCTAGGCACGTGGGCTTCAGTAATTGTGGCACGTAGGCTCAGTAGTTGTGGCTCTCAGGCTGTAGAGCACAGGCTCAGTAGTTGTGGTGCACGGGCTTAGTTGCTCTGCAGCATGTGGGATCTTCCTGGACCAGTGCTGGAACCCATGTCCCCTGCATTGGCAGGCAGATTCTTAACCACTGTGCCACCAGGGAAGTCCTCCAAGGCTTGATTTGTGACCCAAGATGTGATCTATTCTGGAGAACGTTCCGTTTGCACTTGAGAAGAAAGAGTATTCTTCCTCTTTGGGGTGGAATGTCCTAAAAATATCAATTATGTCGATTTGGTCTATTGTGTCATTTAAGGCTTGTGTTGGGCTCAGCAGTGAGAGGCCCACGTACCGCAAAAAAACAAAAACAAAAACACACATATGATCATCTCAATTGATGCAGAAAAAGCTTTTTGACAAAATTCAACACCCATTTATGATAAAAACTCTTCAGAAAGTGGGCACAGAGGGAAACTACCTCAACATAATAAAAGCCATATATGACAAACCCACAGCAAACACCACTTTCAATGGTGAAAAACTGAAAGCATTTCCTCTAAGATCAGGAAGAAGACAAGGATGTCCACTCTCGTCACTATTATTCAACAGAGTATGGAAGTCCTAGCCACATCAATCAGAGAAGAAAAAGAAATAAAAGGAATACAAATTGGGAAAGAAAAAGTAAAACTGTCAGTCTTTGCAGATGACATGATACTGTACATGGAGAATCCTAAAGATGCCACCAGAAAACTACTGGAACTAATCACTGAATCTGGTAAGGTTGCAGGATACAAAATTAATGCACAGAAATCTCTTGCATTCCTATACACTAATAACGAAAGATCAGAAAGAGAAATTAAGGAAACAATCCCATTTACGATCTCAACAAAAAGAATAAAATACCTAGGAATAAACCTACCTAAAGAGGCAAAAGACCTGTACTCAGAAAACTATAAAACACTGATGAAATAAATCAAAGATAACATAAACAGATGGAGAGATATACCATGCTCCCGGATTAGAAGAATCAATATTGTGAAAATGACTATACTACCCAAAGCAATCTCAAGGCTTGATTTGTGACCCAAGATGTGATCTATTCTGGAGAACGTTCCGTTTGCACTTGAGAAGAAAGAGTATTCTTCCTCTTTGGGGTGGAATGTCCTAAAAATATCAATTATGTCGATTTGGTCTATTGTGTCATTTAAGGCTTGTGTTGGGCTCAGCAGTGAGAGGCCCACGTACCGCAAAAAAACAAAAACAAAAACACACATATGATCATCTCAATTGATGCAGAAAAAGCTTTTTGACAAAATTCAACACCCATTTATGATAAAAAAGAAAAGACCCCAAATAGCCAAAGCAATCTTAGGAAACGAAAACAGAGCTGGAGGAATCATGCTCCCTGACTTCAGACTACACTACAAATCTTCAGTAATCAAGGCAGTATGGTACTGGCACAAAAATAGAAATATAGATCAATGGAACAGGATAGAAAGCCCAGAGATAAACCCACGCACATATGGTCACCTTATCTTTGATAAAGGAGGCAAAAATATACATCAGAGAAAAGACAGTCTCTTCAATAAATGGTGCTGGGAAAACTGGACAGCTATATGTAAAAGAATGAAATTAGAACACACCCTACCACCATACGCAAAAATGAACTAAATGGATTAAAGATCTAAATGTAATGTCAGACACTATAAAACTCTTAGAGGAAAACACAGGCACAACACTCTATGACATACATCACAGCAAGATCCTTTTTGACCCACCTCCTAGAGTAAGGGAAATAAAAACAAAAATAAACAAATGGGACCTAATGAAACTTAAAAGCTTTTGCACAGCAAAGGAAACCATAAATAAGATGAAAAGACAACCCTCAGAATGGGAGAAAATATTTGCAAACAAAGCAAATGACAAAGGATTAATCTCCAAAATATACAAGCAGCTCATGCAGCTCAATACCACAAAAACAAACAACCCAATCCAAAAATGGGCGCAAGACCTAAATAGACATTTCTCCAAAGAAGATATACAGATGGCCAAGAAGCACATGAAAAACTGCTCAACATCACCAATTATTAGAGAAATGCAAATCAAAACTACAATGAGGTATCACCTCACACCAGTCAGAATGGGCATCATCAGAAAATCTACAAACAACAAAAGCTGGAGAGGGTGTGGAGAAAAGGGAACCCTCTTGCACTTTTGGTAGAAATGTAAATTGAGAACCCTCTTGCACTGTTGGTGGGAATGTAAATTGATACAGCCACTATGGAGAACAGTATGGAGGTTCCTTAAAAAACTAAAAATAGAACTATCATACGACCCAGCAATCCCACTACTGGGCATATACCGAGAAAGCCGTAATTAAAAAAGAGTCATGTACCACAATGTTCACTGCAGCACCATTTACAACAGCCAGAACATGGAAGCAACCTAAATGTCCATCAACAGATGAATGGATAAAGAAGATGTGGCACATATATACAATGGAATATTACTCAGCCATAAAAGGAATGAAATTGAGTTATGTGTAGTGAGGTGGATGGACCTAGAATCTGTCATACAGAGTGAAGTAAGTCAGAAAGAGAAAAACAAATACCGTATGCTAACGCATACATATAGATTTTTAAAAGCGGTACTGATGAACCTAGTGGCAGGGCAGGAATAAAGATGCAGATGTAGAGAATGGACTTGAGGGCATGGTGGGGAAGGGGAAGCTGGGATGAAGTGAGAGAGTAGCACTGACATATATACAATACCAAATGAAAAATGGATGGCTAGTGGGAAGCTGCTGCAGAGCACAGGGAGATCAGTTCGGTGCTTTGTGATGAGCTAGAGGGATGGGATAGGGAGGGTGGGAGGGAGGCGATAGGGGGATATATGTATACGTATAGCTGATTCACTTTGTTGTACAGTAGAAACTAACACAACTTTGTAAAGCATTTATACTGCAATAAAGATGTGAAAAAAAAACACTACAGAAAAAAGCTAACAGCTTTTAATAGAGCTGTTATGGTCATATTCCATGGGTTTCCTCATGGTTCAACTTGCTGCAACATAGTAAAAATCAGTTACGACATAAAATTAAAGCTTTATTTTCCAGAAAAAAAAAAAAGAAAAATTGAAGTACAGTTGATTTACAATGTTATATTAGTTTCAGGTATACAACATAGTGATCAGATATTTTTACAGATCACACTCTATTTAAAGTTTTTTGGGGACTTCCCTGGTGGCACAGTGGTTAAGAATTCACCTGCCAATGGAGGGGACATGGGTTTGAGCCCTGCTCCAGGAAGATCCCACATGCCACGGAGCAACTAAGCCCATGCGCAACAACTACTGAGGCTGCGCTCCAGAGCCCACGAGCCACAACTACTGAGCTCGCATGCCACAACTACTGAAGCCTGTGTGCCTAGAGCCTGTGCTCCTTAACGAGAAGCCACCACAGTGAGAAGCCTGTGCACTGCAATGAAGAGCAGCTCCCACTTGCCGCAACTAGAGAAAGCCTGCACAGCAACGAAGACCCAACACGGCCATAAATAAATAAATAAATAAACAAACAAACATAAAAAGAAATATAAAGTTATTCAGTTGGCCAAATTGTTTGTTCAGTTTTTTCCATAAGATGGCTTTAGCAGCACTTAGTTGCCTTTAACCTCATTCGAAACAATTTTGTTAGATTCTATTGTGACATCTGTCATATCAGCGTGCATTTTTAAAAAAAAGTTATCAAAATTGGTGAATTTTTGTGTAGCTATTTTAATACTGAGGATGGAAGAAAAAGGCAACACTTTTGGCCTATCATGCTTTTTAAAAATAAATTTATTTATTTATTTATTTATTTATTTTTGGTTATGTTGGGTCTTTGTTGCTGCGTGTGGGCTTTTCTCTAGTTGTGGCAAGTGGGGGCTACTCTTCCTTGCGATGCGTGGGCTTCTCATTGCGGTGGCTTCTCTTGTTGTGGGGCACGGGCCCTAGTGTGCATGGGCTTCAGTAGTTGTGGCACATGGGCTCAGTAGTGGTGGCTCGTGGGCTCTAGAGCGCAGGTTCAGTAGTTGTGGCGCACAGGCTTAGTTGCTCCACAGCGTGTGGGATCTTCCCAGACCAGGGTTCAAACCCATATCCCCTGCATTGGCAGGCGGATTCTTAACCACTGTGCCACCAGGAAAGTCCCAATTATGCTTTATTATTTCCAGAAAGGTAAAAATGCAACTGAAATGCAAAAAAAGATTTGTGCAGTGTATGGAGAAGGTGCTGTGACTGACTGAACGTGTCAAAAGTGGTATGTGAAGTTTTGTGCTGGAGATTTTTCGCTGGACGATGCTCCACTGTTGTGTAGACCAGTTGAAGTTATAGCGATCAAATTGAGACATTAATTGAGAAAAATCAAAGTTATCATACAGGAGATAGCTGACATACTCAATATATCCAAATCAAGTGCTGAAAATCATTTGCACCAGCTTGGTTATTTAATCGCTTTTTTGTTTGGGTTCCACGTAAGTTAGGCGCAAAAAACCTTCTTGACCATGCAATTCTCTACTTAAACGTAATGAAAACATTGTTTTTAAAACAAATTGTGACGAGTGATGAAAAGTGGATACTGTACAATAATGTGGAATGGAAGAGATCGTGGGGCAAGTGAAATGTACCACCACCAACCACACCAAAGGCCAGTCTTCATCCAAAGAAGGTGATGTGTATATGGTGGGATTGGAAGGGAGTCCTTTATTATGAGCTCCTTCTGAAAAACCATAGGATTAATTCCAACAACTACTGCTCCCAATTAGACCAACTGAAAGCAGCACCTGACGAAAAGCAACCAAAATTAGTCAACAGAAAATGCATAATCTCCCATCAGGATACCGCAAGACCGTATGTTTCCTTGATGACCAGGCAAAAACTGTTACAGCTTGGCTGGGAAGTTCCGATTCATCCGCTGTATTCACCAGACATTGCACATTCGGATTCCCATTTATTTTGGTCTTTACAAAATTCTCTTAATGGAAAAAAATGTCAATTCCCTGGAAGACTGCAAAAGGCACCTGGAACAGTTCTTTGCTCAAAAAGATAAAAAGTTTTGGGAAGATGGAATTATGAAGTTGCCTGAAAAATGGCAGAAGGTAGTGGAACAAAAGGGTGAATAAGTTGTTCAATAAAGTTTTTGGTGAAAATGAAAAATGTGTCTTTTATTTTTACTTAAAAACCGAAGGAACTTTTTGGTCAACCCAATATTATAAAATATTGGCTGTATTCCTTGTGCTGTACATTAAAATGTCATATCTTATTTATTTTATATCTAGTAGTCTGTACCTCTTGGTCCCCCTTCCTCGTGCTGCCCCTCTGCCCACCCCTCGCCTCACTGGTAACCACTAGTTTGTTCTTTGTATCTATGCAACTGCTTCTGTTTTGTTATATTCATTCACTTGTTTTATTTTTTTTAGATTCCACATATAAGTGAAAACATGCAGTATTTGTCTTTCTCTGACTTATGACACTAAGTATAATACCCTCCAGGTCCATCCATGTTGTTGCAAGTGGCAAAATTTCATTCTTTTTTATGACTAATATTCCATCGTGTGTGTGTGTGTGTGTGTGTGTGTGTGTGTCTTCTTTATCCATTCATCTCTTGATAGACACTTAGGTTGCTTCCATATCTTGAATTGGTGTTTTCATTTTCTTTGGATATATACCCAGGAGTAGAATTGCTGGATCATATGGTAGCTCTATTTCTAATTTTTTGAGGAACCTCTATAATGTTTTCCATAATAGCTGTGCCAATTTACATTCCCCCCAACAGTAAACTGGGGTTTCCCCTTTCTCCACATCCTTGCCAACACTTATTTGTTGACTTTTTGTCAATAGCCATTCCGACAGGTGTGAGGTGATAGCTCATTGTGGTTCTGATTTGCATTTCCCTGATGATTAGTGATGTTGAGCATCTTTACATGTTGGCCATTTGTATGTCTTCTTTGAAAAAATGCCTATTCAGATCTTCTGCCCATTTTTAAATAAGGTTATTTGTTTTTCTAATATTGAGTTGAATGAGCTTTTTATAAATTTTGGATATTAACCCCTTATCAGACATATCATTTGCAAATACATTTTCCCATTCAGTAGGTTGCCTTTTTGTTTTGTTGATGGTTTCCTTTGTTGTGCAAAAGTTTTTAAGTTTATTTAGGTCTCATTTGTTTATTTTTGCTTTTGTTTTCCTTGCCTGAGAAGACAGATCCAAAAATATATTGCTAAGAATTATGTCAAAGAATATACTGCCTGTGTTTTCTTCTAGGAGTTTTATGGTTTCCAATTTTACATTTAGATCTTTAATCCATTGAGTTATTTTTATATATAATGTGATAATATGTTCTAATTTCATTCTTTTCATGTAGCTGTACAGTTTTCCCAACACCACTTACTGAAGAGACTGTCTTTTCCCCATTGTATATATCTGCCTCCTTTGTCATAAATTGACAATATGTGTGTGGGTTTATTTTTGGGCTCTCTATTCTATTCCATTGATCTAGGTGTCTGTTTTTGTGCCAGTACCATACTGTTTTGATGACTATAGCTTTGTAGTATAGTCTGAAGTCAGGGAGCATGATACCTCCGGCTTTGCTCTTTTTTCTCAAGATTGCTTTGGCAATTTGGGGTCTTTTGTGGTTCCATACAAAATTTAGAACTATTTGTTCTAGTTCTGTGAAAAATGTCATGGATATTTTGATAAGGGTTACACTAAATCTCTAGATTGCTTTAAGTAGTATAGACATTTTAACAATATTAATTCTTCCAAACCATGAACATGGGATATCTTTCCATTTATTTGTATCATCTTCAATTTTGTTCATCAGCATCTTATAGTTTTCAAAGTATAGGTCTTTCATTTCCTTGGTTAAAATTATTAAGTGTTTTATTATTTTTGATGCAACTGTTATCTTGCTTCCTCTTTCTGATAGTTACTAGTGTATAGAAAGGCAACAGATTTCTGTATATTAATCTTGTAACCTGCAACTTTACTGAATTCATTTGTTAGTTCTAATAGTTTTTTGGTGGAGACTTTAGAGTTTTCTATATGTAGTATCATGTCATCTCCAAATAGTGACTGTTTTACTTCATCCTTTCCAATTTGGATGCCTTTTCCTTTTCTTGTCTGATTGCTATGGCCAGGTCTAATACTATGTTAAATACAAATGGTGAGAGTGGACATCCTTGTCTTATTCCAATTTTAAATGAAAAGCTTTCAGTTTTTCACACTGAGTATGATGTTAGCTGGGTTTGTCATAAATGGCCTTTATTATGTTGAGATCTGTTCCCTCTATACCAACTTTGTTGAGAATATTTATCATGAATGGGTGTTGAATTTTGTTAAATGCTTTTTCTGCATCTATTGAGATGTTTGTGTGATTTTTAGCCTTTGTTTTGTTAATGTGGTGTATCACAGTGATTGATTTGCAGATACTGAATTTATTCTTACATCTCTGGAATAAATCCCACTTGATCACAGTGTATGATCCTTTTTATATATTGCTGAATCTGACTTGCTAATATATACATATATTTTTTAAAATATTTATTTAGGCTGCGCTGTATCTTTTTTTTTTAAATTAACATCTTTATTGGAGTATAACTGCTTTACAATGGTATGTTAGTTTCTGGACTTGCTAATATTTCATTGAGGTTCTTTGCATTTATATACATCACAGATATTAGCCTGTAATTTTCTTTTTCTTTGTAGTATCTTTGTCTGATTTTGGTATCAGGATAATGGTGGTCCCACAGAATGAATTTGGGAGTACTGCCTTCTCTTCAATTTTTTGCCATAGTTTGAGAGGGGTAAGTATTAACTTTTCTTTATATGTTTGGCAGAATTCCCCCGTGAAGCCACCCAGTCATGGACTTCTGTTTGTTGGGCATTTTTTGGTTATTGATTTAATTTTAATAAAAGTATCTGGTCTGTTCAGATTATCTATTTCTTCCTGATTCAGTCTTGGAAGATTGTATGTTTCTGGAAATTTATCCATTTCTTGTAGGTTGTCCAATTTGTTGGCATATAACTGTTCATAGTATTCTCTTATGACTGTATTTCTGTGATATGTTTTAATTTCTCCTCTTCCGTTTCTTTTTTTAAAAAATATTTATTTATTTATTTGGCTGTGCCAGGTCTTTAGTTGTGGTATGCGGGATCTTTAGTTTCAGCATGCAGAATCTTTAGTTGCGGCATGCAAACTCTTAGTCACGGCATGTGGGATCTAGTTCCCCGACCAGGGATCGCATCCAGGCCCCCTACACTGGGAGTGCAGAGTCTTAGCCACTGGACCACCAGGGAGGTCCCTTTCCTCTTTCATTTCTTATTTTATTTGGGTCCTCTCTCTTTCATTCTTAATGAGCCTGACTAATGTCTTATCAATTCTGTTTATCTTTTCAAAAAACCAGCTCTTGGTTTCACTGATCTTTTCTACTGTTTTGTTTTGTCTTGTTTGGTCTCTATTTTACTTCCTTTCATATCTTTACTATTTCCTAACTTCTAACTTTAAGCTTTGTTTTTCTTTAGGGGGTAGGTTAGGTTATTTAACATTTTTCTTGTTTCTTGAGGTATACCTGAATTTCTACCAACTTCCCTCTTAGAACTGTTTTTGCTGTGCCCTATAGATTTTGGAAAATTGTTTTTTTGTTTTCATTTGTCTCAAGGTATTTTCTGATTTCCTCTTTGACTTTTTCATTGATGCATTGTTTTTTGTTTTTTGTGTTTTTTTTGCAGTACGCGGGCCTCTCACTGTTGTGGCCTCTCCTGTGTGGAGCACAGGCTCCGGACGCACGGGCTCAGCGGCCATGGCTCACAGGCCTAGCCACTCCGCAGCATGTGGGATCTTCCCAGACTGGGGCACGAACCTGTGTCCCCTGCATCGGCAGGCGGACTCTCAACCACTGCACCACCAGGGAAGCCCGATGCATTGGTTTTTAAGCATCATGATGTTTAGTCTCCACGTGTTTGTGTTTTTCCCATTTTTCTTTTGTAACTGATCTCTAGTTTCATACTATTGTGGTCGGAAAAGATGCTTGATGTAATTTCTATCCCTTACATTTATTGGGAGTTGTTTTGTGGCCTAGCATGTGACCTCCTGAAAAGAATGTGTATTCTGCTGTTTTTGGATGGAACATCCTGTAGATATCTATTAAGGCCAAGTGGTCTAACATGTTATTTAAGGTCACTGTTTCTTTACTGATTTTCTGTCTGGATGATTTGTCCACTGATGTAAGTGGGGTATTAAAGTCCCCTACTATTATTGTATTACTGTCAACATTTAGGTCTTTTAATATTTGCTTTATATATTTAAGTGCTCCTGTATTAGGTGCATATATATTTATTAATGCTATATCCTCTTCTTGTGTTGATTCTTTTATCATTATATAATGCCCTTCTTTGTCTTTTATTATAGACTTTGTTTTAAAGTGGAAAACAGTATCTAAAGATCACAATCTGGGTACTGAGGGTGCCTACTAATACTGGGCTAGTCATAGATTCTAGTCTTTTCAGTAAAATAAAGCTAGGAGATGTGTAAATATATCAATAAAATATTTCAAGAATTCTTACTAATACTTCCAATTCAAGACTAGAGATGTTTACTTATCATCATTCTCACATCTCTATGTCCTTTCACCCATACTCAAAATTCCAGTTTTCATCATAACCAATAAAATTACTCATTTATTTTGCAATACATACACCTACAATCTCAAAAGAATAACATCAATATTATTAATACAACAGTGTTACTGAAAACAGTATAAGGGTTTTTTTTTTGTTCTTAGGGTAAATTCCATTAGGGATGTACAGCCAAATAACTGTGTTTTAAAGTCACTTGGAATTCTTCCTCTTGATGTGGTTATACTACCAATGGAATGTAAAGTTAGCTCATTTAATTTTACTTTTAATTAGGAATTCTCTTATTTAAAAATTCTTTGTAATTATGCAAAATATTTATTTGGTTCCAAAGTCAAACAACAACAACAACAATAAAAAAAACAATGTAGATTCAAGGAAATCTAGCTTCATTCCGTGTCTTTTCTATCCTATTTCTGTCTTCCTTCCATGGGACACCATTTAAATTTTTTTTTCAAATTTACTCTTTCATTTTTAAATATCTTTTTATTTCTCTCTACATATATTTCCCCTCCCCACAAGTTGCTATTTTAAAAAGAGATAAATAGTGACCTAAGACATAATTTTTTTCTACTGTTCTTTTTTTTATTTGCTCTATCCTGGAGATTACTCCATATAAGTTTATAGAGATGGTCCTCATTTATTTTGACAGCTTCAGAAGTCTCCACTATGTGGATGTTCACACAGAATAAGCAGCCACATGGGACTTTTTATTCAATCAACTCCCTACTACTGGGCATTTGGATTTAGTTTACTATTACAAATCAGGCTATAATCAACAGCCTTATTCACAGGAATTTTTGTCAGGTAATTTTTTTTGCCATTGTATTTTTGGGAAAGATTCCTAAAAGCAGGATTGCTGGCTGGATGGGTAAATGAATGTATAATTTTGCTAGATATTGTCAATTTTCTCTCCATAGAGATTATTCCATTTTGCATTACTACCAGCAGTGTATGACACTGCCAGTTTTTCCATTGTCTCACCAAGGGTATCCTATCATCAAACTTCTGAATTTTTGCCAATGATATGGGCAGGGAATATCTCAGTGTAATTTTGTTCTTTTTTTAGCTTTTTGAGGTAGAAGCACAGATCACTAAGTTTCGGTCATTTTTTTTTAAACTAACATATCCATTTAGGGCTATAATCTTCCCTCAAGCACTGCTTTAGTTGTATCCCATAAGTTTTGATATGCCAAATCTTTATTGTCATTCATTTCAAAATATTTTCTAATTTTGCTTTCTTCACTGAACCCTGAGTCATTCAGAGGTGTAGTATAATCTCACCAAAATCACTGGGAATTTTCTATCCTTTCTTTTTTCTGATTTTTTTTTCTAGGTTAATTCCACCATGGTCAGAAAGTAAACTCTAAATTGCTTCAGTGGTTTAACATTTAATTGAGGTTTAATTTGTGATTCAGCTTATGATCAATATGGTAAATGTTCCATATGCATTTTAAAAATAAGAATATCCTCACAGTTGAATGTGGCATTATATAAATATCAGTTATGTCAAGTTTATTAGTAAGATCTTCTATATCTTAATTTTTTGTCTTCTTAGTTCTATTACCTATTAAGAGGTATGTTAAAGTCTATTTTGGTTGTGGATTCATCTATTTCTCCTTTTACATGTCAATGTTTAATGCTTGTCTATATAATGTGAAACTATGGTATTGGTTCCATATAGATTTACAATTTTCAATATCGTGGTGGACTGACCACTTTATCATTATGAATTGTCTTTATGTGTAGTAATGCTTCTTGCCTTAAATTCCACATTGTCTGATATTAGTATAGTTACACCAGGTTCTTTTGATTAATGTTTGTATGATGTATCTTTTTTCCATCTGTTTAATTTCAACTGTTTTGTATCTTATATTAAGATATGTTACTTTAAACAGCACATAATTGGGTTCAAGATTTTAACCTAGTCTGATAATGTTAGCACTCTAACTGGGGTACCTAGTCCTTTTATATTTATTGTGATTACTGATATATTGGGTTTATCACTATCATCTTACTCTTTGTATTCTATTTCATCCACCTGTTTCATAATCCTTTGTCTTCCTTGCCTCCTTTATGAATTAATCAAATGTTTTTTATTATTCCACTTTCCCTTAATTATACTTTCTTTAACTGTTCTTTTAGTGATTAGCCTAAAAGTATAACATGCATCTTTGAATTATTACAGACAAAAAATATAAATTATTACTTTAATTTTATTACTTGCCTGAAATGTTAAAGCCTAACACTTTGTGTATGTGTATTCCTGGGAAATTAATCTCATGTTAACTTTTCAGCTATGTTGCCCTGGAAACATAATAAAGGTAGAATGTCACCCACGTTACTAGGCCACATTGTTTATGATAAAGATGACCTGACTGTAAACTGCCAGTGGATTGTGATGATCTGGTAGAAAGCCACAGCTTTGAGCTTTCCCCAGTGTGATGTTTCTTGTCCCTTGTTGGAACTCTTGGGCTCTAGGCCCATAGGACTGTTAAAGAGGCACTGGTTCTTATATGGAACTTGAGACTTCCAGGCCAGGGTGGTTCCCACACTCATCCATGTGGTCTTGATCCCTTATCCCTGAGCTGTCAATTGGGGGGTTGGAGCAGAGAACAGTCCCCAAGACTGCTGCCAGAGAGCTATGGGGACTCCTGGAGAAATACATGAAAAGCTGCCCTGCTGGCCTGCTGTATGTCCTGTTCTATATCATCCTGAGAGAAGGCAAGACAGGTGCCCTACTGAGGTGTGCAAGTATGAAACATCTATCGAGCTGGTCTTAAAACCACAAACAGTGGGCACTGCAGAGCAGTAGCAGCAATGAAACTGAATTTCATATCCTTGGTTCAATATGGCCAAGGCACCAGGACACAAAGGGAATGGAGAGGAAGATGCTGATAAGACTGAAGCCTCAGTGGGGGCCAACTTTCCCAGAGTCTGATGGCAGAAGCTTGACATTGTGTGACAGGGGATAAATCTTCCCCTTGTAGGAATGGATGAAAGCTGGAGACAAACTTATGCCGAGAGAAAATGCCCCCACTGTCCATGAAATGGAGCTGACCAGAAACCTAGCTGCAAATGGGCTGACTGGCAAGAATGATATTGCCTTGGTGTAGTTGATGCATTTGAGCCAAAGTAGGCATTGATGCCTGACAGGGGGTGGGGAGGAGACAAGCACATGAGCTTAAGACTCCATGTTTGTAACTAGGTCTGGATCAGAAAAGGAGGTGGAGCAGCTTGGCTCTGACCCAAGTTGGGTTGGCTGTAGATCTAACCAGCACAAAGTAGTGCCCACAAGCCACCACCTGAAGACGTGGGGAGACAAAAATGGGAGAACTATTTCTGCACTAGCCCAGAAGGTCAAACAGGACAACGTGGCAACCTGGCATACAAACCTGCTGCGGGGGCAATGGTGGCAGCATGGTGTGCATCTGGGGCCAGAGGTGAGACCTCTGCAGAGGCTACCACGTGTGCAGAGTAACCTCAGCTGCAACCTGGGCAGCTTTCTGAGGGTTCTGATAGTGCATAATGATTTAACCCTAAAATGGAGTCTGACCAATGTCATCTGCTGACACTTAGTGATAATTATGGTAATGCAAACTAAAAACTCCCTAAAGAGACAACTACAGATGGGCTTTTCAAGAAATAATAAAGGATAATGACTGAGTGTTTTAAAAGTTAAAGCAGAGAGGATATGGAGATCCTTGTTCTTTTCTGAAAGGTAAATGGGAAAGGGGTGCTTCTGCTTTGTTATCACTGCCATTTTCTAAGTGTGGTCCTCAGATCAGCAGCATCACTCAGTATCAGCTGTGAACTTATTAGAAATGTAAATTCTCAAGCCCGACCCTAGACCTACTAAATCAGTAAGTCCTGTCATAGAAGCCTAGCAATCTGTTTTAACAAGTCCTCCAGGTGACTGTGGTGTACCCTAAAGTCTGAGAACTACTGTACTAAAGTTAATAACTCAAGGTCATGGAGGTCAGTCTGTGAGCCTACAATGGAAACTGATGTTGGATTACCTTCTAGCCCTATTTCCCTGAAGACCTGATAAAGGGGGAATGTTAGCTGTCACTAGGCAAGACAGCTTACGTAAAAATGGCCTTGGTTGGTAAACTGTATCTGGACTGATAAGACTGGGAAAAAACTTTAAACACCAGGTAGAAAGTTTGGAGCCTCTAAATGCCACGGCTCTTGTAGCTAGCCATGTCCCTTTCTAGAACTCTATGCCCATGTGGCTATTACAAAAGATACTGGTTCTCATATGGAACTTGGAGCATCTAAGCCAGGGTAGTTCCCACATTTAATCATTTGATTTGTTCCCTAGCAGGTGAACAGTCACTTGGCAGGAAAGAAGGGTGGACAGAGAATGGCCCCTGGCCTAAGTGAGTGCTTTATGGAGGTATATGCCTGATGCTGCTGTGGTGTCCTAGCCCCTTATCCTTCTGGGTGAAGCCCACACTAATTGAGCCCAATGACATGAGTGTGAAATGTCTAATTGGACCTGAGACCATCTACGGTGATCAGTGCAATTCCTTTCTGCCTTTTGTATTGCTGTTGTTATGAACTGTAACCTCAGAAGACACTACTTATTATTTTATATTGTCATACTCATTTACATATACTCTAATATTTTCTCTTTCTGTTGCTCTTTGCTCTTTCTTGTATTTCTGAGTTTCTACCTGGAATAGTTTTCCTTCTGCCTGAAAAAATCCCTTTAGTGATTTTTAATGCAAGTCTGTTGATAACATATATCTTTCAGTTTTTTGTGGCCTAAAACCTTTACCTAAACTTCATTAAAAAAAAAAAAATCAAGGTATAATTTAAATACAGAGAAATGCTCAGACCTTAGGTATAACATTCCGTTTTGACTATTGCTTAAAGACACAGAAAACTTCCAACACTCCAGAAAGTCCTTTCAAGTTGCTTCCCAGTCAAACCACTTCCCCCCACAAAGCAATCACTCTTCTGATTTCTATCACCATAGGTTAGTTTTGCCTGTTCTAGAATTTCATATAGTTGGGATCATACACTATACACTTTGTGTCCAATGACTTTTATTAGCATAATATTTTTGAGATTCATCAATATGGATATAGGGTCTTTCTTGCAGAATAGTATCCACTGTATAAATATAACACTGTTTATCCCTTCTTCTACTGATTGGGCATCTTACTGTTTCCAGATTTTTGGCTTTTATGAATAAATCTGCTGTGAACATTTTTTAACAAGTATTTTGTGGACATAGTTTTCATGTCTCTTTGATAAATACCTAGCAGTAAAATTACTGGGTCATATATGCTTAACTTTTTAATAGACTACCAGACTGTCTTCCAAAATGACTGTACCATTTTATACTCTCACCAGCAATGTATCAGAGTTCTGGTTTCTCCATATCATCTTGAACATTTGTATCATCAATCTTTTTCATTTTAGCCCTTCTAAGTCTCATAATGTTTCTTGCTTCAAAGTTTTTTTTTTTAATAAGAGTGTAGCTATATCTGCTTTTTTAATTGTTTGCATGGTATGTTATTTTCCATCTTTGTACTTTCAAACCTTCTGTATCCTAATACTTGAAAAGTTTCTCTTATAAGCAGCATATAGTTGGATTTAAAAAAATCCATTCTATACAAAATGCTTAAATTATAAATCTTTTTTGTAGTTAACTACTGATATACTTTATTTACTAGTTTACTATTTGTGTTATATTTTTATGTGACTACCTTTCTCGATTTTCTTTGGATTAATCAAATGTTTCACATTACTCCATTTTCCTTCCACTGAATTATATTTTAAAACCATTTTTAGTATTTAGCCTAGAGCTTAAAACATACACTCTTACTTATTACAGTTCAATGCAAATTATTTCTTTTACTACTTGGCTGATACCAATTAAACCTTAGAACTTTTAAACTCCATTTATTTCCCTCCCATCATTTATGTTACTGTTACCATGAATTTTTGTTATCTATAAAGGTGAAGCTCCTCAGGGCAGTACAGTTATCATTTTGTACAATTACTCGTCATTTATATTTTCTTTCCAGTATTCTTCTTTCCATCTGGCATGTCCATATTTCTATCTGGGATCATTTTTCTGAAGAACTCCCTTTAATTTTTATTTCAGTGCAGGCCTATTGATGCCTAAGTCTCTGAATTTTTATTGGTTTAAACACATCTTTATTTCACCTTAATTTTTGAACAGTATTTTTGCTGGTATAGAATTTTAGGCTTGCAGTTTTCTTTAGTACTTTAAAGATATCATTACATTGGCTTCTAGTTTCCATCATTTCCATTGAGAAGCTGTCAGTTTTATTGTTGCTCCTTTTAAAGGCGCTGCAGTGGATAAAAGATAGGCCGTAGTCTTTGCACTGCCAGCAGGTGGAGGATATTTCCCCTGCCCTGGGACTTTGCTTTGACAGATAGAAGGAGTGAAAGTGGTGCTGTTCCACCTCTGTGCATGGACTCTAAGCTTCTGCTTTCACCCTCCTGGAGCCCCGAGCCACCAGGTAAAAAGGTCCAGCTTCTCTGCTAGAGAGACTGCTTGGAGAGAGACGATATCCAACTGTGTCCCAACTATTCCAATCACTCCAGCCTTCTTTGGCGGCCAGCCCCAGTTGGGTCTCCACATGCCTATAGTTGAATGAATGATTCCAAGTCAGATCAGAAGACGGTCCAGCTCAGGTTGTAGAATCTTGAGCAAATAATAATTTTGTTTTAAGCCAGTAAATCCTGGCATGATTTATTAGGCAAAAAGATAAATAAAAATAGTATTTGGCATCAAGAATGGAGTGTGGTCACAACAGAAACTTAAAGCATGTGACATAAGTCTGGGGAACGGGTTGAGGACACTTGCCGAAGGAGCAGCAACGAGACCATTAATGAAGGTTGGAAGAGCACTGGGGATACTGCTACTGGACCCTGGAGAAGCGGCATTATAATCTATTGGCAAAACAAATAGTGAGGCTGTATCTTGGAATATAGGAAAATACCTAACAAAGCTGTGGATCTGGCTGGGAAGACCTCTAGGAAGAGAGCTGAAAGTGACAAATGGTTTTTTAAAAATCACCTATAATTTTTTTAGGTATTAAAAGAGAGAGGAGACCTAAACAAGGAACTGTGCAGTTTTCAAGCAGAATTTAGAGAAAATGCTTCCAACCTGGGACTTGCAGGGTTAGAAAATGAAACTTTCTCAATTGCCAGCTTCTCTAGTCAGCACAAGGTTTTGACAAAAAGTCAAATCCAGGTGCTACCAGTAAAACTATGGCCTCAGGATTAAGATCAAATCAAAAGCACGGCAGTAAGACACTTTGTTACTACCACCTCAGAAAGATCTGAGTCTAGATTTAAGCCTCAGAGACTCTCCGTTAGACCAAAGGTAGCTAAGGATCTTAAAGGTATTGTCCTGGACTCATGTTCAAAGGAGACAGGGGCCTTCTTGAAGAGATCTGTGAGTGTGGCTTTTGTCTGATGGGATGGCTTATAATTTGAAAGTCCACAAAGTTTTTCTAAGAAGTTGTGCCAGGGATAGAGACAGGCAGCAGGCTGAGTAAGCTATTCAGCTACAAATACAGGACACTCCTAAGGAAAAGGAAAGACAGCTCAGAGAGAAGAGCTGAAAGCTGAGAAACATTAGGAAGCCAACCCCAGGGAACCAAAACAGGCCCTATTCAAGGAATATATCCCTGGGCTTCCCTGGTGGCGCAGTGGTTAAGAATCTGCCTGCCAATGCAGGGGACACAGGTTAGAGCCTTGGTCTGGGAAGATCCCACATGCCGCAGAGCAACTAAGCCCGTGCGCCACAACTACTGAGCCTGTGCTCTAGAGCCTGGGAGTCACAACTACTGAAGCCTGCGTGCCTAGAGCCCATGCTCTGCAACAAGGGAAGCCACCGCAATGAGAAGCCCACGCACTGCAATGAAGAGTAACCCCTGCTCGCCGCAACTAGAGAAAACCTCTCACAGCAGTGAAGACCCAATGCAGCAATAATAAATAAATAAATAAATAAAAAAGGGAATATATCCTACCCTGGAATTGGGGGAACCGGTGACATATGGCCAGATGAAATTTCAGAATTCCCATGGAATAGTGATTGCTGAGTGCCTTCCACTTCCTCTCTTTTAAACTGATGCGATTATCCTCTCCCTACCTACTAGAAGTGGAGTTGACCCTTTTAATCACTATTTTATGTTACCTCTTCAATATCATTATAATAATAAAGTGGAGAGATTCTTAACCATAAAATAATTAAATTAAAAATTTAAAACTTCCTTTTTATACAAATATCACACAGAGGCAGATGAACAGTCTTAGAGACTCTTAATTATATTTTCTGTAGGCTGTATGAAAATATAGTTTTGCAAATATTTTTCATGATTTCAAAGAAAAAAAGATATTTCAAGATGATTCCCACCGACCATCCAAAATACCAAATATTCTTTATCACCAAAAAAGGAACACCTGACTTACTTCCCATACCTAGATTCCATAGTTCACAGTAGCATCACCTGAATATATCCACGCTGGACTAAAAAAGAGAAAACTGACCATGTAAAGTTTAAGCACAGAAGGTAAACAAAGCAGCAAAAAAGAATACTAACCAATTGATGGAAAAAGTAATGGAAAAGTGATTGAAACATTTCACATCATCCTTTCGGTACCAAGTATTAAGTAACTAACAGAAGAGGTTAGAGCCACATAGTGGCAAATAATCTGGAAAAGTTAGAAAGTGGGCAATAGTTTAGAGCTTTCCTACAGAGTGACTTACCTTTTCCAAAACTTTGGCAATTCGGGTGCCAATTTGTTCAAGTGACTGCTGTGGATATTGGTCTTTGCCAAGATTTTGCAATACCTGGTATAGGGAGGAAGATGGTAGATTAGAGGAATGAAAATGAGGTGAGGTCTGGTGACACTGCTGACGCTGAGTTGGGCACTGTACCACAGGTCAGACTGCTTCTCTGGGGTACCTGCTGTGGTCCTGTTGGTAAAGCATTTTGTGGAAGATACACTGAAGGCCATTTTACCATCCCCTCAGCCTTCTCTCATTTAACAAAAATTATGGACATGTAAAACACATTCATTATAGTATTAAAGAATATAGAGTAAATAAAGAAAATAAAAAGCACTTGTAATCCTGTCACCCAGACACAACCACTGTTGATATCCCTTATGTATCTTTCAGATATTTTTCTATGTACACATATATTATTTCTCTCACAGACTGTATACCATGGGATCACACTGTAAACTGTCACCTACATTTTCACATAATATATTCTAAAAATGTCTTCATGCCAATACATATATTTCTACTACATCTTTCTTAATGGCTCTTATTGTATACTATCTCACATCTATATCAAAACTTATTTAACAAATCCTCTACTTACTTAACATGCCTCTACTGTGGCATGTTTTCCAATTATTCTTCTAGGTATATGCTGGGTCTGTCCTCTTTCCCTTCCTTCTTAAGGATGTCAATAGGAGGACTAACTGCCCCAAATATTTCTCACGAAGAGCCTCTGTCTGATGGCAAGCAGAATGCTACCCACCTCGAGGAATAAATCAGAATTAAAATTTCCTGGTCATAAAAAAAGCATAAGCTCAGTCACAGGGCCTGAAAGAAATTAGGCTTGGCCTAAAGCCACCTAGATGACAGCCATCTGAAAATAGGCAAAAAAATATGGCCTGGCTGCTTGTGCTTTCTGCTATCAGTTGCATCATGACTGTGGGGCTAAAAACTACAGAGAGGCTGAATAAAGCCGAGCACTCACCTCTGTTAACTGGCTCTCGCCCGTGTAATGTAGGCTGGCTCGGTTGGAAACCCCCTGCAAGTGGTCCAGGGTGTGCATGCTTGTGGGGAGATTGCCATTGCAAACAGGTTCCATCGCTGGCTGCTGTATTGGAGTGGCAAAGTCTATGTGTTCTGTGATGCTGAAAAATGGAGAGGACCACCTTAGCCACGGAAAAGTTAAGTGGGTGGGGAGAAAGAGTATTAATAATCAGCTGACCATAACTTCAACATATTATTAGAAGTGTCTGGAACCACACAGTCTCACAATGGAAGACACTTCAGAAGTTATTTAGTCTGAACTCTCATTTTACAGGTACAAGGAATCCAGTGCCTGGTAATGACCATCTGCTGAACGTATGAATAGAGATCGTACCCCAGGTCAAAGCAGCAGTGGTGGGATCTGAGTCTTGAACTCAGTATTTTCTCAGTCTCCTCAAGCTGCCTCCTTTCTATGCACTGTGATGTCTGATTTCCTTACTGCTGCTTGGCCACTTTTTCTCACTGGGGAGGTTTTAAACCAGGTGGGTTTTCTTCTAGGACTTCTTCTTCCAGGGTACAGATAGTGATAAATACCCACAGGTGGTTCCTATCTTTTACTTTCCCTCTATGCACAGAAGCACACTTGTCCCCATGGAAAAAGTTACCTAAAGTTTAGACAGTAAATGTTATACAGATCCAGCTATTCACTGTATCTATGTATAAGATATAAGTACTTCCCTTCATGGTTCCAAAGGGGTCATTTTCCTGCTATAGACAGGCTAAATGTCATACCCTATCATATATGTATCATATATACTGATGTGGCAAATTGGCACTGCCAAATTTTGTTATGGCTACTTAAAAAGTTTAACACATATTATGCAAACATTCACTCATTCATGATTTATTCACAGCCTATTACATGTCAGATGTAATGTCAGGGTTATAATACTTAACAAAACATACCCAGTTCCCACAGTTATGATGCTCATAGTCAGTTATTACAGATGTGATGAATTGTAAAAGATAAAAACACAGTGCAACGTCAGTTTACTACAGGAGGGTATATATTTCCTCCGTGCTGATGGAGGAAGGAGGTGGTTAATGAAGGACTTCCTGAGGAAGAGAGATTTACGTGGAGACCAGAAGGAGGAGTATGAATTAACCAGGAAGGGAGAAGGTGCTGGGAACACCAGCACAGGCAAAGGAGATACCACATGTGAAGGGAGGGAGGGCGGAGGGCAGAGCTGAAGATGGAAAGACACGCAGGGAGCAAATCATGAAGGGCTCTGTGGGCCACTGTGAACAGCGATATTTATAAGTTATTAGAGTATTTTAAGAATTATCTGACTTATATTTGAGGAATAATGCTGAGTACTGTGGACAGAATGGACTGAAGAGATGCAAGAATGAATAAACCAAGAGGACCAGCTAGGAGGCTACAGAATGGATCTAAGTGGAGATGAAGGTACTCTGGTTTAAGGAGGCTGCAATGGGGAGGAAGAAAAGCAGGTGGTTTTGAAAAATACTAAAAAGTTCTGGGAGTAGAGCAGTTTGACTAGGAGTGATTGTAAAATAAGAAGGCTTAGTGGTAAATCCTGGGGAACTCCAATGCTTAAAAGGTAGAAAAGGGGCCAACAAAAGAGACTGAGCATCCAGGGAGGAAAATGCAGCTATAAGAGGCAACCTTGCTCGCTTGTGTCCCGGTAGGTGCTTGTAAATCTGGATTTGCTCTGGCTCCCTTTGTAAGCACACGATGTCAGGGAGGTTTTGTGCTTTGATTGAGAGAGATCCAGTCTTTAATTCAAACTAAGTAAGTTAGCTGTGACTTCTAGATAGCTTAGAAAGTATAGGTGAAGGCACTGAGAAGGGGGCACATCGACTGTTTCAGTACAATGGGCTGAGTCCAACTGTGGTATCCTCTGAACCGCCAACCCTAGAGAGGACGACTCTTCTAGTAGCTGTTGACAAAGAAGCGAAGCCATGAGGTCAGCTGGGGCCCAGTGGGATCACTGGTCACAAATGCCATGAAGGAGGGAGAGGTTTAAGATACTCACTCAATGTTTTTTGAAGAAACTGCAAGCCAGGTACTCACGATGGCCGTCAGCTCTACCCAGCGGAGTTTGAGGCACTCGTCCGGGCTGGGCCATCCCAGACTCTGGTAGTCACGCTTTTTTCCTGGAAGGAAAGTATGTCATCAATCGACACAACTGCAAAGGAACAGAACGTATAGTGTCTTATGCCCTGGTGATTACTTCATCCAGATTGGTGTATTGGAGGTGCCAGTCATTCTTCTAGTCTAGAATTTCTACCACCTAGAGAACTAACTAAAATCTTGTCATTCACAGCTATGGGAATAACAATCATCTTTGAGTAAAGCCTTGTTTTCAAAGACAGATGATGAAGTAAAAATAAATGTGCCCTTCACTGGATTTAAGACTGAGATAAGGGTCAAAATACTGTTCAATGTTAACACTTTACCAAACTTAATTTTTACCTTTCTATTGCTTTCTATTCAAAATCAATACATTCTGATTTTATAGAGACAACTCTAAGTCAGGAGAAACATGTATCTCTAAAGCAGGGTTTCTTAAGCTGGTACTATTGACATTGTGAGAGCTGTCCCGTGCACTGGAGGATGTCTGGCAGCATCCCTGGCCTCTACCCAACAGATGTCAGCAGCACCCTCCCTGATATATGACAACAAAAACTGTCTCCAGATACTGTCAAAAGTTCCCTGGGAGGGCAAAGTCACTCCTGGTAGAGAACCCCTGCTGTAAAGAAAAGCAGTAGGACAGAGAATAATGATGATAATGAAAGGTTATCATTTATTTCCAGAGCACTTACCATGTGTTCAGGTCCTGTGCTAAGGGCTTTATATTTGTAACCTCATGAGGCAGATTTTAATCCTCATTTCTCAGATGAGAAAACAGAGGCTCAGAGAAATCAAGTGACTTGCCCACGGTCACCTAGCTACTAGGTGGCAGAAATGGGATTCAGATCCAGGTCTGTTTGACTCTAACGTGCACATTCCCAATCATGCTATTTAAAGCTTTACTGGGCTTTTAAAGCTCTGTTTATGGTATCCTTCAAAGGTACGACCTTTTGGGTGTAGGCCCTTTACTTAAATCAAGTCCCCAAGAAAAGAGCAGAATTAAGTCCTATCTGGGAAGGATTCTTCTGAAGAAATTCGATTGGAATGGACAGGAAGGAGAACTTTGGTTCTGTATAGCTCTTTTTATACTGTAGGAATTTACCAACGATAGAAAACTGTTTAAGACACAGGCAGGGCTTTAGATTTAGATTTTAATAGAACAGCACAAAACAGTTTGGAAGAGTTTCAAATGAACCCTGTTTAAATTCATAAGTTAAAGAATTGAACCATAGGTTTCACAATAAAGCTTATTTTTCTTTTGTTTAAGGAATTCACTTGAAAAATGTTTATTGAGCATCTGTTATAAGAGACTGGGAACTGTGTTAAGACACTAGGGATACAGAGAGGAATAATAAAAGGGCCTGCCCTTGAGCTCACAGTCTACTGAGGAAGGTAAACAAACAAATTATTAGAACACAATAAGGTTAAGTGCTAGAGTGAAGGTACAGAACAGCTGCATAGAGGAGACAGCAACTAATGCTGCCTGAAGGTACCAAGGAAGACATGGCATTGGAGTTTGAAGTGTAAAGATGAGTGACATTTTAGCACCGCTGAGGTGGCAGAAGGGCATTCCAGGCAGAGGGAACAGCATGTGCAAAGACAAGGAGATAAAACAAGAGCAGGGTTGGTTCAGAGAATGGTACTGAAGGGGAGAGAAAGGCTGGGTTGTAAACAGTCTCGTACCACACTAGAAAGTTTGGTCTTTACGCTGCAGGCACAGGGGAGCCTTTGAGCGTACCACTCTCTACCTTGTTCACAAGGATATCATAAGACACTCTGTTAAATGCTTTGCTTTTATCTAGTTACATTATGTCTATGACACTTTCCTGGCCTTCCAGTCTACTAGCCCTCACCAAAGTAGGAAATGAAATTAGTTATGCATTATTAATTTTATTAATTCTTAGAATATCTACAATGGCCCTTAATGATCCCTACTCTTCCCCCATGGGCTCACAAAGTACTGGTTTAATAATTTGCTTTAGAACTTTGTCAGAATTTATCACAAACTCCTTATCACTTGGTAGTGGACAGAATCCATACTTATTTGAAAATTGGGATACTGAACCTCTCCAGTCTTCTCTTGCTTTAGAACTTTTCACTTTAGTGACAGTGACACTTTAGTTCCATGATCTCATTTGCAAGTATATTCAGTGCCCTACCCAGGCCCACCTCCTTGAATCCATTTAAAATTGTCTAAGTGCTCTCCTATCATCTCAACCACCCTGAGCTTTAACTTTCACTTTTACAAGAAATTTTTAGTTTTTGTTTGTTAAAGTAATATAGGCTTATTATAACATATTTAGAAAATGGAAAAGAATGTAGAAGAAAACAGAATATCACCTGCAGCCCTATCGGCACCCAGAGATGATCATTTATGACATTTTAGTGTATTCTCTCCTACACTGGTTTCTATGTGCTTGTTTATTTTAGCATATTTCGTCAAATCTAAGATGTCATAAACTGTAAGGTACACATTCTTTTACATGATTTAAGAAAGAAAAATGCTGCCAATTATTATTTAAGATACTATCAATTGTAAGATGATCTCAATTTCAGAGATACTGAAATGTGAAAAAAAATGTAGTCAAAATATAGTATATTTACTATTTTACAAAAACTGAAGTATTCTCTATATATGCTATTCTATAAACTGTGTTTGTTCACCTACTAAATTATAAACATCTTGGCTGCACAGTACACGGCAAGAACATGCTGTAATTTATTTAGGCAACTATCATCATTTAGGTATTTTTCAAATTTTTATTATGATAAGCAGCACAATGATCAATCTCTGTACTTCTATCTTTCATACTTGTAAGATAATTTATTTAGGGTAAATTACTAGAAGTAGAACTGTTGGCATTTTAAAAAATTTTCTGATACATCTAGTCAAACTATCCCAAAATTCATTTTATTAACTCTCACTGTGTATTACACAAATAATCTGACAAGCAAAAATGACATATCACATTTTATATTTGCACTTCCTTGATTGCTAGTGAGGCTGAACATTTTATCACGTTTAGCGGCTGTGTGTGTGTGTGTGTGTGTGTGTATGTGTTATTTGGTGAATTCCTACGTACTTTGTACATATTTTATTGAAATGCAGTATTTTTTTCTATCAATTTGTAGGTGCTCTTTAAATGATGTTGATATCCTTTGCTTATCATATATTCTGTAAATATATATAAACACTCTGCAAAAATACTTTGTTTCAATCCTTTGTCTTTCTATTTTGTAGTGTTTTCTGATGCCAGAATTATTATTTTTTTCTTTTTCTCTCTGCTTTAGAAAGTCCTTTTTCACCTTAAAAGTATATAAATATCCATTTGAATTTTCCTCTTTTATGTTTTTATTACATTTACTACTTAATCCATTGGAAGTTTCATTGCTATAATCATGTTTTATAGTTTGAATATCTTTTTCCTTGTTACTGTAGATGGACCTACTAGAGGAAGTGTTGCTTTCTTTCCATAACATGTTAGCACATGCTATTTTTCTTAAACAGTAAAGCTACTTCATACTTTCAACTCTAGTCATGACAAAGTATCCTTTTTGGTGTCCTTAGTATTTTTCTCAAATCACAGATCATTCTGGGATTTAGCCAAGTTGACCTCATTCTTTACATTTTATTATGTGTCCTTCGCTTTCAGCTTTGGTAAATACAACTTAAATAAGACACATTTTCATGAACTTACCTTGAATTTTTGAAGTCTAAGACAGTGAAAATATCCTTTAAAAAAGGAGACTTCTTTTAAAAAAAGAAATTCTATCACTGCTATTTCATTGTTGGAAAAGAAAGTCAACTGGACTCATGGCAATGGCCCTGAACCTGGAGTCCAAAGATAGATTTCGGGACAACTATGAACCCTGAAAGTACATGCCAAATTTTGATGTAAATGCATTTTTTTTTCTGGGGAGTAGTCCCAAAGCATTTATCCAATACTTAAAGAGACATCTGACATACAAAAATGTTACTAAATAGTTAATACTTATTGAGTCCTATGTGCCCAGTTCATTTAAAGCACTTTACATGTATAAACTCATATAATACTCACAACCACCCTATAAGACAGATGCAATTATTGCCATTTTATAGATAAGGAAAATGAGGCACAGAGAACTAAACAGCAAAACTGGTGTGTGAAGCCAGGGAGTCTGTCTCAAACTCACAGTTTTACATATTAAACTAGACTGTTAGGAATTAATAGGATATTTAAGTTCAAGATGGTAAGATTGTAATTCAAATGGCCAATGGTAAAAAAAAAAATCAAGTATATGTCAAACAAAACTTTTTATATCGATGACTGATTTCTTGCTCACTTGGTTCAATTACGTTCTCATCTGATCTACTTCAAGCTGCAAACACACCCTTTGTGAGAACTGAGACAGTGAAATCTGAAAGAAGAAACTGGCATATTAAATATTCAAATTTACCTTGTGGCCCAGGAGATGCCACCTTTGGGCCAGTGATCTCCAGGTTTGCTTGGTTACGATGTACATTTTCTGCCTGATTCGATTCTACCTTTTTCCCAGGAGATTTCTTATGATCTCCTTTGGGTTTCTTTACACGTTTGACTTGGAATGTGATCTGGGAAACGAAAACATATTAGGGACAAATGAGACCAGTTATCACTTCTGTCCATGGCTGTGGGTATTGGTGGCTTTAAGAATAATCAGTCTTGTGCTAGGGTTAAGTTCTTTCCTTCAGTTTAATTCTTAAAGGTCTAGATGAAAAATGTTTAGTGAAATAAACAAAATAACCTAGCCTTGAAGGGTATAGAGGAAACTGAAAAGTAAGATATCTGAACTGGGCTGTTCCCAAGTCTGCAGGCTTTGGGTGTGGTTTCACACCCATCCCTCTTCCTTTGCCGCCTGGAAGAGCCAGCAATACCTAAGTAACATGAAATGCTTCTGGCAGTACAATTCCCATGTGAAGGCTGACTGGAGAGTGGAGTAAAGTAGAGCCACATACCCAATAGAACCCTTACACTTTGCAAACTAGGAGCACCTCCGACACCTCCAAAAGACCTGGGCCACAATTTGATAAGAACTGAGTTAGCAAACACTTACCCACTCTGTTGCTTCATCATCTTCACTTCTGCAGTCTCCATAGCAAGAGCTTCTGGCCACTCCATCCTGGGGACCTTTCTTCAGTACTCGTATTCCCTGTAAGTCCAGACGCCGTCCTTTCATCTCTAGTGCTCCCCCAAAGCCTTCCAGAGGCCATGCCTGTTGAAATTCATCCACCAAAGCTAATATCTCTTCTGACATTTTTGTTTCATCTGAATTCTCCATCTCATCAGAACCATTGCTTTCCTCAACCACTGTACCTGCAATTCAAGTGCCAGCATGTTATTAAAAATTACAATCATTCAAGTACTTGAGGGACTCCAACCATGCTTTCTGAGAAAAGTTTTGGCTCTGTTTAGAGGCACTTCTATAGTCCATCTTCATAAAAATACCATTCAACATCTTCAAAATTCATAATATAATATCCTCTTTGTCATATAGCTTTTGTAAAAAACCTGGCTGAGCACAATGGCAGCACCCAGATGGCAGGAGGTCATAGATTATGTCACTAGTGTGCATGAAGACGGCCATTTTATTTTTAAAAATTATTTTTAAAATAAATTTATTAATTTATTTGGGCTGTGTTGGGTCTTCGTTGCTGCACGAAGGCTTTCTCTAGTTGCAGCAAGCAGGGGCTACTCTTCGTTGTGGTGCGTGGGCTTCTCGTTGAGGTGGCTTCCCTTGTTGCAGAGCACAGGCTCTAGGTGCATGGGCTTCAGTAGTTGTGGCACATGGGCTCAGTAGTTGTGGCTTGTGGGCTCTAGAGTGCAGGCTCAGTAGCTGTGGCACATGGGCTTAGCTGCTCCGCAGCATGTGGGGTCTTCCCGGACCAGGGCTCGCACCCGTGTCCCTGGTGTTGGCAGGCAGATTCTTAACCAATGCGCCACCAGGGAAGTCCTGAAGATGGCTATTTTATATGTGTATTTTTTGGGGAAAAAACCCAACTTGCTCTAGACATGAGACAGAGATGGCAAAGATGAAGTTTATTATGAAATATTATTTATTTAATATATATATAGGATTCTTCAAGCTTTATTCAAATAGCATATGAAATATCATAGCTGTTCAGACCATACAGTCTGCCTTAACTGAACAATGATTTGTTTAGTGGAAAATTATCTTAATTCCACATGAAGGCTCCCTTTTTCACTAATGGCTAATATAAGAAATAGCAAAATACTAGTGTAATTTTTTTCTAAAGTGGTTATCAAGATATTTATTACGTTGCTCATGTTTCTTATATAAAGACTCTCATGGATGTTTCTCAGTGCAATGGCCTAGTAAAAATTCTCTCTCCTGGGAAGTCAATATGTTTCCATTATTATACACTGCAGGTTACACAACCTTACAAGTTCCTCTCTATGCTTACCTAGAAAGCTTAAGGCAAAATTAGTCTAAGTTTCTTAATAGAATGCCTTCCTTTCTTAAAAAAATTCTTTACTATTTAACTTTTGCTATTTTGAATTAATGGCTCAATCTTATATTGTGTGTTCTGTGAAAGTTATCTTCAATCCTTTTTGGAAGTGTACAGGGTACAAAAACAAACAACAAAATGGAATGCCTCCTTTTGTAATATGTACCCACTGGACAACCTGAGAGCTTGGGGTTGATTGTTCACAAAATGCCAGTCTATGTTATCCAATAATCTTCAATTGGTAATTCTGGTTCGTTCAGTGATTTAGAACATGGCATTAATAAGGCCAACGTCAGGAATCTCATAACCATATCACCAGACCTATAGCCATAGTGAGTAACCCATTTTAGAAATGCATAGTTTTAGTCTCTGAGGAGGCTTGGGTTAAGAAAGATGGCTGATAACCACGGCTAAAAACAACTTAAAGCTTTAAGCCCCTCTCACAGAAGGTCTGCAGCGTCACCCTTAGCTCTCTGGTGGCATCTCTATCTCCTATCCCACTTTCTATTCCAGAATGTGGGAAGGTCGTCACCAGGCTGAGAGTACTGCAAGAAATCTCTTGTCATTCTTGAAAAAGCTATAGGGCTCTTCCGTTTGTTAACAGGTGACTACAAAATGTACTGCTGCCCTTTCAAGTAAGTTTCTTTTACGTTTTCTGAACCAATCTGCTAGACTCTATTGCTTAATATTGTCATTAATGTTCTGAAACAAGAATAAAGTAAAATAGGGGTTTGTAAAGTCTTTTTCTTTAGGGTATTTAGATAAAAATGGCTGGTTACTTGCCAAAATTATGTGGCCAGTAGTATAAATGTAGGGTGGACAAAGAGTTTTTGTTTTTAGTTTCTGTCTTGTTTGCTACTATATTCCAAATGTCTAACATTGCACCTGGCACACAGCAGGCAAAACAGCTGTAGAATCAATTAATGGAAACTCAGGAATACTTTGCTTTGTGAGATCCTTGAGGATCTGCTGTTCCTCTTTTTGCCCTGTTCTGCTGGAAATTCAAGACTTTTTAAACTCTAAAAAGTGTCATCTGTTAAAGTACTGTCAACCCAGATGAAAGGTAAGCAAACAGAAAGGCAGGCACCATGTTTTCAGCATAGTGTCTGGCATACTACGTGATTTACAAACTTCTCAGTAGCTAATCCAGGAAAGCAGCTGAAAAAGATTGCTATAGGGATCCCAAACAGGAACTTAATTAGAATTGCCTGGCAACTGACTTGTAGCAACAGAGCTGTCTCTAAGTACTCCTCATGTTATTTTAGCTTCTTCTCCTTCCTTCTCCTATGGCCATGGGGTTCCTTGCACCTGGTCCTGAGACAGAAGAGGATTTTTGATAGATTTGGCCATAGCCAAGAATACGGGTTTAAAGAAAAGTGGCTTTTGGTCAAAGGTAGACAGCAGGAAACTAATTCTCCAGTGTACATTTAGAGCTGCATAGGGATGCTGTGTGTGGAAGCCTTATTTCCATTCAGTAACTACTACTACCTAGAAAGCATTCATGTTTTTTATTTGCAAAGAGTTCTGCAAGCCCAGGTCCCAAAGGTTGATACTTCCCCATGCCCTTACCATATGGTAATAGATATCATTATCAAAAAGTTCTTAGAGAACGGGCCTTTCATTGATGAAAATCAGTATTCAATTGAGAGACTATGGAACTTGCTGTGGTCTATTGCTGCTGGCAGCCATTCGGTCTTTTCCAAGGCTGCTGGGGTCGGGGTGACAGCAATTCTTAGAGAACAACACCAAATAAAGGTGAGGAATGGGGAGATCATAAATGTGCTACGAGTGAGAAAGCATAAACCAATCTTTATTTATTTAGACCCTATTACATGCCCATCTCCATGCTATATGCTATACAGGTGGGAGCAAAAGGAATCTGGTCCCAAGGAATTAAAGATAATCAAGCTGGAGACACAAAACTATATATCAATACATTAAACAATGAGAGAACAATTACATTAAATTTTTTTTTCTAAAGGAAAAACATAATTGAATGTAGTCACAAAATGCTTCTTACAGGACAGTAGACTACCTGAGGCAGGATTCAGACAGAATAGAGGTTCAGGGAGGGCACTCCCTGAGTGATGAAACTAAAAAAGCAGGTATGTATATACTCACATACCCATACACACACATACAGACACAGGCATAAGGAAGGTATATGTGAAGGCACTACTAATTTTAAATTAACTAGAACAAAAAACATATACAGAGTATATCAGCAAATAAGACATTTAGGGAAGGTGGGTGACACTGAGAGTGTCTGGGAAAGTCAGGAAGAAGATTCACTGTAAAGGGAGCCTCTAGTTTGTTAAGCAAAGAATAACAAGATGAGAGCTGCAATATTTATAAAGGTTATATTAGTAAATCAGCTGGTGATTTAGGAGTTAGGGGGTAGAGGACAGAAGGAAGACAGAACAGAGGACAATTAGGAAGGTGCTTCAACAATCTCTATAGGAGTTATATAAAGAGAAGGTGACAGGCTGGGAGTAAACGGAAGATTTTAGAAAGGGAGGGAAAGAGGTATGAAGAAATTTCAATGAAGAAAAATTAATAGAATTTGGTAATTATATGCATATAATGGCAAACAGAATAAATCCAAAGATGATGTCAAGATTTTTTTACTATGTGAAATTTTAGAATGTGTGAATATGAAAACATAATGTTATTTACAAAGATGATGGAAGTGGCAGAGGACAACAGGATAGTGTTGGGATTTCAGAAGCTTATTCATTAATTCATTTAAACACCTGTTGTTATGTGCTTAAGAATATGCTGAGGGCTCAGGATATAACAACCCATGGAGCTATGGTCTAGGCTAGAATGGATGGAGGAACATATCTCCAGACATTGTCCAATAAGCAGCTGGAAATACAGAAGTCAGGTCTTGAGAGAGGTCTGGACTACAGAGGGATCTCAGAAGATTTTAAGTTATACTAGAAGTAGGAAGAAAAAGTAAATATTAGACTGCTGCTTGCGGGGCAGATGCTATGATGAAAACTGGAAACAGAGAGACTGAGACCCATATCTTTATTTTTTCTTTATCTTCTTCAACATGTACCATTTTCAAACTGGAAAAAGGAGAATAAATATTGTGAAGTGAAGAGACTGAGCACCCGCAATAAGGCTTGTATGAGTTCATGTTTTTTCACTTTGATGAATCCTATCTCTGGGTACTGGGAAAACTCACAGCTGAGTCTGTGAGGTAATCTGGCAAGAATCACAGGGACAAGGAGAAGTGCTGAGAGATGGAGAGAAGCGTATGTAGTTCTGATTAGAAAAAGAAAAAAACAAACAAAAAACAGAGAGAAAAAAGAAAGAAAAAAAGGAAGAAAAAAAGAAGTCCACTATAACTTTGCAACGTTCCAGACACACCTGGAAATTCACGGTCTGGGCACCACAGTTTAAGAGATTTTCAAAGTGGAGCATATTCATAGAAAAGTGACTTGGTGAAAGTACTCAAAACCATGTTAAATGAAGAAGGACTGAAGAAATCAAGGGTGATCCCATAGTAGGAAGAGTAGCTGATATACTGCACGTGCGCGCGCACACACACACACACACACACACACACACACACACACACAGAGACTTGAAAAATATTTTGTTAGAAAGATTAAAAAAAAATTCCAGAGTGAGTACTTCAAGGATGCTGAAGGGACTAAAAACTATAATAAAGAGAAATTATTGAAGAAAATGAGGACATTTAGCTAAAAGAAGCAAAAACATGGGGGGTGGGTAGGCAGGAACAATACTCATCTTCAAATATCTAAGGAAATGTGACATTAGTGAGAAGCAAGACTTTGTTAGCCTCAGAGGGCAGGACTAGAAACGAGAAGTCATATTTTAGCTCAATATTAGGAAAGACTTATGAATGGTCAGAATTGGAATGGGCCACCCAGGGAGAGACTGAGCTGCCCACGCCTGGAGGAGAAGCAGAAGCCAGACTATGCTGGGAACACTACTGAGAGGGAGAGGACCCTCAGAAGGTGATTAAAAAAGGTGACTGTGTTTGATAAGAAGCAGTATTAATAATCTTGGAAGAGAGATTTCAAGAAGAGTTTTAGGGAGTAGAGTCTGAAAAGATAAGTGCTACATTCAAAATGAAATAGATTGAGAATAAACAGAGGTAAAGATCACACATTCAAAGAAATGACCTTTAAGACAAAATCCTTCCTTCAAAGTTTGGACTCAAAACATCTCCTCCAGGGCTTCCCTGGTGGCGCAGTGGTTGAGAGTCCGCCTATCGATGCAGGGGACGCGGGTTCGTGCCCCGGTCCGGGAGGATCCCACATGCCACGGAGCGGCTGGGCCTGTGGGCCATGGCTGCTGAGCCTGCGCGTCCAGAGCCTGTGCTCCGTAGCGGGAGAGGCCACAACAGTGAGAGGCCCCCGTACTGCAAAAAAAACAAAACAAAACAAAACAAAAAAACATCTCCTCCAGAAAGTCTTACATGATTAATATCCATTTACTATTAGACTGTGGTTTCTGAAGGCAAGCAGGCACATTCTACCTTTAAGGATATGTTCCTTTGTCTCACAAAATAGAAAGTATACTATGGAATTAGACAAAGTTGGTTTCAAATTAGGACTCCACCACCATAGGACCTTGGGCAAGTCTGCCTGGAGTTCTAGTGCCTTCTCTGCAGCAACATGGATAGACTTGGAGGGCATTATGCTAAGTGAAATAAGTCAGACAGAAAAGACAAATATTGTATGATATCAGTTATATGTGGAATCTAAAAAATATAACAAACTAGTGAATATAACAAAAAAGAAGCAGACTCACAGATATAGAGAACGAACTAGAGGTTGCCAGTGGGGAGAGGGAAGGAGGGAGGGGCAATATAGGAGCAGGGGATTAAGAGGTACAAATTATTAAGTATAAAGTAAGCTACAAGGATATATTGTACAACAAGGAGAATGGCCAATATTTTATAACAACTATAAATGGAGGATAACCTTTAAGAATCACTATATCGTACATCTGTAACATATAACATTGTAGTGCAGCAAGTATACTTCAATTAAAAAAAGGCAGTGATCTCTTCTTTGAAGTCAGAGTATAAACCTGTGGACTGAAGACTTAATGCATAAACAATGGCATAAAATTTCAAGCCAGTAATCAGAAAGCACAAAAGGCTTAGATTAATTTACTCAGACTAAGGTAGGCAGGGAAATGATTCACTTCTGAGAAGAAAACAACAATCATGAGTTTTCATTTTCACCAGTGGTGCCTTCCTTCTTTTATCTGGGTTAGGATAGTTAAGAGAAGACTGAGAATTTGGAGGAAATAACCTAGAAAAGCAAATAGGGATTTGTTCCTGTAATAACTCTTGCGCAAAAATGTCAGGGCCCCTTTTACTGACATTCATTGAGCAGATACTGTGTGTATGTATGAGGACTTTAGCTCACAAGCAGCCTCTAAGTCGGGAAGCAGCAGAGTCACGCCTGTGTTTGCATTGATAGAAATGAACACTTCCTGAGTTCCATCTGTGTACTAGTCCATCTCTGTACTGCTACAAATGTTTCCCTAAGTTATTTCATTTAAATATTCAAGAGCACTCTGAGACTTTTTTTTTTTTGAGGTAAGGAAGGCTCAGCTTGCCCTAGATTTAACAACTAAGTAGATGGCGGAGCCAGGACATGATAACAATATCTCTGACTACAAAACCTATGCTCCACACATCAGGTTTCTGGGGCAGGAATTCTGGAGTAGATGATGAGCTATTAAAGCAGTGGTTTTTAAAATGTTAATCAGCTACACGATTTTCACCAATCCTTAGCAAAGTGAGAAACAAAAAAAGAACATGTATCTAAAGTTATAATACACACACACAACTTATGTCCATCCAGATACACATTTGTTGGTGTAAAGTTGCCAACTGTCCATTTTTGAGAAAGACTGACCTTTATTCTAAGATTGCCTCTGTACTTTTTTGATATTAAAATGTTGTTTTATAAAATAATGGTAATAGCAGATGCTAGTTTTCTTTAAAATGACCTTACAAATTAAAAAATAAAGTTCTAATCTATCAAACCCCTATTTCTTTTCTTTTTAAATTTTACTTTTTTTATACAGCAGGTTCTTATTAGTTATCCATTTTACACATATTAGTGTATTTATGTCAATCCCAATAGCCCAATTCATTACACCACCACCACCACCCCCGCCAATTTCCCCCCTTAGTGTCCATACACTTGTTCTCTACATCTGTGTCTCTATTTCTGTCCTGCAAACTGGTTCATCTGTGCCATTTTTCTAGGTTCCATATATATGTGTTAGATACGATATTTGTTGTTCTCTTTCTGACTTACTTCACTCTGTATAACAGTCTCTAGATCCATCCATATCTCTACAAATGACCCAATTTCGTTCCTTTTAATGGCTGAGTAATATTCCATTGTATATATGTACCACATCTTCTTTATCCATTTGTCTGTCAATGGATATTCAGGTTGCTTCCATAACCTGGCTGTTGAAAATGCTGCTGCAATGAACAATGGAGTGCATGTGTCTTTTTGAATTATGGTTTTCTCTGGGTATATGCCCAGTAGTGGGAGTGCTGAGTCATATGGTAATTCTATTTTTAGTTTTTTAAGGAATCTCCACACTGTTCTCCATAGTGGCTGTATCAATTTACATTCCCACCAACAGTGCAAGCGGGTTCCCTTTTCTCCACACCCTCTCCAGCATTTGTTGTTTGTAGATTTTCTGATGCTCATTCTAACTGGTGTGAGGTGATACCTCATTGTAGATTTGATTTGCATTTCTCTAATAATTAGTGATGCTGAGCAGATTTTCATGTGCTTCTTGGCCATATGCATGTCTTCTTTGGAGAAATGTCTATTTAGGTCTTCTGCCCATTTTTTGATTGGGTTGTTTTTTTAATATTGAGCTGCATGAGCTGTTTATCTATTTTGGAGATTAATCCTTTGTCTGTTGCTTCATTTGCAAATATTTTCTCCCATTCTGAGGGCTGTCTTTTCGTCTTGTTTGTCGTTTGCTTTGCAAAAGCTTTTAAGTATCATTAGGTCCCATGTGTTTATTTCTGTTTTTATTTCCATTACTCTAGAAGGTGGATCAAAAAAGATCTTGCTGTGATTTATGTCAAAGAGTATTCTTATGTTTTCCTCTAAGAGTTTTATAGTGTCCAGTTTTACATTTAGGTCTCTAATCCACTTTGAGTTTATTTTTGTGTATGGTGTTAGGGAGTGTTCTAATTTCATTCTTTTACATGTAGCTGTCCAGTTTTCCCAGCATCACTTATTGAAACTGTCTTTTCTCCACTGTATATCCTTGCCTCCTTTGTCATAGATTAGTTGACCATAGGTGCATGGGCTTATCTCTGGGCTTTCTATCCTGTTCCATTGATCTATATTTCTATTTTTGTGCCAGTACCATATTGTCTTGATTACTGTAGCTTTGTAGTATATAGTGTGAAGTCAGAGAGTCTGATTCCTCCAGCTCCGGTGTTCTCCCTCAAGACTGCTTTTGGCTATTCGGGGTCTTTTTTGTCTCCCTCTAGTTCTGTAAAAAATGCCATTGGTAATTTGATAGGGATTGCATTGAATCTGTAGCTTGCTTTGGGTAGTACAGTCATTTTCACAATATTGATTCTTCCAATCCAAGGACATGGTATATCTCTCCAACTTTTTGTATCATCTTTAATTTCTTTCATCAGTGTCTTATAGTTTTTTGCATACAGGTCTTTTGTCTCCCTAAGTAGGTTTATTCCTAGGTATTTTATACTTTCTGTTGCAATGGTAAATGGGAGAGTTTCCTTCATTTCTCTTTCAGATTTTTCATCATTCGTGTATAGGAATGCAAGAGATTTCTGTGCATTAATTTTGTATCCTGCAACTTTACCAAATTTATTTA
>NC_041229.1:94411744-94424394 GCF_002837175.3 Physeter macrocephalus | reverse complement strand
GAGGTAGGTTCCCTCTATGCCCACTTTCCAGTGAGTTTTTATCATAAATGGCTGTTGAATTTTGTCTAAAGCTTTTTCTGCATCTATTGAGATGATCATATGATTTTTATTCTTCAATTTGATAATATGGTGTATCACACTGACTGATTTGCATATACTGAAGAATCCTTGCATCCCTGGAATAAATCCCACTTGATTTGTTTGTTGGAAGATTTCTCATCACAGTTTCAATTTCATTACTTGTGACTGGTCGCTTCATATTTTCTATTTCTTCCTGGTTCAGTCTTGGAAGGTTATACCTTTCTAAGAATTTGTCCATTTCTTACAGGTTGTCCATTTTATTGGCATAGAGTTGCTTGTAGAGGTAGTCTCTTAGGATGCTTTGTATTTCTGTTGTGTCTGTTGTAACGTCTCCTTTTTCATTGCTAATTTTATTGATTTGAGTCCTCTCCCTCTTTTGCTTGATGAGTCTGGCTAATGGTTTATCAATTTTGTTTATCTTCTCAAAGAACCAGTTTTTAGTTTTATTGATCTTTGCTGTTGTTTTCTTTGTTTCTATTTTATTTATTTCTGCTCTGATCTTTATGATTTCTTTCCTTCTGCTAACTTCGGGTTTTATCTGTTCTTCTTTCTCTAGTTCCTTTAGGTGTAAGGTTAGATTGTTTGAGATTTTTCTTGTTTCTTGAGGTAGGCTTGTATTGCTATAAACTTCCCTCTGAGAACTGCTTTTGCTGCATCCCATAGGTCAAATCCCTATTTCTGAGAACCACAGGCAAATGACACACAGTGTACGGAAGCTGAAGGCCTGAGGATGAGTTTTAGTTATCCGTCACCTACTGAAGATGTTAGGCAAGGTACCTAACTACTCTGAGTCTCAATTTTCTCAGCTACAAGATGGGGTTAATATCTATTTCACAAGGTTAATACACAATTCATAACTCTGTAAGGTATAAAGTACCACAAAATGGCAGTGATTATCCTAATAATTTATGGTTACTGGAGCGGGCTCAACTATTTGTATTTCTTTAAAATTTCCTACAAAAATAGAGTTTTAAAAAATTCTTTAATGTCTCTGCTTGACTTTTATTATATCATACTATTTATATTAAAAAACAGATTCTTTCTGACTCCTAACCACACTATAGGAAGCCTGCTGGTATAAACATGCTAACTTATACCATGACTGTGGTCCGTGTGGACTTGTCAGTATCCCAGAATTTAGAGACGGTAAAAAAAAAAAAAGTTAGTAGCTAAGAGTAAAACTAGAACAGTCATCATTATACTATAATTAAATTAGCAATGTGAAAAGGAATGCACCCTAAGAGACAGTTTGCATAATGTTGAAGGGACCTGGCAAACACCTAGCCCCAGCCAGGGCAACCATTCAGTGTTCCCAGTATGCGGATGGAATGGATCTACGTGGGAAACATGGAACTATAGAAACTTAAACACTAGGTTATCTGCCTCAAGCAATGATGTATTTGGAAAATGAAGAGACAAAGAATAAGATTTTGGTGGGGTTTTATTCTGAATTGTCGTAGGAAAAGACTCTAATTTGGTAGTCAGGAGTATTCCACTCATTAAGGAGTTGTATTGGAATAGGAACAGTTTCTGTAAACTGAAAAACATACCCCAGCACTTCCCTGGTCATCCAGTGGTTAAGACTCCATGCTCCCACTGCAGGGGGAGTGGGTTTGATCCCTGGTCGAGGAGCTAAGATCCCGCATGCCCTGTGGCATGGCCAAAAAAAAAAACAAACCAAAAAAACCCCAAAACCCCTTAACATTACTCAGTATCATCCTCCCTCATGATGTTCATTTGGTTGTACGGGTACCTGATGTCAGTAAGAGATATGAGGCTTCCAGGCACTAGAGAGGAGTAGACCCACTGTGAATGAACAAAGTGGCCATCTGGTTTAAAAGTCAATTTCTTTTGAGTTGGTAAATGGGAAATTAATTTCCTTAAAGCCCAATGATTTCTGGTAGAACTGATGAAACTAATTCCCTAAACCTGCAAAAGTGAAGGTCACAACTTCCCCCTTTGAGGTCTAGCTTGCTTCTCTTAGACATTGTTTTTTTATACACAATACCACTTAGAAGGAAACACAAGATTTTGTAATTGCTAAATATGTTAATCCAATCTACACAGGAGGGCAAAGGACACATTTCATTACTCTAACAAATATTTACTATACACAGGAATATAAAGTTATAAAGGACACAATATATAAGAAGCTCACAGTCTGATGGAACATAAGACATATAAGCAATTAATATTGTATAAAATATGCCTTGACAAAAAGTAGGAACAAGACAGCAAATGGAGCAACTAAATGCTTGGAGACCTTTGTGAATGCTTCACAGAGGAGATGACATTTGAGCTGGATCTTGGAGATGCATGGGAGTTGTCTATAAAAAGCACAGAATATGCAGGGGTCCTTCCCAGCCTATGCAAAGACACGGAGGCTCAAAGCAGCATGGCACATGAGGGAAATAGTGAAAGGTCTGTACTTCCCGCTATGCAGAGTACTAGTAGATGGTACAGTTCAGCTGGAGACAGAATCAAGGGCTAAACTGCCTCATATCCCACATTAAGACATTTGGACTCTTCTGATAGGTAATAGCTACTGAAAACTTTAAATGTAGGCAACTTACCAGATGAGGTCTGATTTCAGAAACAACTCTTTGGACACACAAGAAATTGGTAATAGGGGCTGTTTCTGCTTTTTAAATTGTATACCAATTTCTACGTACTATCTCTTTCTCCCCTACACACATACACACCCCCTGCCTCTCTTGCACTCTCCATACATAGACTGAAGTAAAGGACAAGATATAGGGAAGCCAATCGTGAACTTACTACAACAGCCCTGGCAGAAATGAAGGAAGTCTAAATTCAGACAGTGCCACAAAGAATAGATGAAGAGATGATATATTTAACAGGTCTTAGGGATTGATTGGACATAGTGATGACTGGATGAGCTGTGCCATTAACAGGGAGCAGGAATATAGGAAACAGAAACAGTTCAGGAAGTAGGGCAAAATGAGGACAAGTTCAATTTTAGATATGTTAAGTTTGAAATGGCTGTGGCACATCCAGATAAAGAGACCACTAAAAAGGTAGAAATAAGATCTGGACTCACAAAGAATGTCTTAGCTGAAAATACAGATTTAGAGTCATTGGTATACTCCAAAGTATCTGAAACACCAAAAGATAACACATGGAGGACTAAGAAAAGAAGACCAAGGTTAAGATCCTGGGTAAAAAAAAATAAAGGGCAAAGTAAAGAATAAGTGAATGAAATTGAAAAAAGATATTCTGAGGACAAGGAAAAGAACCAAGAACAAGTGATATCCCAGAAGCCAAGAGGAGAAGAAGGAGAAAGTTTCAAGCGAGGAGTTGTGCACAGTTCCAAAGGCAGAAAAGAGGTTAAGCAGGATGAGTACTTAAAAGAAGTCACTCATTTTGGCAATTATAAATAGATAATCTTAAAACTTTTTAGCACACATAGCTCAAAATGTGGTCATAAAATGGAATTTTAGGAAAGGGCCTGGTAGGCATCCCCATTATTTCAAATCTTTAAATTTTATTGGGTTAGTATAAATACAACTTGCGTTTTTTTTCAATGACTTACTCAATAGACTAATGACATTAAGAAGAAAGACTAGCGCATAAATCAAATTAGTTCTAGCAAATGAAGATGTTGAGGTGGAGAAAACAGAAGTGTGCAGAGCATTTTCACTTTATAGCTTGACTTCTGCCTCCCAATCTTGAGGGTCACCCTCATGATCTACAATATAGTAAGTGACTGTTAAAAGAAAGAACAAACGCTTGAGAGTAGAGAAAAGCCTAAGCTTCAAGTTTGAGAGTTGATTTTACTCCAGAAGCACAGCTCAGGTCAAATCAACTTACTTTCAAGTCTAAGGACATCTGAGTCCCTCCCTGAATTCTCAACAGAGAGCACAGGGTCTTCCTCTGTTCCTGTCTCAGAGGGCTCTTCTTCAGCAGCATCCAGTGACTGTGAGTTGTCAAAATATTTCTGTTTGTCATGGCTGTTGTCCAGGGTTTTCGCATGACAATTACCTCAATGACAAGAGACACAGATAGAGCACATTAGAAACCTCTCTTGTGTAGTCCCATAGCTCAAGGTCCCCAACTATCACGAAGAGCAAAAAGGTGACTGTCGGTTTTTTCTCCAGCAGAACATGCACAAATCAGTGAGGTGGAGTGCCCAAAGGCAGACCATAACTGTGATTCAAGATTTTGCACTGAAGTTCAAGTTTCACCTGTTAGGCTAGTTCACGTATTTGGGGAAAAAACTATAACAACAAAGATCAAGTCCCAAGATCTCCTTCCATTCATAATGAATGACTGTGAAACACTTCTCTGAAAGTCAGAAACATCATAAAAAAGTGGTTTTCCTTCTATTTGCCTTTTGAAGGTGAGAAATGACAGATTAGTACCTGAATAAGTCTGGAGATATATGAATTATAGCCGAAAAATATACCATTCTTGCATCATAGCTTAAAACAAAAGATATACCAAAAGGTAAAGGATTATAAATTAAAAACCAAGGACTTAGAGGGGGATAGTGGTGGCAGAGAATCCACATTTAAGACTGAATTCTATTTTTCTTTTGAAAAAACAAGTTCTGATCATGTAATAAAGATTTACCTAAGCATAAAATGTCACATCTTGAATGTAATCATAGCACTCTGATACCTTCTGATATGTATAGTGAGTATGACCTTTAGCTACAATTTTGCCCAGGAGTCGAAGAGCTTTGACCTTATTAGGGATTGTGTGTTAACAGCGATAAAGAGCCACTATGAAGCTCCACCTGATGGACATTCTCTGCGTAGGAGAATGTGTTACTAGGCTGTTGTGTCTGCTGTAGTGGGGATCTGGCTGGCTGAACAGGTCTCCTCATGTTCCATGTGCGTTGCTACTGAAGGTGCATGTTCAGTGGAAGCCTACATTCATATTATAGGACAATTCTCTGGGTAAGAGTGTAAAAGTAACTTTCCTCCTTTATCAGAACGTCCAAACATTCTCTAAAAGTTTTTTTATTTTTTAAAAGAATGTTGCCCCAAAGAGATGTATGTACCCAATCAGGCCGTCTCTGCAGCAATGGAAATACAAGAAGTCTCTTTCTGGATTTGATGACTCCCTTTCAGATTCCATAATTTTGGAAAGCATTTCTCAGGCCATTTTCCTTATTGTGCCAAGAAAACATAATGGACTCAAAACCTTTCCCAACTTCCTAGGTGAGAGAAAGGGGACTGCATACTTAGGGATTCACTTCCCATTTTCCAGTTCTACACTATCACACATCTGAGGCTATCATTTTCCAGTTCTACACTATCACACATCTGAGGCTACCATTTTCAACAAGGCTACGTCAGAAGCTTTAGCTCTCAAGAAGCTAACACGACAATAAATGCAAGATAACAAACAATAATGAGGTAGTCTACTGTGCCAAGTTAGTGCTTCAGAGAATAAGCTTTGAGTAGGTAGAACTTGAATTTTGAAGAATACGTAGGATTTAAAAACACAGAACTTCAAAAGGGGGAATTACAAGGAAGGGAATCAATATTTATTGAGTATTTTTGTATTTTTTCTTCCATTTACTCCTCAAAAACACCTTGTAAAAAAAAACACCTTGTGAAATATTATTAATTTCACAGATAAGGAAACTGATTATCAGTGAAACTAAGTAACTTGCCTATGGTCAAACAGTAAGTAAGTGGTAGATCTGGGATTTGAATTAATTCTATTTTACCACAAAGCTTCTTGGCTTTCCCCTAGTCAATACTAACTCCTTAGCAGAAAAAGTAGAGAAGGTGGCACTCTAGGCAGGGAGGAATAATGTGTTGAGCAAAGCAATAGGAACAGGAATTCTCATTTGTGTTTGGGAGACAATGAGAAGTACGATTTGATAAAGATGGAAGGTGTGGAGTGTGTGGGCCCTGGAGGGCTAAGAAAAGAAGCCATGAGCAATGGTAGCTGCTTTCTTTCTCCAGATTCTCCTGAGAGGACAGACAGAGGTTGCGGATTTGCCTCTACTTCTGTCTTCACCACCTAGTACGTGCAATAATTAAGTACGGGGAAACCAAGCATAAGAGCATTAAAATAAAACAGAGCAATGACAACAACAACTCTACACACCCAACTGACTAAAATTCACTATGAAGAACAGCATGCTTTTCAGAGGCAGTTCTTAATTGGGAAATAAATAAGCATGACTATTAAAAGCAGAGAGGAAAAAATGATGACAATGATACTGATAATTTTAAACATGTTTTCCTAGTGAATATTCTCTCTGCCTTCAGCTTTGGTGAATTTGCCTCTAAAGCATTTTTTATCTTGACACAGGTCAAGTAAAGCAAAAAGATAAACCTTTAACACTGGAACCCAGTGAAATTCTAGCTGTGTTTCCTGCAGTTGATTTCCTCCTCCAACCTTTGCCATCTCTTATTTTTCTCTCCCACCCTCTTTCTATTATAAAAATTTAATTGGTTTCATCTTTTAAAATGTCTGCAATATTTTAAAATGCTTTATAGGTAATTTATAAGATACGATGTGCATAAGATCCTGAAGCTAAAATTAGTCCTCTTGCATGACCTCAAGCCCAGACACCCTCTTGAAGCAAGCCTTCTGCATTCTAAGAATGTCTTGCCCTCCAACTCAGGAAATTGGGGCCAACACCTCTGAGGGAGAGGGCAGGAAAGGGGATCAGGGAGAACTGGGGGAATTAAAGGAAGCATAAGAAGTTTATGTTAGGATATTTCTTGGAAATAGGCAGAGTCAAAATGATCATGTAAAAACTACATGCTTTAAAATTAGAACTATTAATATGAATTTTCTTAGGCTGACAGTTAAAAAGAGACTGGTTTAGCATTCTGGTGTGATTCCCATGATTATCTAGGCTAATCATAGAAAGTCATACTGCCTAATTTTTGAATTACTCCTTCCAGTTGCCTGAGGGAGAACTGAAGAATTTCAGAAAAAATAAGTTTCTGTTCTTTGGACTATAGTATAGGTCTACTCTAGTTCAAAGGGGAACTAAAAAAAAAAGTTGCCTATGTAGAAAAATATTGCTTGTCTTCCCAGCAAAGGCAGAGATGATGTTCTTATTAAAGAAACACAAGAAAATGTTGGAGAAGGACACCTAAAAAGTAAAAAGGCATCTTCCGTGCATAAGGCTATTATTTTTTGCTAATGCAAAAATGAGGAGATTCTATGGCTTGGACTAACCTTGAGAGGTATGTTTTCGTTGTTGTTGTTGTTGTTTTTGGAACTACATGATTTAAATGAAATGCTTTAGATAACAAGGTTCCAGGTGAAAATGGAAACACTTTTCTCTGCTTAATGCTCTATACTTGCTTGCAAAGCATTTAGCAATTCAAATCCTGGCAGTCTGGTTTTTCTTAGAAGTAAGAGAGCACAAGGCAACACCAACTAAGCATGAAACTCCAAAGAGGGTATTTCTGATTCTGGAACTGCTATGAGATCTTAGACATATCAACAGCCTTTTCTGTAGTTAGAATATTGACCGCATAAGTTGGGTTATTAATATTAACCTCCCCTACAAGGGTGTTCTGGAAAACAACTAAATATTTAATATACCTTGTCAAAGCATAAGTCTCCTAAGGGAGAAAGGCACAATTTATTTTGTGGCTAAACAGATTTTCAGAGTAAACTAAGTTCTCAGGAACTCCTACCATGACTAAGGTTAAAGAAATCTCCTATCTTCTCATATAAATCCTGTTTACAAAGGTCCTAGAAGAATATTTATTTTCTAACTGGAGTTGGGTAACCACTTACTTGTTAAAAAGAATTCTTCTCTTCTCTTCTTTTTTAAGAATTCTTCTCTTCTGAATCTCATAAGTTGGTAAGAAATTCCTAGTTGGGTTAGGAATCCTTTAGGGTTAGTTATAAGAAAGAAATGCCACAAAATTGAGAGGCCTCAGAACTTTGTAAGAGCCAAGCAACTAATTTCATATTTATTGCTCTAGTAGGATATGTATCTTTTAGGAAAAATAGTAATATAAATTGTGAAGTGAACAAAAGTGTATCTTTCAGTTGTGCACCATTGCTATGCAAGATTACTTTAAAATATTACGAGGAAACTTTAACTGTGGGTGGCATGTGGGGCTTGGTACTACACAGAGAAATAGGTATACGTGAAGCAGTAAGAAACCTCACTGGGAACAGATTCCTTTATGATTTCCACCTCCAGAGGTTGTGACAAAGTCTTGTAGACCTTGTTCTAAGAGGAGCATTCCATGGTATGAATTCAAATCCTGCCTTAGCTGCAGCCTTACCATATGAACCTTGGCAAATCAATTCCCTTCTCTGTATCTAGGTTCTTTATCTGAAATGGAGAGAGAAGCTACTGTCCTACAATAAGCTGTAGGAAACACTATTGCTGAAACCACTGTGAACATAAGCATACAGAACTCCTCGAATCTAGGTGAACCTAGGTTGCTGATGGCTGCACCTGAGACAAGGGAAACTGCCTCACTTCCTCTGTCCTGTGCTGTCCTCCACTTAGACGAGAGAAATCATTTTGATGGAAGTAATGGCTCAGACTTGTTCTCATTCAGCAATTACTGCTGAATGGAGTTCTTTGCAGGAGGTTTAAAAGTAATGGTTAGGTACTGGCTGACCTTAAAAGTATGGCAATGCCAGATAGAAAACACCGTATTAAAGACTTGAAATCAGCAACCTCAGGATTATACAGGTATTCCCTCATGGTGAGGTGGATGAGTCACAAGTGAGCTTAAAAAGGAAAAACTAAGAAAAGTGTGTGACCTCAAAAGAAAAGAGAGAGAGAGAGATTCCCTTTTACTACATATTCTAGAGTTAAATTCTATCCTGGGTAACACTCTCTTCACACATGGTGGGGGAATCTGATTTGCCCAAGAGTTCAGAGATGCATTGGTTTCTACAGACCTATACTCCCTGCCTTCCTTTAGAGAAGAAAAAAGAGAACTACCAATAAATCTGGCCTCTTTGTCTTGCCACATGGCCATCACTTAAGTGACTAAAGCACAGGGAGCAAAGTCAGCGCCAGTGGAGACACAGACACCATGACATGGAGACTGTGGAAGACATGACTCCAGTGATGGAATTCAAGCTCTCCACAGCTGTAACTTCCTCCAGAAATGTGAAAGATCAGGTTAGATGTCTAAACAAGGGAATTTAAACATTTACTGGAAGTTTACTAGGAAAGATTTTCCCATGTAGAAACTATATGAGAAAGAAAATTATCTGCCATAGCTGCTGTTGGATATTTTATTATTGTTATTGTTATTATTGTTATTATTAAATTTAAATCTCTTACTTCAGCCTAGGGAAATTTGTTTCAAGCAAGAATGTTGGGGAAACAAATCCAATAGATTCTCACACTTACTGATTTACCCATAAATGTCAGTTTTTCAATGAGGGTCAACAAGGACATTTGTAACTTTCATTAAAAACGGTGCAGACAGGAGAAAATACAGGCTACCTATTAGATGTGTCATCTTCTAGTGGACACAACATGTGCCTTCAAATGAGAGAATTCCTTTTCTATTCCCCCTCCTTGTGCGGGAGCTGCAGACCTCAAAAGAAGATCTATATCTATATATGTATGTTGAGTGGGAGTCTGGTATAAAGCATTCTGGATAAACAGTGGGTGGGTATGAGTTAATTTCCCTCTATTACTAGGTGTTTTCAGTACTTCAAACCTGAAATGCCATTAGCTAATTTGCAATTTAAGTACATTCTATGGGCTAAACATTGGGAGGACGGTGTGGAATGCATGGTGGGCCAGGTTATGAAGATGAAAAAAAGGATTGGTCTCTGCTCTCAATGAGCTAGAGAAGTCCTGTAGGAGAGTAGTGTCTTGTACACAAGTAACTGTAATGGCAAGTCACAGGAGCTGAAGGAGAGGCGCGGGTGGCATGACTGGTTACGCATTACTTATAATTAAGGGATCAGTAAGGCATATAGCAGAAGTGGGCCTTGAAGGACGGGCAAGATTAGAATTTTTGTGTGGGGGGAGGGCAGGAGGGGGGGGTTATGGGGAAGAGCTACTGAAAACAATATAAGCCAACACAAGGAACCAGGAAAGCAGGGTGTATGTGGTAAAGAAAACAAGTATTCCACAATAGCATCATCATATGTCATGGTTTGGTACAATTTCCATTGACTTTGCAAAAGACAGAATGATATTAAAGTCCTTATGTGGTCAGTGAGCTTAAATTAAGCATGTCTATTTGCGTCAACCACATATTCTTGCAGTGAGTTGGCTTCATTCAATTCTTAATACCTAGAATAAGCCTATAAACAGAGGGTTGGGATGAGGGAACAGGGGAGGGCTTAGATTTCCTAGCTACTCACCACCTTTGGAGTTTATATTTACCTCTCCTTTCCGTTGCTGCAAGTGATTGGTCACCTGCTGATGTCAAGGAAAAAAATCTAGTAGAAAAATCAATAGATTTAACGCTGCTCCCCCTCCTCAAACTATAAATGGAGGCCCAGAGATATGCATAATGGGGAAGGGACCTACCATCAGAAGCATTTACTGCCATTAGGCTTGTGCTTTTCCCTAAAGCAAGGATATAATGCAAGGCCAAGGCTAATAAAATGTCAAAGGCTACTTGGTCTTTTTTACTCCTCAGACTAAGTGGATTATAAGAACAGTATCTTTAAATGAGAACACAAGAGCCTAGTTATTCCATGACTGTTAAGGACTTGAGCCTAGTAATATCTCATAGGACTTAGATATGAGGACAAAGAGGGTTAGGCATTGTCCTTTACACTGGTTTGGGTAATAAGTATGATATTTAAACAAAGGTTAACAAAAAAGGCCACTGAAGTCCCTCTACCACAGAACATTTTGAGCAAGGCCTTGTGGCTTTCAGTAAGAAAGTTCCCTAGCTGCCTGATATCAGACCCACTTCAGGGGTTTGAGATTAAGACAGGAACTTTGATGTGAGTGTATCTACCTAAATCTAAGTACATATGGTCAGTGCACTAAATCAAGTGAAAAGCAAAGAAAAATGAACGATAGTATCATACTGTTTCCTTTTGCTTTATATCACCAAATGAAAGTTGCCTGGAGGCATTCACCTCAGTGGCCACTTTGCACATAATAAATAACACGGTTTCTAGGACCTTGCTCTCTCCCAGTTTTTAACATTTATGGTACTTAGGCAGTGTATGGTGAGGGAGGTGGTGAATTGTTTGTTTTGTTCATGTTAGGTTTTCCTCTAGCTGTATTTCACATCATCAAGGGAAATTGGCTATATTACTACAGGTGTACCAGGACTCAGAAGATTTGATCAACACCACATACCCAATCAGCTGCTACTGACCTCTAGTTCCTTCTCCTGAAATTTGATATGCTTGTTTTATTATTTTTTAAAATAATTATCATTTTGGATATTTGTGATCTGACTGGGTTATTAAGTAATGCCTGACAGCTAAAGCAGTTTAAACTGCTTTCAGAGTGGCGAATTTTGAATGGCAAATTTAGATTTGTTGTTATATCAATAAAAATAAACTAAATGAGATGAGAAATCCAAAGCTGTGTTCTTTTCAACAGCTATGAAATATGATTTAAATTTCTCCTGTATTTTCAAGATCATAACTAAATAAACTTTGGTGGTTAAGAAAAAGTTAACAGACTACTGAGATTTTCTTGGTCAAAGATCACAACAGTTTAGTATGAAATAAATTCTACTACTTGTAATAACCAACACTGAAAGAAAAAAGGGGGGAAAAAACCCAAACCAGCATATACACAGACACATATATATATGCCAGGTATCCTCAGTCATATGTATTTTAAAACTCACCAATGCTCTTTTCTACTGATTATCAGGCTCAACTGCTTTATTTCCATCAGCCCATGGAACTGAGTTAAAAAAAAAAATCATTCAATGATTAAATTTGTAAAGGGGTTGAAATACTTGGTGCTCACTGTTTTCTGTTTTTCTTTAATAAATTTATTTTACTTTTTTTGGCTGAGTTGGGTCTTCATTGCTGCGTGCGGGCTTTCTCTAGTTGCGGCGAACAGGGGCTACTCTTTCATTGAGGTGTGCGGGCTTCTCATCGCAGTGGCTTCTCTTGTTGCAGAGCACGGGCTCTAGGGGTGTGGGCTTCCGTAGTTGTGGCACACGGGCTCCGCAGTTGTGGCTCACTGGCTCTAGAGCGCAGGCTCAGTAGTTGTGGTGCATAGGCTTAGTTGCTCTGGGGCAAGTGGGATCGTCCTGGCCCTGGGATCGATCGTGTCCCCTGCATTGGCAGGCGGATTCTTAACCACTGCATCACCAGGGAATCCCCTATTTTTTTTTGTTTGTTTTCTGGTTTTTTTGGCCGCACCTTGCAGCTTGCGGGATTTTAGTTCCCTGACCAGGGACTGAAGCTGGGCCCACGGCAGTGAAAGCACCGAGTCCTAACCACTGGACTGCCAGGGAACTGCCGGTGCTCACCGTTTCAAACAAGAACTCCAAAACTGGGAATTCATTTCAATTAGTTGGTTTGCAGTGCACGTAAAGAATTTTCTGAGGAATAGGTCACTTAAAAAAGAGCCCACTCTAATGTAGCATGGATTGTGTGTGTGTGTGTGTGTGTGTGTGTGTGTGTGTGTGTGTGTG
>NC_041229.1:94402533-94411638 GCF_002837175.3 Physeter macrocephalus | reverse complement strand
AGAGAGAGAGAGAGAGAGAGAGAGAGAGAGAGAGAGAGAGAGAGAGAGAGTTCTGCCAATTAGAATAATCTTTTTCAATGGGGAGGAGTCATGCAAATGCTTGCTATATGAGATAGCAAAGCTTAACAACACAAACTGAAATATCTCCAAAAACATCTGCAACAATGAATGGTAACTGAAGATGTAAAAAGATAGCATCCAATGAACTTGCCTAACTTACTACACACAAAGTATTTATAACTAGAAGTTAGCCCCCTTCAGTTCCTATCAGGAGACATGTACTACTGCAGTGACAAACCATATTAAAAATATCTTGCTCAATAATTAGTGGGGGCTAGATAAAACAGACCCCATCTTGCTCATCCTTCATTTTTCTTGCTGGTGTGTACAATCACTGTGACCTCAACGATGTGAATGCAGGAAACCACAGTAAGTTCCTGATGCAGAATGGAGCCTATACACAAAGAAAGATGTCTCAGTATAACTTTCCAACCCTATCTGTAGGTAAGTGTTCACAAAATATGATTAACGATGCCTTCCAGTGGGTGTCCCCGCACTACATACAGAGCATAAAGGAAGCAGAACCATGATCTTAACTTAATCTACAAACTCAAAAGTATAACTCACTTCCTATTGGAGACTCAAGATAGTAACCCTAACACTGGCAAAGACCATTCGCACACCTGAAGTGTTAAGCTCTGTAACTCAGATTATAAATTTGCAACTTCTTATTTTTAAGGTAATGAGCAAAGCATTCCATAACTGAGTAACAAGCTGCAGTGCTAACCTCCTAGCTGACTTCAAGAAGTGCTACTCAAATATCTAGAGTGAGTGCTTAGTTGCTGCCCTTGGACACAGTCCTCTTGGAGCATCACAATCAAGCTGCAGTGACTCAGTTCCAAGAATCCCAGAGACAGAGAATAAAACCACTTGCTCTGTGTGTATTACATCTGGGCCTTAGAATACTCTCCTAATAAATGCCTTACTTCTTCACTCAGTTGCCAAATTTTTCTACTATTTTATTCCAAACACAGAATTACTTTTTCATGTTTCTAACAAGTGAATTTTTTAAAAGCCTTCCTTATTTGTGTCCTATTATATATTATCTAAAGAATGATTCCTGGTATCATTAACTATTTGCTTTAAAGTTATTTTAGTTACACAGTGACAGGATGAAACAAAAGTTATATAGTTTAGAATCTATGCCAGTAACCCTAAAAGTAATTCAACTATACACAGTGAGCTCACTTTAATATTTCTATTTTCCTAAAATTTATTCTTGTTTTAGTATAGATATTTCCCAGTTTTTCAGAAAATACTTCTGATAAAATGAGGTCACCAAATGATTTTCTAAACTGTTAAACCCAGAGCTTCCCACACTATTCATTCGTCCACTACTGTCGTGATTTTTCCATAGGTACCAGTACCATTATTTATGCAGTGTTCTTCTTTAAATGGAGTCACTGTTTAATCTTACATTAATTTATGTTAAAAGGGAAAATCAGTACCACTTTTCATGAATTACAGGTTTGATGTGCTGCTTATATATTTCTTCTAATGCCCATTAGAATAAGCCACAAATACTAAAATCAAAAATCGTTACTCTAAGAACCACCTAAAAGCTTGTGTGCCTCTGGTGATATTTGTACCCTAACTTTAGGAACCAATATAGGACATGCTACTGTTGAATTCTTTTCCCCTCTGTTCTTCTGACCTTCATGACCCAGCTCCCTCTTGGTTCTCCCAATACCTCTCTTTACTCACTTTTACTGGCTCTGCTCCTTAAATGCTAGTATTTTCTAAGATTCCATTCTAAGACTTTTCTTCTCACCCTGAACAATCTGAGGGAACCAGTGGCATCTCTGTATGAACATGTCTATCACTGAACTTATTTTCCAGCCACACATGAAGGCATAGATAATTTCTTTTCCTTATTCTTTCTCTAAATTAATGACACTGACATTTATCCAGTTACCAAAATTAGAAACCTCTCTAGTCAATTCACCTTCTGAGTCCATTGTTTTCAGCCCTTCCTCTCTCATTATATTTCTAACCTCCTCTGGCCCTCTTCACACTCATCTGACAACTGGCCTCTTACTTCACTGAGAAGTAATCAAAAGTCTCACCAATATACCTATATCTATACCTATATATTGTACCTTCTCCTATTTAAGGACAGCCTCTACGCTACACTTGTGCCTTGGAGCCCATCCCCTTCTGTTTATTCAAGAGTTTTGCTTCTACAATATTTTCTGCATCTTCAATTTCTTCCTCTTTACTGGATATTTCCTACAGGAACACACTGCAATACCTCTTATTTTTAGAATAAAACCAAAACCAAATATCTTCGATCCCACTTCCCCCCCCCGCAACTACCATCCCATTTTTCTGCTCCTCACTACAGCAAAACTCCTTGAAAGAGCTGCTGGCCATCTCCACTTCCTCACCTACTTCACAAGCCATTTAATACAAACTTTTAGAAGACTGCCAACAACCTCCATGTTCAGAAATCCGATGCTTTATTCTCTGTCCTCATCCAACTCAAGCTCTTAGGATATATCCATGTAGCATAAGAATAATGATATATCTGACCACTCCTTGGAACACTTTCTTCGCTTGGCTTCTGGAACAGACTACTTGCCTGGTTTCCCTACTGTCTTACTGGCTACTCCTGTAATGTTCTTCCTCTTCCCAACCACTAATTGTTGGCTGAAATGCCCTAGTAATTAATCATTGACCTCTTTTTATACTAATCACTGAGGTAATTTCATCCAATTTTGTGATTTTAAAAGACGTTCATATGTCCATGGTTCACAAATTTTCATCTCTAGCCTGGGGCTCTTCCTTGACCATAATGACATTCATATATATCCAACTGCCTACCCAATACCATAACTTAAACATTTAGAAGGCAACTGAAACTTGTTTAAAACCAAACTTGTTTTTCTCCCTAAATCTGTTCCTTCCTCAGACTTTATCTCATTAAATAGCACCACTGGTTATTAAAAAATCTCATTAAATAGCACCTAGTTGATTAGGTCCCATATTTAGGAGTCACCCTGACCTCTGCTTCTTTCATTTCCCATACTTCCTCTGGTAGTGTCTTATTGGTTCCACTTTCAAAAATATACCCCAAATATGATGATCACTTCTCACCTTCTCCTGTCTCACCCCACTGGTCCAAGACAACATCATCCTTCACCTACACTTTTGCAACAGCATCCTAACTGGTCTTCCTGCTTGTGCCCTTACCTGACTACAATCTATCTTCAACAGAGCAGCAGAAGAATCCTGTTAAAATGTAAATCAGATCATTTTCCTCTAATGCTCAAAGCCTTCCAAATCATACACCTTTCTCTTACAATAAAAGCCCAAATTATTAGAATGGTCTGCAAGGCAGTAAAGATGTGGTTCTACCCTCCTCCCGTTTGTCTCTGCTTTCATTTCCTCCAACACCACCAAACCACAGAAAAGCTCTCCTTGCATAAGCTTTTGCAACAGCTATTTTCTCTGCCTGAAATGCTCTCATGCTGTACGTCTCCATGGTCCAACCCTTTACCTCCTTTAAATCTTTGCTCAAGTGTCACTTTCTCAGTGGGGTCTCCCTCAACAATCCAATTTAAATATCACGCCAACCCTCCTGCTCTATATATTTTTCCCCAGAGCACTTATTTTCTAACATACTAAATAACTTCTTTAGTATGTTTATCATCTGCTCTGTTTCTCTTTACTAGAATGGAGCTTCGTAAGACTTGGAGTTTTTTGTTTGTTTGGTTTCTAGTTCCTAGAATAGTAGACATTAGTTGAATAAATGAATGAATAAATAAGCCATACTCAGGTCCCTTTAGTTGAAAGAAAACAAATACTCTATTGCTTTAGAAGGTTATATCCACTATCAAATTTCATTTTTCTTAAATATTATTTGGCCAGGTTAACAATCTATAATGACTGGAGGACAACTGTAGAAAGATCTTAAGCAGGGGCCAACAGGCTCATTCCTCAAAAGAAAACAATTTTTTTTGCATGCTGGACAAAAAATTCATGTTAAAAACCAAGAAGTATTTATATATATATTCAATGTCTTTCGGAGGCTGAAGTGTAAGACCACTGGTTAACAAAACCTGCCTAAATGTCTTAACTTCTTATGAAAACAAAAGGTAACGATTTTGCTCATGAAACCTAAATGCTGGGAATCCCAAAAGACAAATATTACCTACTGAGCGAATATTACAAGTACGGCTACCAGATCTTGTGTGTAAAATCCAAGGCTTTACAGCAATCTAATGATGCAAAATTCAGAAGAGATCAAAGTGACACGCTAAACTGAAAGGGACCATTTTAGGTGTGCTTTTAGGGTTCATTATGACTGTCCCCCATAATATAGTTCAGAGGCATGTTTTACATAGGGATGTATGTATCTCTTTTGAGGGATGATATACGAAGTGCAGTGATTATACTACTTTCATAAAATGACTCAAGAATCTACAAATATGAATTCTTTCAGTCTTGGCAGTGGAATATTTTATGGCTTGAGAATAAAAGAATTATGCATGAGAGCCACACTGGCCTTGGAAGACAGAGAACTCAGATTTCAGTCTCTGTGCTAACAATGACTGACTCTGACTTGAGTAAATCATAACCTTTGCTTCTAGATTCATAAAAAAGGCACTTTTCTTATTCCTTCTCTCACCGTCACATGGATACTTATCAAAGGATTGTTTGTGAACCAAATAATTAAAGCCCTTTAAGTAAAGAACTATAAAAATGTATACATATTACATATAGAGAGGTACATCTAGCTTTGTTGCAGGATGCACCTGCACCTACAGGATTTTGAGCCTGTAAAAAGTTAACCAGTTTTCATTCTTCCAACAAAAATAAATGGAGGTAAGCTAACTAGTAGCATACTAAAAATGCTATAAAAACTGTGTCTTTCAGACTGTATTTTCTTTCTTCTTTTTAAAGCATATATCTTCACTAATTCTCATCAAGACTGTGGTAAAGCAAAGGTCCTTAACTGCAGGTAGCATGTGTTGGATAGTCCACAGGAGGGCAGCAAAATGCAGGATTTCTTTTCCTTCAAAATCTGAACTCCATGTAAAATTGCTTTAAGCTACAAGTTATAAATCTACAGACATTTGGGTGGAAGAACACAGACTAAAACCACAGGCAAGAAACAAGTTATAAAAGGAGATAAGGTTTAGGTAAATAGTAAGTAGATGCTATAAATACAGAAACATTATAAAGACAACATAGGATAATTCTTCTGCACATTGGCATAGATATTAAAGCTCAGGTACGTGATTTGGAAATTCTATTTTTTTCTATGGTGGTGAAAGCTTTGAAATACATGTTACAGAGAAATGTATATAAAATTCTAACCATACCTAGACATTAAAGTCTGAGTTCTGTATAACATTTATTCATAATTTCTAAAGATCTGGGCCAATAATTTCAAGTGGGTAGGTGTCTCAGTGGATTAAGAAAAGACCAATGTTCAGGGATTGTGGGGCTGATGCTTAATTATACTCAGTTAATAACAATGCCATTGTTAGCGGCATACCTACATGCATGTAATGAAGTCTAACAAACATAACCTTCCGTTGGTCTTATGTTTTCTAATGTAAGAAAAGTAATACTGAATGAAGAATACTGAAAGTAAAATTACGCATATCAGAGACATAATAATAGAACAATGTATATTGCTTAAGTAGTAGAAAGCATCTTTTTTAGATGTAACTTTTTAATTTTCAAATCAGTGAAATTGAAGAATGAAAGTATGTAGAAAATACTCAAGTAATCCACTATCATGAATATTACAGATTTAATATCCACGTTTTGCTTATTATAAATTATTTTCCATTTTTCATCATTAGAGAAGATAATCATTATTGCTTCATGAAATTCCATTTTCTGTGACACCTTGTCATTTTCAATTTTAAAAAAGTCCTTTTTTAGCGTGGAGCGCTCAAGAGACCTTACTTATACTCAAAAGCATTGTAAGTTTATTTAACAGGTTCCATTTTACTTTAAAAAAGGCCAAGTATGTTGTTATTGAGAAATGAGTTTGTTAAAGTGGCCAATTAAGTTCTATTTAAGTTGAATTGTAAAATAACAAGTCAATAAATGTGGACAAAAAGTATGTATTTAAAAACTGCCAAAATAAAATGTTTAATCAAAACTGGAAGCACTAGCTCCTCTTTCACAGTCAACTTGAGAGCTGGCAATTAAAAAATCAATCTATTATGTTTTCCTTCCCAGCATCCTTGAAACTGTAATGCTGATATAAAAATACCTATAAAAGAAAAGAATTTATTAAGTACTATTCAAAGGAGAGAGAGAGATGATGATGATGATAAGCAGTTTCTGTAAGAACACATGCAACTAATAAATGGCAGTAAATAAGAGGATTATCTAGATTAATCAAAGTTTGGGAAAACTGTCAGATAAATGATTCTGCACTAATTGACACATTTTTAGCTATAAAGTCTTTACAAGTAAGAAAATTTTGTTAGCATGATTATGTACTTCTAAGCTGAATGAATCAGTATCCAAAGCTAAATACATTACCTGTGCATATACTCTAAGAAACATAAACTAAAAATCTGTGTGAAAAATTTCCAAGATTATATATGAAAAGCAATACTTACTGATGTTAAAAGACTACTGATAATTTTACCATTTAGTTTATACTACCCAAGACATTACACTATATTACAGTTGCTATAAAAACAGTGTCTAATGTGGATCTTTAAAGAAAATAATTTAGGGAAGATTAACAATAGTGGTCAGAAAAGTTGTTTTTAAAATGTTTTCCAAGAGTTATTTAACTATTTTTGATCTTGAAAAGCTTATCTGAAAAGCTTTTAAATTGGTAGCTTTTCAAACAGGCTTTCATAAGAGAATTTTTTAGGTTGGAAAAAGGGTTTATAAGGGCAGCTTAAATCTTGTCCAAAAAAACCCAATTACAATATGAATTCCTTGAAATACCACTCAGCCATAAAAAGGAACAAACTTGGGTCATTTGTAGAGATGTGGATGGACCTAGAGACTGTCATACAGAGTGAAGTAAGTCAGAAAGAGAAAAACAAATATCGTATATTAATGCATATATGTTGGAATCTGAAAAAATTGGTACAGACAATCTTATTTACAAAGAAGAGATAGAGACACAGACATAGAGAACAAATGTATGGATACCAAGGGGGAAAGGGGGCACTGGGATGAACTGGGAGATTGGGACTGACATATATACACTATTGATACTGTGTATAAAATAGATAACTAATGAGAACCTACTGTATAGCACAGGGCACTCTACTCAATGCTCTGTGGTGACCTAAATGGGAAGGAAATCCAAAAAAGAGGGGACATATGTATATGTATAGCTCATTCACTTTGCTGTACAGCAGAAACTAACACAACACTGTAAAGCAACTATACTCCAATAAAAAATGAAAAAAAAAAAAGACCCTCTGGACACCAAAGGCTGGGGTGTGCTCCCTCGGTTGGCAATACTCCACGTGTATTGTCACACATCATAGCTGGGAGGAGGTAATGTTGTCCATGACTCCATGGGAAGAGGACACCTGGAAGTTCTGTATTTGTACCCCTCAAGGACTCTGCCTTGGCTGATTTTAACTAGTATCATTTCCCTGTAATAAACTGTAACTATGAGTATTACAAAAAAAATATGAATTCCTTGATTATTGGAAATAGAATCACAAGCCTTGCTTCTTGAAACCTTTGTACAGTCATAATAAAAACTTTAGACAGATATGTCAAACAAGATAATTTATGAAGCTTCTTTCAATACTGCAAAAATGACAAAGTAAAGGGCAGACAGAATCATCTGAAGGCACAGAAATGCTAATCATTACTCAGAGGTTTTGTCTCCTTTTTCATCAACCGTTTAGTAAAGCTCAGAGATAACTGCAGTAAATGCAACTGCTGGGTTTTAAAATGTAAGAAGTTCATGGTTTCGACAGAGGTGTCTGCTTCTTTCAAGTTTCAGCTTTTCAAAGCTGGAACTCAGCAAAACAACCGTCAATAAATAGGATTATTGTGGAAACAAGTAATGCAAAAACACTGTTAAAGAAAAATTTAATATTGAAATTAGGTCAGTATTATCAACAAGTTTTTAAACCTAGAAAATGCTATAGCATATATTTCCATTAGGGGTAACTATTTATTTAGGAGTTAGCAGACGTTGGATTCTTTTCTAAACTAATTAATTACAATGTAAAAAGGGCTAATGTTTTTTTTTTTTGTTTTTTTTAATACTGCAGGTTCTTATTAGTCATCAATTTTATACACATCAGTGTATACATGTCAATCCCCATCACCCAATTCAGCACACCACCAACACCACCCCACCGCAGTTTTCCCCCCTTGACGTCCATATGTCTGTTCTCTACATCTGTGTATCAACTTCTGCCCTGCAAACTGGCTCATCTGTACCATTCTTCTAGGTTCCACATACATGCGTTAATATAGGATATTTGTTTTTCTCTTTCTGACTTACTTCACTCTGTATGACAGTCTCTAGATCCATCCACGTCTCAACAAATGACTCAATTTCATTCCTTTTCATGGCTGAGTAATATTCTATTGTATATATGTACCACAACTTCTTTATCCATTCGTCTGTCGATGGGCGTTTAGGTTGCTTCCATGACCTGGCTATTGTAAACAGTGCTGCAATGAACATTGGGGTGCATGTGAACAATAGTGCTGCAATGAACATTGGGGTGCATGTGTCTTTTTGAATTATGGTTTTCTCTGGGTATATGCCCAGTAGTGGGATTGCTGGATCATATGGTAACTCTATTTTTAGTTTTGTAAGGAAGCTCCAAACTGTTCTCCATAGTGGCTGTATCAATTTACATTCCCACCAACAGTGCAAGAGGGTTCTCTTTTCTCTGCACCCTCTCCAGCATTTGTTGTTTGTAGATTTTCTAATGTAGCCCATTTTAACTGGTGTGAGGTGATGCCTCATTGTAGCTGTGATTTGCATTTCTCTAATAATCAGTGATGTTGAGCAGCTTTTCATGTGCTTCTTGGCCATCTGTATGTCTTCTTTGGAGAAATGTCTACTTAGGTCTT
>NC_041229.1:94401652-94402506 GCF_002837175.3 Physeter macrocephalus | reverse complement strand
TTCCATTACTCTAGGAGGTGAATCAAAAAAGATCTTGCTGTGATTTATGTCAAAGAGTGTTCTTCCTATGTTTTCCTCTAAGAGTTTTATAGTGTCTTGTCTTGCATTTAGGTCTCTAATCCATTTTGAGTTTATTTTTGTGTATGGTGTTAGGGAGTGTTCTAATTTTATTCTTTTACATGTAGCTGTCCAGTTTTCCCAGCACCACTTACTGAAGAGACTGTCTTTTCTCCATTGTATACCTTTGCCTCCTTTGTCATACATTAGTTGACCATAGGTGCGTGGGTTTATCTCTGAGCTTTCTATCCTTTTCCACTGATCTATATCTCTGTTTTTGTGCCAATACCATATTGTCGTGATTACTGTAGCTTTGTAATATAGTTTGAAGTCAGGGAGTCTGATTCCTCCAGCTCCGTTTTTTCCCCTCAAGACTGCTTTGGCTATTCGGGGTCTTTTGTGTCTCCATACAAATTTTAAGATAATGTGTTCTAGTTCTGTAAAAAATGCCATTGGTAATTTGATAGGGATTGCATTGAATCTGTAGATTGCTTTGGGTAGTATAGTCATTTTCACAATATTGATTCTTCCAATCCAAGAACATGGTATATCTCTCCATCTGTTGGTATCATCTTTAATTTCTTTCAACAGTGTCTTATAGTTTTCTGCATACAGGTCTTTCGTCGCCCTAGGTAGGTTTATTCCTAGGTATTTTATTCTTTGTTGCAATGGTAAATGGGAGTGTTTCCTTAATTTCTCTTTCAGATTTTTCATCATTAATGTATAGGAATGCAAGAGATTCTGTGCATTAATTTTGGATCCTGTAACTTTACCAAATTCACTGATTAGCTCTAGTA
>NC_041229.1:94372600-94400773 GCF_002837175.3 Physeter macrocephalus | reverse complement strand
AGTTCTCCTTTTTCATTTCTAATTTTATTGGTTTGAGTCCTCTCCCTCTTTTGCTTGATGAGTCTGGCTAATGGTTTATCAATTTTGTTTATCTTCTCAAAGAACCACCTTTTAGTTTTATTGATCTTTGCTATTGTTTTCTTTGTTTCTATTTCATTTATTTCTGCTCTGATCTTTATGATTTCTTTCCTTCCGCTAACTCTGGGTTTTGTTTGTTCTTCCTTCTCTAGTTGCTTTAGGTGTAATGTTTGATTGTTTACTTGAGATTTTTCTTGTTTCTTGAGGTAGGCTTGTATAGCTATAAACTTCCCTCTTAGAACTGCTTTTGCTGCATCCCATAGGTTTTGGATCGTCGTATTTTCATTGTCATTTGTCTTTAGGTATTTTTAAATTTCCTCTTTGATTTCTTTAGTGATGTCTTGGTCATTTAGTAACGTATTGTTTAGCCTTCTTGTGTTTAAGTTTTTTACGTTTTTTTCCCTGTAATTCATTTCTAATCTCATAGTGTTGTGGTCCGAAAAGATGCTTGATATGATTTCAATATTCTTAAATTTACTGACGTTGGATTCTTTTCTAAACTAATTAATTACAATGTAAAAAGGGCTAATGTTTTTTAATTTAAAAAAAAATTTTAAAATGAGCTCTCTGAAAGAAGCATAAATGGTATTCCCTCTTCCCAAGTCAAATTATTTTCTTTTATTGTTATTGTATCAGATTCAATAATATTCTTGGGGACTTCCCTGGTGGCGCAGTGGTTAAGAATCTGCCTGCCAATGCAGGGGACACGGGTTCTAGCCCTGGTTCAGGAAGATCCCACATGCCACGGAACAACTAAGCATGCGAGCCACAACTACCGAAGCCCGCGTGCCTAGAGCCCATGCCCCACCACAAGAGAAGCCACCATAATGTGAAGCCCACACTCTGCAACCAAGGGTAGCCCCCGCTCGCCGCAACTAGAGATAGCCTGTGCGCAGCAATGAAGACCCAATGCAGCCAAAAATTAAAAAATTATTTTAAGAAAAACAGTGAACAGAAAAGAAAAAAAAAGCAATTAAAAAAATATTCTTAGAATAACCTGGACTATCAGATACTACAATTTTGAGAAAGATCTGTTTCAAGTTAATAGTTCCCTGGGCTAGTTGAGATTATGTTCTGGGGGAAAAAGAGCTTAAGACAACTGAATTTCCTCTCTTGACATCAGTGACATAAAATAACAATAAATTTCAAGAAACTAAAATACTAAGCAAAAGCATGTAAAACAAATACTAAAGAAAAGCCTTTTAGCAAAGGATCACTATATACATACAAAACCCTTCTTCCCAATAACTGAAAAGGAGAGAGGTGAGGGAGATGACAGTCAGTAAAGAAAATAAGAAATTCTATTTTAATATAAACAGCTCATTGAAAAAAATGAAATCCTGTTTATAAGGCCGTCCTTAGATATAACCTACAAAACTTTAAAGACCACAACATATTTTCTAGTATTATGTAAGAAGATAAATATCCTTAACCTTTAGAGTCGTATTTTGTATTCATTATGAATTTCTAATGGCTTACTTTTACATAACACCTACTCTGTGACAATAATCTCATTTAATCCTCCCAAAAAGTATATGAGATTTTACTGGCTTTCATTTTATAGATTAGGACACAAATTACTTTAATGGGAACAGAAAGACAGTAATGGCAGAGCCAGGGCTCAAACATGAATCTGTGTGACTCTAGAACCAGCCACCCCACTATACTGCCTTGCTAAAAACACTGTTAGGCCTTCAGCATTCACAAACGAATTCTAGTTTAGATGGTGCTCAACAGTGATCTACAACTGAGCTATAGAGTCTGAGAGATTTTTTGTTTCTTCACTAAAAAAAGAGCTCTGATATTTAAAATGACTTCCTGCCTTCCATTAAAATCCTAAGGCAGTCTGGTATAGTGAATCAGTTTGGGTGCCAAATCTAGTAATTACTGATGTCTTTTAGACAAGTCACTTAATGAAGTGTGTGTCACTTTTTTTCTTCTTCTAAATACCTGAAGTGAAGGAGCTGAGCTAGTCCTCTGGTTAAATATTATAATCTAATTTGAACATTAAACACAGCACCTACTGTGTGCTCTACAAAAGCAAGGTACTGAGGATTCACATGTATATCAACTGAACCACTCATAATTCAAGTTAAACTCATGTTTTTTCTTCCAGTGAAGGTTAAATAAGTAAATAATCAAATATCGTGGAACTACTGCATTCAATATCCTATGATAAACCATAAATAAAAAAATATAAAAAAGAATGTATTCCTTATATTCAATGTGTTCATACAATGTGTTCCTTAAAAAGCTAAAACTAAAATTACCATATGACCTAGCAATCCCACTACTGGGCATATACCCAGAGAAAACCATAATTCAAAAAGACACATGCACCCCAATGTTCACTGCAGCACTATTTACAATAGCCAGGACATGGAAGCAACCTAAATGCCCAGCGATAGACGAATGGATAAAGAAGATGTGGAACATATATACAATGGAACATTACTCAGCCATAAAAAGGAACGAAACTGGGTCATTTGTAGAGACGTGGATGGATCTAGAGACAGAGTGAAGTAAGTCAGAAAGAGAAAAACAAATATCGTATATTAACGCATATATGTCGCACCTAGAAAAATGGTACAGATGAGCCGGTTTGCAGGGCAGAAACTGAGACACAGATGAAGAGAAAAAAACGTATGGACACCAAGGGGGGAAAGTGGCGGGGGGTGGGTGGGGGTGGGAGTGTGATGAATTGGGCGATTGGGATTGACATGTATACACTGATGTGTATAAAACTGGTAACTAACAAGAACCTGCTGTATAAAAAAATAAATAAAATTTTAAAAAAAAGTGTATACATATGTATAACTGAATCACTCTACTGTACAGCAGAAATTAATACAACACTGTAAATCAACTATACGTCAATAAAAAATATTGAAGAAAAAATATCATGGAACTCTTAGAAATTTACAATAGTTGAGACATTAACTCAAGTAGCTCTGACTCAGGTGGACACACTGCTGCACACGTGTGTATGTATACACATATGTACACCTGCGTGGCGCCTGTGGGAGGAAGCGGAAGAATGCAAATGGGACAGCCACTTCACGTTGGACGACTGCCTGAAAGGTGCGGTGAAGGTCCACACCACCTTCACTCAAAGACAAGGGGCCGTACTTCGGTGAATGAGGACAGAAACACTGCTTCAAATCTCATTACACAGTTTGAATTTGTGGCAGAAAAAAATATCTTTTACCATAAACATCAGCTGTTGTAAAACATCAGAGATTTGGGGGAGAGAAAAAAATCTCACAGCTTATCAATCCCAGTCGAATATACTTTAATCAGCCTTTCTCAAACTAGGGTTCTGGGAGAGAATTAAGCCTAATGCTCCAAGGCATGTACATAGCAAGTTATTAATTAATTTCTTTCCTATGTATCTAGAATTACACTGGTTATGTAAAAACCTTGGAAAAACAAAGAAAATCATTTTCTGTGTTCTGTTGATCAAAACGGGAATCCTGATTGAACTCATTATTTTGCCAGCATTTAACAGCTGCTTACCACTGCAAACAGATGAGGTGATGTTGTACAGAAAAGGATAAAACTGCATACAGCGAATCAACTTCAGGCTGTTTTCACACTCTGGGCATTTGGTAGTTAATTTCAAAGCCTGTCTAAAGGCCTCAAGTGCCCCACTGATATTCTTCAGAGCAAGGTAAGCATTTCCCAGGCTTAAAAAGGTCAGGGGCTGAAAAGAAAAAAAAAAAAAAAAAATCAGAAAATGTTAATGAATTAATATTTTCTGAGAGTTACAAAACCTTTACAGTATATGTCTTTTGGCTTTTTTTAGGTTACCTCATAAAAGTTACCCCAACTGTTCATTTTATTTACATCAGCTAATTCTAAACTGTTTAACATAAATTTATTTTTTACCTTTTTACTAAGATAAAAAATACATAAAGTATGTAACATGCACTAGTCTTAAGCGTACAGCTCAATGAATTTTTATATATGTATATACCCCTGTAACCACCACTCATCTAAAGATACAAAACGTTTAGAACATTTCTGGTGCCCCAAGAGGTTCCCCTGGGCAACCCAACCCCAACCCCAGAGGTAACCACTTGATGTGATGTTGTGACTATCACCATAGATCAGCTCTGCCTTGCCTGTTCTTGAACTTCATATAAATGGAATCAAACAGCATGTTCTCTTACGTGTATAATACGTACCCTTTTGTACCTGCTTTCACTCAACACAACATCTAATATTCAAGAAACCAGATTTTTTTGTGTACTATTTGTTCATTCTTCTTAAAAAAAAATTGATGTGTAATGTTTCATCATGTGAATACACCACAATTTGTTCATCCATTCTCCTACTGATAGGGAGTTTTTGGATTGTTTGCAGTTTTGGGCTACTATAAATAAAGCTACTATGAACAGTCATGTAAATGTCTTTTGATAGACATATGCACTCATTTTCCTTGGGTATACACTTAGTAGTGGTTCTTAAGGTAGGTATACATTTAGTTTTAGGAGATACAATGAAATCATTTCCCAGTGGACATATAGACTTACAATCCTACCAACAACTGTGAGAATTCACTGACTTGTTATTGTCAGTTTTTTAAATTTAGCTGTTTTAGTGAGATACTTAAGTGGCATCTCACTGTGATTTTAATGTGCATTTCCTTGATTAGTAATAATGTTGAATATTTTTTCATGTGCTTACTGGCCCTTTGGGTACCCTTATTGCTGAAGTGCTGTTGTTTTCCCCATTAAAAAAAAAATTGGGTTGCCTTTTTCTTATTGATTTGAAGGAGTTCTTTATGTATATACTAGACATGAGACCTATGCTGGAAATATTTATTGCAAATATCTTCTCCAAGTCTGTTGTTTGCCTTTTTATTCTCTTAATGGTCTCTTCTGATAAACAGAAATTCTTAATTTTAATGAAGTTCAGTTATATATTTTTTTCTTTTATAGTTAGTACTTTTTGAAATCTTTGCCGGCTATAAGGTAACAAAGACTTTCTCCTATGTTTTCATCAAGAAGCTTTATTGTTTTATCTTTCACATTTTGCTACATGATCCACCTCAAATTAATCTTGTGTATGATATGGAGTAGGAGTCAGGTTCATTTCTTTTTCCATAGGGGATATCCAAGTACTCCATTACTACTTATTGAAAAACCAAAAGCTCCCCACACACACTGAACTAGTGTGCCTTTGTCATAAATCAGGTGACCCATATATGCAGTGGCCTATTTCCAATTTCTCTATTGTGTTCCATTGATATATTTGAGGATCTTTGTGCCAGTACCATACTGATTTAATTACAGTAAGTCTTGAAATCTGGTAATATAAACCTTCCAACTCTGTTTTTTTCTTCCCCTCACACCCCAACTTTTGAGCTATTCTAGATCCATTTTTATGTAGATTTTTGACTCTCCTCATCAATTTACACCCACATATACATGCAATTGCTGGGAGTTTGGGATCGAATTGAATCTATAAATCAATTTGAAGAGAACTTACATCTCAACAATACTGAATCTTTCAATCCATGAACATGATGTATATCACCATTTATTTAGGTTTTCTTTCTCTTAGCAATGTTTTGTAATCACAGTAGAAATCTTGTGCATCTTCCTTTAGATTTACTTCTAGATATCTGATTTTTTTGATGTTATTGTAAATAGTCTTAAAATTCAATTTTCCAATTGTTTGTTGAGACTTTGTTTTTATACGCAGCCCGAAGTATTCAGTTTAGTCATTTTAGCAGAAATATACCTATGCTTAGTATTTGCTGCATACAAACCATTTATTCTACAAACCATCTATTTACTTTATCATTAAAAATATTTTAGGGCTTCCCTGGTGGCGCAGTGGTTGAGAGTCCGCTTGCCGATGCAGGGGACACGGGTTCGTGCCCCGGTCCGGGAAGATCCCACATGCCGCAGAGCGGCTAGGCCTGTGAGCCATGGCCGCTGAGCCTGTGTGTCCGGAGCCTGTGCTCCGCAACAGGAGAGGCCACAACAGTGAGAGGCCCGCGTACCGCAAAAAAAAAAAAAAAAAATTTTTTTAAAGATCTAAGAATGTTTTATTCTCAAATTGCACAGTATATCCCCGTGAAAAGCAATTATCCCCTATAATTTATCAGCTACTTGCTTTTGATTCAGGCTGTTAGATCATCAGAAATATCTCACTATAACCAAACCAAGGTGTACAAAATATTCCAGATTAAAGAGGCCTAATCTAGGTAGCGCTCAGGTTACATTTAAAGTATTACTTAGTGGTTCACACTAAGATATACAATTAAATTCCATACATAGATTTCAAAAATGTCTTTATATTTTCCATAAGGAAATGAAGTATCATAATTATCCTTACAACTAGAATGAAGGAAACGAAGTATCATGATTATCCCTATGACTACAATGATAGTTGTGCAAATATCTTGTATTGAGATGAACTGGTTAGCATTTTGGAAAAAAAGAATAATTTTCATGAAGTCATTCCGAAAATAATTACTGAGTGTTTACCATGTTCCAAAAACTGGTTTTGACACTTGGGGATACAGCAGAAAATAAGAAAGATAAATCCCTGCCTTAGTAGATCTTATAGTCTCGTGTCACACAATGTGAGTAAAATGTGATGAAGGACAGCAGGGAAGAGACATAAATAGTACTAAGCATAGGAAAGAGAGTGCCATTACAAATAGAGTAGTAAGGGAAAGACTCATTGAGAAGTTAGTATTTGTAAAAGATTTTAAGGAGATGAGGAGCAAGCTATGAAGAATCTTAGTGGGATGAAGCATTCCAAGCAGAGAGAATAGAAAATGCAAAGGTCCTGAGGAGGGAGCACAGCTAGCATGTTCAAGGAACTGCAAGGCAGCAAGTGAGGCTAGAATAGAATGACCAAAGGAATGATCTCATGGAGATAAGGTCAGAAAAGTAACAAGGTCATGTAGGACCTTCTACATCATTATAAATTCTTGTCTCTTACTGTGACTTACATAGAGAGTCACTGCAGAGATCTGAACAGACAAATAACATCTGACAATAAAAAAAAAATTACTAGCTTTGTTTCTTGTATTTTTTCAATGTAGACGGTAATTTTTCAATTCTGGCTATGGGATGGAGAGAATTTAGGTGAAAGGAGAGGGGAAGCAGCTCCCTTTAAACAATACTCAACAGCTTCCTAAAGCTAAGGAACAGCATATAAGTTTAGCATATGTTGAGCACTACTGGCGTTGTATTTATTCATAATTTCTATTTTTTTTTTTTGGCTGCGCGGCGCGGCATGTGGTATCTTAGTTCCCTAACCAGGGATCGAACCCATGCCCCCTGCAGTGGAAGTGTGGAGTCTTAACCACTGGACCAACAGGGAAGTCCCTGACAACATCTGACTTTTAATAAGAATTTCATTGACTGTTGTATTGTGAATAGAGTGTAGGGTGACAAAGGCAGAAAGCCAAGAAGCTAGTTAGGAGGCTATTGAAATAATCTAGATAAAAGACAATGATGGTGTGGATAAGATAGCCGTGGAGATGATGGTAAATAGTGAAATTCTGGGTATATTTTAAAAACAGAATCAGCAAGATTAGTTAAAAGATTGAATCTGCCCTGAGAGAAGGAGAAAGGTTCGAAGGATGGCTCTAAGTTTTTGTCCTGAGATACTGGCTTTACTGTTTCCTGAAATGGGGAAGACTGAGAACAAATTAGAACAATGTTAAGGAGCTTAGTTTTGGCCTGTAGTTTTAGACTGTGTTTTAGACATTCAAGTGGAGGTGTCATGTAAGCTGGTGGATAAAGGAGTCTGGAGTTCAGAGCAAAGGTGATAAGTGACTCAATAAGGAAAGTGTAGTGTTCTTGAGATATGGTCCTGGAACAATCTGATATCCATTTGGATATGAACTTTGATGAATGAATTTTGATCCCTACCTCACATTGCAAAGAAAATTTAACTTGAAATGGATCATAGGCCTAAATGTGAAACCTGAAACTGTAAAACATCTAGAAGACCACATAGGAAAAGACCTTTGTATATCTGAGAGTCAACTATTTAAAGACAAACCAGAGAAAACAAAATAGAACTGTTTTTTTTTTTTCAGACTTCTTATGAGGACACCTTAAATCTAACAATAGAAATCAAAACTGAAAAGATGGAAAATTAAGGTAAGTTTTAAAAGCTAAGATAAAAAGGCAAAGAGAGAAATATTTTTAACATATGACAGATGGAGTTAAAGACCTTATTGTATAAAGAGTTCATGTAAAATAAAATAAAAAAAACAAATTCTAACAAAATGAGCAAAATGCCTACATAAACTTTTACTTTAAAAATACAATAAAATAGGGGACTTCCCAGGTGGCACAGTGGTTAAGAATCCACCTGCCAATGCAGGGGACATGGGTTCGAGCCCTGGCCTGGGAAGATCCCACATGTCATGGAGCAACTAAGCCCGTGCGCCACAACCTACTGAGCCTGCGCTCCAAAGCCTGCGAGCCACAACTACTGAGCCCACGTACTGCAACTACTGAAGCCCGTGCGCCTAGAGCCTGTGCTCCGCAACAAGAGAAGCCACTGCAATGAGAAGCAGGCGCACAGCAATGAAGAGTAGACCCCGCTCCCCGCAACTAGAGAAAGCCCGCGCACAGCAATGAAGACCCAACGCAGACAGAAACACAAACAAACAAACAATAAACAAGAAAACGGGGACTTCCCTGGTGGTCCAGTGGTTAAGGCTCTGAGCTCTCAATGCAGGAAGCCTGGGTTCAATCCCTGGTCAGGGAACTAGATCCCACATGCCACAACTAAGAGCCTGCATGCCGCAACTAAAGATCCCGCATGCCCCAACTAAAAAATAAAAAGATCCCGCATGCTGCAACTAAAAAAAAAGATCCCACATGCTGCGAAGATTCTGTGTGCTGCAACTAAGACCCTGCGTAGCCAAATAAATAAATAAATAAACATTAAAAAAATACAATATCCTTAAAATAAGATAAAGAAATATATGTTACAACAGAGAAATGAAATTTTTTTAAAGTAAATCTGTTTTACAAACGTTAATACAGAAGCAGCGTGATTTGACTATAAAAGTGTGACCTCTAATGGCCACTCTCCCTGAGTTCAAATCCAAGCTCTATGACTTTCTGTAAATCCCTTTGGCTTTCTTTTTCTATCAAATGGGTAAATCTTATCTCATAGGGCTGTTCTGAGGATTAAATGAGTTATTACATGTAAAGGGCTTAGTATGTTGCCTGGCTCTAGTAAACAATCAATAAAAGTTAGCAGTTACTTCAACTGATTCTGGTGACAATACAAGCAAAATGAATATTTATAGATCTTGATTATGGCAATATATATTGGCCCAAATCTTTCTGTGGATTGTTTGGTATTTTGTATCAAAGCCATCAAAATATTCATTCTCTTATTGACTTAGTAATTCCACTGCTACTAGCAGTCTTTCCTAAGAAAATTATCTGGAAAACAGAAAACGTCTTATCCAGAAAATCATTACTGATGTTAGCAACGTAAACATCCAGCAACAGAGGAGTAAGTTCTAACATATCAATTCATCAAACCTTTATACAACCATTTAAATTGATGGCTATAAAAACTAGGTAGTAATAAATTTTTTTATATAATAAGTTTTAAAGATCACCAGTACAGTAAAGTTACAATGAAATATTTAAATAGAAGGAAAACTTATAAGGAAATAGTTCCAAATGTTGACAGCTGGGGGTAGGGTCTGATTAAGATGTATTTTGGGGTATCTACACTGATTCACTCACTGATTTATACTTTTATTCTTGTTGCAGTACCACAGTATTTAGCTGAAATTTAGTATAATTTTCAAATATGAAAAGGCAACTAATCTCTAAAGGAGCTTTTTTTTTTTTTTTTTTTTTTTTTCAGAAGAAAACTGCCTAATTGCCTTGGCTGGTGGCAGAAAAAAGTGAACCATGAGAAGTATCAAGGGAATACAGCTGTGCTGAATCTTCCATTTGGGTGTTCACTTTATCACATCTCATACAGACCATCTGTTCTACTATAGCCACACCTGGCACATAGTAAACATTTGATTAATATTTGATGTACTTCTCTGGCAACTTGGCCTGTTGTATAACAGTGATTATAAACTTTTACTTAAAATCCAGTTGTGAATTTGTGTATTTCAAAGGAAACTCTTAACAGGCAACATTCTAATACTGAAAAAATCAGTTTTGGGAGACCTTGAATAAACCTAAGCCATTCATGCACACTTCTTCTAAAAGTTTCTTTGCATATAAAACTCAGAAACATTTAGACGCTAAGTATAAAAGCAATTTAACTGTATATTTATTATAACTGCATTCATCAAACCTAAGATATCATCACTTATAACATGCATCCTTATTTCAGAGATGTTAAAATATGAAAAAAAAACATAAGTGGTATTTTAGAAACAATGAAATAAAGTATTTAACTACAAAGTAGTGACACAACTCCATGGACTGCATGTGGGAGGTTCAGGGCATGAATATCAACCTACCTATCTATCCTTATCAAAACAACCTTTAAACTGTGCTCTGGCTTGGTTGGTATAAAGGTATCTATAAATTAAAGCTGTAAAACAGTACAATATTATGCAATGTGCATGCTGTAATGAGTAGGATAAAGTGAGAAGCAGATGTTTCAGACATAAAAATGTGGCAGTATATTTTTAGCAGCAATGTCACTCTTATGTAAATGTAAGTTTTCTAAAAAAAAAAATAACTGTATAATTTATAAACTTCATTCATTTAAAATAAAGAGATCAACATATCAAAAATAAAACAAAGCCCTCTTACAATACGCAAATTCTACTCAAAAATAAAACATAAGTTTTTTTTATGCCCTCTCCATAAAAACACATATTATACTCTGAATCTGAGTTACCACTACTTAGTATATATTTCTACAAAGAAACATAAAACCTCACCTCAGAGCTATTGATGGCCAAAGCTTGAAGCAGCAGTTTAGTGGCATCAAGATGCAGGCCATAGTGAATCAAAAGGTTGGCCAAGTTCACAAGAGGAACATCCTGGTATTGAAGGGGAGCCAAATTCAAAGCCCTCTGAAGACAAGCAATAGCAAAGGTGCTATTTCCTACTGCTCTCCAGTAGAGTCCAGCTTCATTGAGTATCAGCCAGACAGGAGCATTTGGCTGAAAAACCCCAAATACTTCAGTTAATACAAGAATACAGTACTCATTCTAAAAAGGAGTTTTTAATACATGCATTTTAACTTTTAATTACAATTACTAAGCATTTAAATTTCAGATATCTGAAGTAGGCAACTCACCTTGTTAATAGCATGAAATAAGAAAGACCCAATTTCTTCTTCTGGGATAGTATAGTTATTAATACGGGAAAGCAAAATCTGAAAACATCAAAAGGAAGACTGAATCAATTGAAAATAACAGGGAAGACATTTGAAAAGAATTTCTATAGACAACAGTCTTGAGCTCCTCAGGAACAGCTAATTTGAAAAGATATTTATAATTATATACATAACATGCAGTCATTGACATTACAACAGGTGTTACCCTGCTCACGTATGCCTAGTTTCCTTTAATTAAAAAAAGTTAAAAGACATATACACCACATACATATTAAGGTGATCTATCATTTCCCCATTAAAGTCAACCTAAGTGTCCAGAACCAAATGAGAAATTATTCAGAAAGTAAAGCATGCAACACCTGATGCAATTAAAATCTGCTATCCTTCCTAGCTGGAAAAGCACCAGATCCTCAATTAATCTACTTTGTATTCTTGCAGCATTTATATACCTGTGAGCAACTCTAAGTTAGGGATCATGGTCTATTTATCTTTGTATTCCTAGCACTCCAAACAGTGCCTGGAACATAATGCTTTTTGCCTCAGTAAACGCTGAATGTAAGTAGTAACTGCTCATAGTTTTAAAATTAAATTAAAAAAAGGTCATGGTGATGGTCTGTTTTCTCTGTAAAAAGTAAATTTTTTCAGTTGTACCTATGGAATGGTATCTAATATAGGATTTATATTCAGTAATAAAACATTCCGAGTTATACACAGCTAATAGGAACTAAAGAAAACGCCATAACAGAACATATTTATAATGTTTGCAAAGTAGCTATCAAATTCATACAAATTCCTAAGGACCTCATATGAGCGCAAAGCAGGGTTGATAAGGCCAAGGAAAGAGAATCTTCAAGCTTTCAATTTATACAAACTTCTGGAAGCGTGGAGAATGTAAAGCTAAACTGCAGTGGTCAGAATGGCCTCCACCAGGTAAACAGAGTTCTGTGTTACTCATATTTGCAGCCCTCTTAGAGGAACACTGCTTAGGTGGTCTATGTATAGAGCAACCCTGGGGAACACTTTACTGGCATTCCTTCAATAGCATGACTGACTTCTTAATTATTTCACCAAATCTTTAACTCTACCTTTCAGTTTTATAAACTTAAAGCTCAACAACTGCCTTCTATCAAATTTTTGCTCCACCTATGAGGCTTGTGAAGTCAACCAGAATGGACGGCAATAAACACCAGCCTAAGTGAGCCTTACTTTTCGTGCATGGTCATCTGGCATTTTGGCTTTCAGATCCATGCGGACCTCTAATTCTTTGACTAAGTAGGACAGAGTCTGGCTTTTTCTGATGTCAGTTATGGAACAGTCAGGGGTTTGGGCCTCTTCTTCTGAAGAATAATCATCACTGTTGAGTTCGTGGATCCTGGCACAAGAAAAAGGAACAAAATTCATATTTTCAAAGTTTGGGTGACTTCAAAATAAAGACTTAACCTTTCAAGTCCAAGGCTGGTGCTCTCAAAGAACCGCCAGATGATAATCATGCAGAATCAAGTGCTTTGCCAAATCCATCAGCACTTGCCTGAGTCCTTTGTTTTCCGGAGGCAGAAAATACGTTGGCAATTCCCCACCAACAGGGATTCTAGGATAGCTTTCTGCACAATCTGCTCTTTTAGGCCACAGAATATGCTGTTTGTCCTAATAAAAAAGAAAGTTTCTCATAAATTTCTTCAGATTCAATACTTCAATATGCTAAATGAACTTTTAAAAGAACATAAATATACTAGGATAACCGAAAAAAAGTTTAGTATTTTAAGATATAGACACTGTGGTAGACTCTATAATATTCTTTCTACTGCAGATTATTAGTCTAAGTCAGTAATTCTACCTGCTTTACCACAGACTGGTTCAGGGCTGGGCAGGCCTAACTCAGCTGAGCCAGTAAGACACAAGGAGAGGTCTGCCTGGGGCTTCCAGGAAAGAAAAGCCAGTCTTAGTCTCTTATGCCCCATAGGAGCAAAAGCCATGCTGCTCCAGCTACTGCTGGCTGTCGCCGCAGTACCGTGAGGAAGACAGGCTTTAAGATGGAACCAATACAGTGGATGGCAAATTAAAGAAAAGGAAAGAAATGGGTCACTGGGCCACTGAATCAACCAAAGCCGAAGTTTGCTCTATCTTTGGATTTCCTATAATATGAGGTGAATTTTCTTTCATTTAAGTCAATTTGAGGTGGAGTTTGTGACTTGTACCTGGAAGCAGACACACACTTAAAAAACTGGCACAGAGGGGCTTCCCTGGTGGCGCAGTGGTTGCGCGTCCGCCTGCCGATGCAGGGGAACCGGGTTCGCGCCCCGGTCTGGGAGGATCCCACATGCCGCGGAGCAGCTGGGCCCGTGAGCCATGGCCGCTGAGCCTGCGCGTCCGGAGCCTGTGCTCCGCAACGGGAGAGGCCACAACAGAGGGAGGCCCGCATACCACAAAAAAAAAAAAAAAAAAAAAAAAAAAAACCGGCACAGAAAACTATTTTTCCCTTAACTAAGACTTTTCTTTGCCAATGTTGAAGTTTAACAATTATTATTTTATTTGTAAAATTTCATCTTTCTAAATATAAATAACATGTACCAGAGGTTTACTAAACTTATAGCCTGAAGCTTTCAAACTTGGGAATTTATATTAGACATAATTAAATAATAAGTGGCTGTATTAATTCTGTTAGAATAAAAACACAATTAAATTCTGAAAATTTAATATTGAATAAAAACTACATGGTTTCTGTCTTCATATGTTGGTATCCCCATTGGCTAACATACAATTATTTCTTAGCTAGGTTAGAAATACATATTTATTTACTTGTTTATTATCTGTATCTTCTGCTAGAATGTGAGCTCCAGCAGAGAAAGGAACTTGTGTACTATATTCATAGTATCAGTCTGGTATACAGTCGGAAGCTCAATAAAAGAATGCTGATTAAATAAGCAAAGTACATACAAGCACGCACTTAGGTCAAATTTAGAAACTTGTGAGGGTTGGTGATTATACTCAGAGCTTTGAACTGAAATCAGGGTGTCCATCTGCCCCACTTGACTGCCAAGAACTCAAGACAGACCCTGTGTCTTACCACCTAGCAGAATGCCTTCCATTTAATATAAGCTTAACAAACGCTTGCTGAACTAAGCTGAACAGTGACTGGGGCCATATTAATCAGTGGGGTTGAGGGCCACTGCTTTAAGAAATCTTGGTGTGTTAGAGAAAACTCCTTCATCATCCTCTACTAACTTACCCTATATGCATCAGAGTCCCTGCCCCAGATCCAGAGAACAGAATGGGCTATGGGAGAAGACTTGACCAAATCACTGATATCACTCTGATTTGCTTGAACATCAAAGTTCACAGACATCATACTGGAGGTTGATGAATCCTCACCAAACTAGAAAATGAAAAGAAAAGCTCAATCAAATTGAAGGCAGAAAAGGAGTTGTGAATAAGATTTAACTCAACCCAAAAATACTAATGAATACTCAAAATTAGAAGGAAATCACAAAGTAGGTCAGTTAAAAGGCAATCAGATCTTTAATTTTCAGAACTATGCCCCAACAGTATTCTCTCACAGATAATGCATAGCTAGCAACTTTCAATCAACTATGCCATTGATGTGAGAGAAAACTAGTGTGGGTTGTTTTCCTGTCCCACTACTTCCTTTCTATGATTTACTCTCTTTTAGGTTTAATGATTAGCTGATTTAGATGTTTGATTCATTATTCCTCTCCCCGACCTAGACTAAAATGATCACTATTCTATAAATTTAGTGTGCTTAAGGGTTCTTAAGAGTTTAATATAGCTATCATTTAGGCATTAAAAACCATTGGACAGTCAATTTCAAATATGTATAGCCTTCAATGGTGAAAAACTAAAACGATTTCCTCTAAGATCAGGAACAAGACAAGGTTGCCCACTCTCACCACTATTATTCAACATAGTTTTGGAAGTTTTAGCCACAGCAATCAGAGAAGAAAAAGAAATAAAAGGAATACAAATTGGAAAAGAAGTAAAACTGTCACTGTTTGCAGATGACATGATACTATACATAGAGCATCCTAAAGATGCTACCAGAAAACTACTAGAGCTAATCAATGAATTTGGTAAAGTAGCAGGATACAAAATTAATGCACAGAAATCTCTTGCATTCCTATAAACTAACGATGAAAAATCTGAAAGAGAAATTAAGGAAACACTCTCATTTACCATTACAACAAAAAAGACTAAAATGCCTAGGAATAAATCTACCTAAGGAGACAAAAGACCTGTAGGGAGAAAACTATAAGACACTGATGAAAGAAATTAAAGACAATACAAACAGATGAAGAGATACACCACGTTCTTGGATTGGAAGAATCAACACTGTGAAAATGACTATACTACCCAAAGCAATCTACAGATTCAATGCAATACCTATCAAACTACCAATGGCATTTTTCACAGAATTAGAACAGAAAATTTTACAATTTGTATGGAAACACAAAAGACCCCAAATAGCAAAGTAACCTTGAGAAAGAAAAATGGAACTGGAGGAATCAGGCTCCCCAACTTCAGACTCTACTACAAAGCTACAGTAATCAAGACAATATGGTACTGGCACAAAAACAGAAATACAGATCAATGGAACAGGATAGAAAGCCCATAGCGGAGCTGGAGGAATCAGGCTCCCTGACTACAAACTATACTACAAAGCTACAGTAATCAAGACAGTTTGGTGCTGGCCCAAAAACAGAACTACAGGTCATAGAACAGGATAGAAAGCCCAGAGATAAACTGCACACATATCGTCACCTTATCTTTGATAAAGGAGGCAAGACTATACAATGGAGAAAAGACAGCCTCTTCAGTAAATGGTGCTGGAAAAACCAGACAGCTACATGTAAAAGAATGAAATCAGAACACTTCCTAACACATACACAAAAATAAACTCAAAATGGACTAAACACCTAAATGTAAGGCCAGACACTATAAAACTCTTAGAGGAAAACATAGGTGGAACATTCTGTGACATAAATACCAGCAAGATCCTTTTTGACCCACCTCCTACAGAAATGGAAATAAAAATGAAAATAAACAAATGGGACCTAATGGAACTTAAATTTTTGCACAGCAAAGGAAACCATAAACAGAATGAAAAGGCAACCCTCAGAATGGGAGAAAATATTTGCAAACGAAGCAAATGACTAAGGATTAATCTCCAAAATATATAAGCAGCACATGCAGCTCAATATCAAAAAAACAAACAGCCCAATCCAAAAATGGGCGGAAGACCTAATTAGACATTTCTCCAAAGAAGACATACAGATTGCCAACAAACACGTGAAAGGATGCTCAACATCACTAATCATTAGAGCAATGCAAATCAAAACCACAATGCGGTATCACCTCACACCAGTCAGAATGCCCATCATCAAAAATCTACAAACAATAAATGCAGGAGAGGGTGCGGAGAAAAGGGAACCCTCTTGCACTGTCGGTGGGAATGTAAGTTGGTATAGCCACTATGGAGAACAGTATGGAGGTTCCTTAGAAAACTAAAAATAGAACTACCATATGACCCAGCAATCCCACTACTGGGCATATACCCTGAGAAATCCATAATTCAAAAAGGGTCATGTACCACAATGTTCACTGCAGCACTATTTACAATAGCCAGGACATGGAAGCAACCTAAGTGTCTATCAACAGATGAACGGATAAAGAAGATGTGGCTCATATATTCAATGGAATATTTATCAGTCATAAAAAGAAATGAAATTGAGTTATTTGTAGTGAGGTAGATGGATTTAGAGTCTGTCATACAGAGTGAAGTAAGTCAGAAAGAGAAAAATACTGTATGCTAACACATATATATGGAATCTAAAAAAAAAAAAAAAAGGTTCTGATGAACCTAGGGGCAGGACAGGAATAAAGATGCAAACATAAGAGAATGGACTTGAGGACATGGGGTCGGGGGAAGTGTAAGCTGGAACAAAGTGAGAGAGTAGCACAGACATATATACACTACCAAATGTAAAACAGATAGCTAATGGGAAGCAGCTGCATTGCACAGGGAGATCAGCTCAGTGCTTCATGACCACCGGCGGGGGGCGGATAGGCAGGGTGGGAGGGAGATGTAAGAGGGAGGGGATATGGGGACATATGTATACATATAGCTGATTCACTTTGTTATACAGCAGAAACACAACATTGTAAAGCAATTATACTCCAATAAAGATGTTAAAAAACATATATGAATAGCCTACCTCCAAACCAAGATACAACAATATTTGATATTCTCACAAGATACCATAGTTCCTGTGTATTTCTGAAACCTTGTTAGATAAGAGAATGGGACTAGGATGGGATGGAGTAGGAAAGAGATGAGAAAAAGGAATGAATATGATGAATTTGTAGCTCTATGCCTTTATGAACAGGAACAGATTCTTTCACTACATAGTGGTGATAAAATTTATGGATATATAATGTTGGAAGCTACACTCGCACATGGCAGTCTTCCAAACGGTCTGTCTTGAGACCATTATGATATCTGAAAGTTACACTGGGTTTCGGTATATTTCATTTCTAAATATTCCCTTTTTCCCCTTAAAATGCTTGGATTTAAGACAGGGAGCTACGGTCCCAGAGGGTGTAAGTCTGTTCTTCCTTTACTACTCTTGAAAACCAAACATGGGATATTGCTAGGAACTGGCTCACAAAAATCATAGGAAGCTTTTGGTCTCTATTACTACTTCTCCTCCTAAATGGCCTCTTAATTTTTATTTCTTACTCCTTCCCAATGTAGTCTGGGTTTTTCCAAATTAAAGGAGTTCTAATATTCCATGGTTTGTCTTCCTATAGAAGCTGTCCTGATCTCTTATTTTAACTGCTTATTGCTAGAAATTTCTGTATCTATGATTAAGGAACATGATGGGTTTTCTATAAGATAGGATAAATGTTATTTTATTTCCAGTATCCTTCTGGATGAAAATTGGACTCTGATTGTGTTTACTGTCTATATCAGCATCAGTTACATGCTATTTGGTATCATTATATTTATGTATTATTTCTTCCCAACTAGATAGGCTAGGATTTCATGTATGTGTATGACTGTGTGTATATGTGTATCTACCTGTGTGGACATATACAGAGACAGAAAGAAAGAGAAAACATGCACACAGCATGCGCTTAATAAACGTTTATTGTAGATGATCATTTTGATGACGTTTTTGGTTGAAGCCACATAACTGGACTGATGACTTCAGGAAAGAGCATGGCTACTCTTTCCCAAATTTTAAATTATAGGTCTTACTAAAGTAAGTTAAAAGGGGAGGTTTCTCTTGGTAAAGAAGAAAAGAATTAAACACATATGAAAAGAAAATACAGCCAGTATTTTGGGAAAACAAAAATGTCATTCATGGAGTAACTGAGTACTCTCTATAAAATCTGACTTCGGGCTTCCCTAGTGGCGCAGTGGTTGAGAGTCCGCCGATGCAGGGGACACGGGTTCGTGCCCCGGTCCGGGACACAACGGGAGAGACCACAACAATGAGAGGCCCGCGTACCGCCAAAAAAAAAAAAAAAAAAAAAAAAAATCTGACTTCATAAACATAACAGATACTCAAAACCCTAACTGATGGTCACACATTTTAGAGATCAATTATAAAAGGAATTAAGGGGGGGAAAGTGATATTACTCTTAGATATGTGAAAGTTTATAAGAACTAGAAGAGACTAAGAAAAAGACCTGAACATAGTCCACATTTTCAAAGATATCACCACGATGGTAGCGCACAGGTTGGTCCCACTGGCAATGTAAACTATGCTGCTGGTTGACCAGACGGCATATCTGATGATTTCCTGGAATAAGAAAGGAAATTTAAATTGAGGAAAAAGATCAGCAATGCCAACATGATTTTCTTAGTCTAAGTCATGTAGTATCAACCCTGTACTCTTCAGAGCCTGGCAGAGTACTTACAGAGGGGATACTTATCCAGGGGAAATCTCATTAATGGTTAATTAAATTAAATCATTCTAAAGAAGCCTGTTTCTCCACCTATAAAACAAATGGGCTCCACTAAATAATCACTGAGGTTCCTTCTGGCAACTGCATTCTATGACTGTAAAATCTATTGATTAAATTGTTTTAAGACTTGGCCCAACTCTCTGGAGAGAATTTGCTTTTCAAATATAAATATATATATATTACATATATATAAGCGCTCTGGTTGAATTTCAGTACCGATTGAGCAGTAAATAATCCCAAGGACTGAACATACTCTTTACACTCAAAATAGCAAAGAAAACTTGTCAGGTGGATTGTAAAATGGACTGTAAACGTTCACAGCTAAGGGTCAAAGATCAAGAGGCTGTACTGACCAATATATTTACCAAGGGAGACGGATGTAATATAAGGGATTCTATTCATTTATTCTTTGGTGTCAAGTTGGCATATCTGCTCCCACAGGGTTTAATCAGAAATGAAACATTCTGGATACAATCAAATCACTAATATCCTGTCAACCCAAGTTCCTTTAGACCAGTGGTTCTACTTTGGGGTCACAGACTGTAAAAGATTTAATAAGAGCTACATACCGTCTTACCAGAAAAAAAAAATGTGCATATACACAATACTGTGTATAATTTTGGGGAGGATTTCAGAACCCCTGAAAGTATTCCACTGATTACTTTCCTATTTGAGACAAAGTCTAGTCTAAAATCTTCCTTCTAAAATAAAACATTTGTTTTTAATGGGGCAAAAAAAAGAGAACACTTAGCCTTATTGCCACTGTTGGCTGAAAAGTGTGGATGTTTTGATTCTAGGGTGTGTCTCTAGCTTGCGTTAAATTGATGTAGAGTCATTTTACAGTGTGTTTTCAGACTAGCAACAGCAGGCATCAAATAGGAGATTGTTAGAATAACAGAATCTCAGGCCCCAACCCAGACCTACTGAATCAGAATCTGCATTTTAACAAGGTCTCCAAGAGATTGATATGCATACCAAAGTTAAAGAAGCATCAATGTAGGCCATAGAGGGCAAACAAACTGTTAAGACTCTTAGGATACAAAAGATTTGGTTTTTACTTTAAAATTTGGTTTTTAGTTTAAAAATTTGGTTTTTACTTTTTACTAAAAAAAGTTAGAAAGATCAAACCAGCTCCTCAGGCCTGCTGGTATACCCATAGTAACAATTTCATTTTAAGACTGAGAGAAGTCATAAGCACAATTTTATACTGCTTTATGGCTACATGAAAGTTATGAAAGTAAAGCACACTAGAAGTGAATTTCCTAACCTGTCTTCAATTACTTGGAATCAGTACTTACCTAATTGTGCCTCTTTTGCCATCTGTGTCTCATGGATGATATTTCTTAAGATTTGCTCTTCCTGAATCAGCTTATGTTTTTCTAGGATCTCCTGCTGTCTCAGGTAGTGGTCATGTTGCTTTTGATATTCTTTCAACTCATTCAGTGTTCGCTGGAGGGATCTTAACATTTTTTAATAACAGGAAAAAGTTACAGAGCTTTAAAATTATGGATTTTTAAACCCACTTAAATACATAGATTTTCTGGTCCTCAGCAAAAATTGCTAGATTTTGACTTTTAACATACAATCGTATCACAAGTTCAAGAACAATGGGGCTAAATAAATACTATTGTTTTATTAAAATTTGGGGGAAAAAAGATGGATGTGAAATTCTTCCCATAAACACAACAATTAATGACATTAAATGGTGTGTTAGACTCATCAGGTGCCAGAAAAGATACATAGCAATAAATAATACTATAAAACTTTATATATTTAACAAGTCTATTTTCCTCCACAAAGACTGTCAGTTCCATGGACATTCAAAGCCTTTCTAGAATCTTCCTTTTCACCTTTTTCCTTTGATTCTACCTAAAGACAAGGTTAAGAGAAGAGGCCACAGTGCCTTGCTCTTGCACTCTAGCTTCTTGGTTTACAGATTTGGGGGAAAAAAAACCACAGAAACTGCTTATAAAGGAATATTCCCTACCACCTGGTATCAACTAATGAGCTGCTTGATTATATTTAGTCACAAAAATCTTATTGCCTATTACACTGTTAACATATGGAGATTTAATAGCTGCAAAGATTGTATAAGAAGAGCATAATATTGGAAGAAACTCAGCCAGGGCAAGTTCTGATCAGGTATAACAAAGCCAGGCATAAACAAGCTGTCATTCTTTCCTTTTTACTACATTAGGCTTTTAAACAGATTGGAAAATAGGCAAAAGTTTAATGAAATCCAAATCTCCACTTAATTCTATAAAAATCAAAGTACACTCAAAACATTAAGGCTAATTCTATAAGAGATGAACAATTCACTTCTGAGTTATGTCAAGTTCCTTTACTGGCCCTATTATTTATAGAATTAAATACAGGATATTTTTAAAGTATACTACAAGGACCAAGTACAACAGAATTCCATTACTGTACAACTTACACAAATCCGATTAAAATGTGGGCCAAATAATCTCTCTCAACATCACTTAACCAACATAACAATAGCCCAGCCTTAGAAGTCAAAGGAGAGAAAGCTCAAATGTAGCATGCGCAAGTGATTTTACTGACAGTGTATTCTATGGAAATAAAAATGTAATCAATAGAATTACTAAGCATATGACAGCACCCCCTCCTCCGTCTGACTTCATACAAGTAATTGTCAATATTGTTAAGATTTAGATGACGGCATTTACTGTAAATATTCTTTAGTTCCTGGAATCCTTTATATAACCCCTGACTTGTGCTAAACCTCCTGACTGGAGAAAAAGGACAGGACTAGCATTAGTGAAAAGGTGTTTTTCTTAATTCTAATGAACAAATTAACACTGATATCACCCTACACAAGTCTAACCTAAGGTTCTACAGTGTTGGTGCTTCAGTAATTTTTTCTCCTAGTTACCTATGTTGAGCTTCCAATTTCTGCTCGAGTTTTTGCTGACACAGGACAGCATGCTTCCTCTTTATAGCTTGCTCAAACCCAGGTTTAGCCTGTAAAGCATGGTCATAACAGAGCACTGAGTGGTTATACTCCCCAAGCATCTGAAGAGACAAAAACAAACACACACACATACACAAACACAGGGGGGAAAAATGTTAGCCTGGTTGTATCCGTCCAAATCCCCTTATGATTTATGAGATCACACCAAATCTCATACAGTGAATATTATTTCGATCAGTAGTCAAATCTCCATAACATGAAGCAATGCTATATAGGATGGTTCAATTGGAAGTACTGCTATTTTAAGAAGAGTACGCTAAAGGAATATAATCTTCGTATCAATTTAATTATTTTCTTTTTTGTGAAGAGGCTAAAACACTTATGATTCATTATTGCTATGAAGTTTTTTTCCCTTAATTTCTTCATTTCTATCCCCTGTTTGGACCAAAAGAAGGGAAAAGGGTATTTTTTATTGGAAAAAAAGAAAGAAAGAAAGAAAACAGCAACTGGATTGGTTCATGTAAAAAAAAGTTGTATTTACTGCATATATATTTCCTAAAGTGTAATAGCTAGTGAAGAAGTCACTGTCGTCCAGAGCTGCGTGGACCACGACAGCAGCATCAGCAGAGAAGTGTGCTCTGTGCAGAACATTCGCCAAGTTGACCAGGGCAATGTCTTTATTGTGCCTAAAAGAGAAGGGAAGATGTAATTCGATGTCAGGAAAGAAGCATGTGCTCCACAATTGCCTATAACTACCTGACAAGGGCAAATTACATCCAAAGTTATTGAGCTTAGGAAAATAACTTTGAGTTTACTTACAGATAGGGAAAATAACTTAAGAAAATCCTAATGTTTAATTTTACATAATTGATGGTGCTTACTCAATCTGGTAACTACAAATGTTGCCACAAAAATAAGGTCTGGCAGAGATTTTATGCTTTTAAAATGTATTTAGGGCTTATATTTGCTTTGAGAATAATTTAATTTATGATAGTTCCTCCAACCAATTTCCTTAGTTTCAAGTCTCAAGTGAATCAGTGGGCATCTACATTATATATATTTCCCTAACAGAAATCAGAAGTATGCTATACCATTATCACTTTGAACTCTTTGACATCTATCTTTTTGTGATGGGACTAATTGCAACAGGGATGGAGGAGAACGTAAGTACAACACAGTGCTTCTTCTTCTTGTTTTTTATGTATTTTAACAGTCCTGAGTTACGTGGAAAATCAGGAGGTCCAGAAGGGGAGGAATCCTACCTGGATGAGAAGTGAAGTGCTCGCATGGCACATTCCACTACTTGATACGGCTCATTCTTTATTCTCCAGTAAAATGAAGCCATGTTATATAATACCCACGAGGAAGAGTTCTAGAAATTAAACAAATAAAATGACAACCAAATATAACTCAAGATAGTTTCTTCAATTCAGAATGTTCAAAATGAGCACCTTTACACTCTGTCTGGTCTGAAACTGATGAAGAAAATCAAGACTTATTACAGTAGCGACAAAGCAGAGGACAAAGTACAAATAAACTATCCCTGTCAAGAGAGCATTCTGATCATTAGTTGATCGGGTGTATTAAGGTGTGATCTAAACAGAGAGACTGTCCAACCCCAGGCTATCGTCCAAAGGGGAAATAAAGCTGAAAAATCCTACCAAGTGGTCACAACTTGGGCCCTGTTTCAGGACTTTAGAAGTCAGGATCTAACCTACTTAGAAATGCTAGTTGTTCTAACATGAAATTCCTGAAATTAACATACTGCAAAGTTTCCTATTTATTTAACATCTGAATGAAGGTATGTATGTAAACAAATGAAAGGCTTATGCTTTTGTGAAAGGTAAATTTTTGTCATTTCCTCATGTGTGTTCAGAAACTAATTCAGACCTTTACACTGCTAAAAAGTAAGTCTTTAGTGTGTAGTAATAAGTGCATTATTTAGTCAAATTAAACAGATGTTCAGATAGGTTTTCTCCTTTTGTGGCTTGGATTTTTTGTCCCCTAACATACACTAAATTTCAACCACATAGAGGTCATAAGACTAAACTGAATCATGTCAAAAACTCAATGTAAGTAAGTTTAAACCCAAGAAAGAAATATAAAATTCAGCATGGAAAAAAAGTCATAAAGTTTAAGATAAAATGGGAAAAACATATGACAGCCAACACTTAATATCATTAATGTGTAGCTACCTCATAAAAAATCTCAACAGAGAAACAAAAAACCAAAAGAACAAGGGCCAAAAACATGGACAATTCAAAAATATGAAACAATGACTACTTAGCAGGTGAAAAGATATAAAACTTAACAACAACAACAAAACAATTAAAGAGCTACAAGTTTTCCTTTTAAAAATTGGCAAAGATTAGAAAGAATGCCAGTATTCACTATTGGCTACAGTGTATACTAACTTCAGATATTAAGTGTAGAAGTATTAGGTTAGTACAGCATCGCTGGGGGACAATTTGACAGTATGTATTTGAAAAGCCTTAAAAATGTGATTATCCTTTCATCCTCAAATTTCACTAAAAAAATTTATCCTATGAGAATAAAGTTTTACCTATAAAGATATGTAAAAATAAAACTCCAAAAATATATAATAAAATAGCAATTACCTCTGACTTTTTAAATTATAATTTTTAATTTCCCTTTAAAAAAATTTTTATATAGTTTTTTTTTTTACAAGGACCAATTATTTTATTTCAAAAAGTTATCTTTAAGACTAAAACTAGTATGGGATTTCCCTGGTGGTGCAATGGAAAAGACACTGAGTTCCCAATGCAGGGGGCCTGGGTTCGATCCCTGGTCAGGGAACTAGATCCCACATGCATGCCGCAACTAAGACTTTGTATGCCACAATTAAGGAGCCCTGGAGCCACAGCTAAGGAGCCCTGGGGCCGCAACAAAGGAGCCCACCTGCCACAACTAAGGCCTGGCACAACCAAATAAATAAATAAATAAATATTAAGAAAAAAGATTAAAACTAGTATAATTCTTTATTAATCATCCTTAAGTATTCTATCTTCAAGGAAAAAATATGATTCTTGAGTGTTGCAACGAAAGATTTTAGCACTAAGTGTAGCTGGTTACGGAATACTATATTCTTTCACACTTGATTTATGACTTAGGCTTCAGTCTCCTTTTTAGTAGCCTTTTGAGAAAGTTTTCCTTTAAATCAACAAATGATTTTTAATCTCTTATTGCTAAACCTTATACTGTGAATTGGGACAAAAATATCAATTAAAAATTCTACATGATCCGCCTGCCAATGCACAGGGCACGGGTTCGACCCATGGTCTGGGAAGATCCCACATGCTGCAGAGCAACTAAGCCCGTGCGCCACAACTACTGAGCATGCACTCTAGAGCCTGCAAGCCACAACTACTAAACCCTGCGCACCTAGAGCCTGTGTTCCACAACAAAGAGAAGCCACTGCAATAAGAAGCCCACGTGCTGCACTGAAGAGTAGCTCTCACTCGCCTCGAGTAGAGAAAGGCCACGCACAGCAACAAAGACCCAACGCAGCCAAAAATAAATAAATAAATAAATTTATTTTTAAAAATACATAAAAAATAAGAATTCTACATGAACTACCAAAAGCATCATGATGAGCAGAATACTCTACTCATCATAGTATATTCAAAGAGAAAAATAAATCTTTAAGATTTCTTGCCCCCGGACCAGGGATCAAACCTGTGTCCCCTGCCTTGGCAGGATTCTTAAGCACTGCACCACCAGGGAAGTCCCTAGATTAATTTAAAGTGACGGCAGACAGCGGAAGCAAGAAAACTACAATTCTGCAGCCTGTGGAAGGAAAACCACATTCACAGAAGGACAGACAGAATGAAAAGACAGAGGACTTTGTACCAGATGAAGGAACAAGATAAAACCATAGAAAAACAACTAAATGAAGTGAAGATAGGCAACCTTCCAGAAAAAGAATTCAGAATAATGATAGAGAAGATGATCCAGGACCTCAAAACAGAATGGAGGCAAAGATCGAGACGATGTGAGAAATGTTTAACGAAGACCTAGAAGAACTAAAGAACACCTAGAAGAATTAAAGAACAAACAAACAGGAATGAACAATACAATAACTGAAATGAAAAATAAACTAGAAGGAAACAATAGAAGAATAACTGAGGCAGAAGAATGGATAAGTGACTTGGAAGACAAAATGGTGGAATTCACTGCTGTGGAACAGAATAAAGAAAACAGAAAGAAAGGAAATGAAGACAGCCTAAGAGACCTTGGGGACAATATTAAATGCAACAACATTCGCATTATAGGGGTCTCAGAAGAAGAAGAGAGAAAGGACCGAGAAAATATATGAAGAGATTATAGTTAAAAACTTCCCTAACATGGGAAAGAAAACAGACACCCAAGTCCAGGAAGCACAGAGAGCCCCAGACAGGATAAACCCAAGGAGAAACAGGCCGGGACATACAGTAATCAAATTGACAAAACTTAAAGACAAAGAAAAATTATTGAAAGCGACAAGGGAAAAATGACAAATAACATACAAAGGAACTCCTGTAAAGTTAACAGCTGATTTCTCAGGAGAAAATCTACAAGCCAGAAGGGAGTGGCATGACTTATTTAAAGTGATGAAAGGGAAGAACCTACAACCAAGATTACTCTCCCCAGCAAGGATCTCATTCAGATTCGATGGAGAAATCAAAAGCTTTACAGACAAGCAGAAGCTACGAGAATTCAACACCACCAAACCAGCTCTACAACAAATGCTAAAGGAATTTCTCAAAGTGGGAAACACAAGAGAAGAAAAGGACCTAAAAAACAAACCCACAACAATTAAGAAAATGGTAACAGGAACAAACATATTGATAATTACCTTAAACATGAATGGATTAAATGCTCAAATCGAAAGACACAGGCTCGCTGAATGGATACAAAAACAAGACCCATGTACATACTGTCTACAAGAGAACCATGTCAGACCTAGGGACACATACAGACTGAAAGTGAGGGGATGGAAAAAGATATTCCATGAAAATGAAAATCAGAAGAAAGCTGGAGTAGCAATACTCATATCAGGTAAAATAGACTTTAAAAAAAATGTCACAAGAGACAAGGAGAATACTACATAATGATCAAGGGATCAATCCAAGAAGAAGATATAACAATTCTAAAAATTAATAAGGAAACACAAGCTTTAAATGACACAACAAAACAGATAGATTTAATTGATATTTATAGGACATTCCATCCAAAAACAGCAGATTACACTTTCTTCTCAAGTGCACATGGAACATTCTCCAGGACAGATCACATCTTGGGTCACAAATCAAGTCTCGGTAAATTTAAAAAAATTGAAATCATATCAAGCATCTTTTCTGACAACAACGCTATGAAATTAGAAATCAGTTACAGGGGAAAAAAAGTAAAAAACACAAACACATGGAGGCTAAACAATACATTACTAAATAACCAAGAGATCACTGAAGAAATCAAAGAGGAAATCAAAAAATACCTAAACACAAATGACAATGAAAACACGATGATACAAAATCTATGGGATGCAGCAAAAGCAGTTCTAAGAGGGAAGTTTGTAGCTATACAAGCCTACCTCAAGAAACAAGAAAAATCTCAAGTAAACAATCTAACCTTACACCTAAAGGAACTACAGAAAGAAGAACAAACAAGACCCAAACTTAGCAGAAGGAAAGAAATCATAAAGAGAAAGGAGAAGTTACAACAGACACCACAGAAATACAAACCATCTTAAAAAACTACTACAAGCAACTCTATGCCAATAAAATGGACAACCTGGAAGAAATGGACAAACTCTTAGAAAGGTATAACCTTCCAAGACTGAACCAAGAAGAAAC
>NC_041229.1:94370956-94371817 GCF_002837175.3 Physeter macrocephalus | reverse complement strand
TTTGCAGATGACATGATACTATATGTAGAGAATCCTAAAGATGCCACCAGAAAACTACTAGAGCTAATCAATGAACTTGGTAAAGTTGCAGGACAGATAATTAATGCACAGAAATCTCTTGCATTCCTATACACTAACAACAAAAGATCAGAAAGAGGAATTAAGGAAACAATTCCAATCACCACTGCAAGAAAAAGAATAAAATACCCAGGAATAAACCTACCTAAGGAGGTAAAAGACCTGTACTCAGAAAACTGTAAGACACTGATTAAAGAAATCAACGATGACACAAACAGATGGAGAAATATACTATGTTCTTGAACTGGAAGACTCAATATTGTGAAGATGACTATACTACCCAAAGCAACCTACAGATTCAATGCAATCCCTATCAAATTATCAATGGCATTTTTTACAGAACTAGAAAAAATAACCTTAAAATTTGTATGGAGGCACAAAAGACCCCGAATAGCCAAAGCAGTCTTGAGGGAAAAAAGAAGAGCTGGAGGAATCAGACTTCCTTACTTCAGGCTATACTACAAGGCTACAGTAATCAAGATAATATGGTACTGGTACAAAAACAGAAATACAGATCAATGGAAGAGAATAGAAAGCCCAGAGATAAACCGCCACACCTATGGTCAACTAAGCTATGACAAAGGAGGCAAGGATATACAATGGAGAAAAGACAGTCTCTTCAGTAAGTGGTGCTGGGAAAACTGGACAGGTACATGTAAAGGAATGAAATTAGAACACTCCCTAACACCATACACAAAAATAAACTCAAAATGGATTAAAGACCTAAATGTAAGACCAGACACTATAAATCTCTTAGAGGAAAACATAGGAAGAACACTCTTT
>NC_041229.1:94363316-94370597 GCF_002837175.3 Physeter macrocephalus | reverse complement strand
CCAGCAATCCCACTACTGGGCATATACCCAGAGAAAACCATAATTCAAAAAGACACATGCACCCCAATGTTCATTGCAGCACTATTTACAATAGCCAGGTCATGGAAGCAACCTAAATGCCCATCGACAGACAAATGGATAAAGAAGATGTGGTACATATATACAATGGAATATTACTCAGCCATAAAAAGGAACATAATTGGGTTATTCATAGAGACGTGGATGGATCTAGAGACTGTCATACAGAGTGAAGTAAGTCAGAAAGAGAAAAACAGATATCATATACTAATGCATATATGTGGAACCTAGAAAGGTGGTACAGATGAACTGGTTTGCAGGGCAGAAATTGAAACACCGATGTGGAGAACAAACGTATGGACACTCAGGGGGGAAAGCGGCGGGGTGGTGGTGGTGGTGGTGGTGGTGTGATGAACTGGGTAATTGAGATTGACATGTATACACTGATGTGTATAAAACTGATGACTAATAAGGGCCTGCTGTATAAAAAAATAAATTTAATTTAATTTTAAAAAAAAGAAAGACTGTAAAGGGCTTCAAGAGGTCATATTGTCCATCACCCTACCTCAGCTGTGCTGTACATACTGTAACAGTATTAGAAATTTAAGATGACCTCCTTTATACCTGACCAATCTGTTATTTTTTTTTTTAACACACTGACTCCTATTTTCAATTGATGTTTAATTTGTATTATATTCACTACTTTTCAATTTTTCTCTCTTACTGGTTTAGGAAACTTTAAAAAAATCTTCACAAACACAGGCATTTTATTATGTTAAAAGTTTTAATGTTTTGATTTCCAACTGTCATAAGCAAAGTTCTAAAATATTTCACAGACAAAAAACAAAAAAACAAAAAGATACGTGCACCCCAATGTTCACTGCAGCACTATTTACAGTAGCCAGGTCACAAAAGCAATCTAAATGCCCATCAACAGACGAATGGATAAAGAAGATGTGGTACATATATACAATGGAGTATTACTCAGCCATAAAATGAACGAAATTGGGTCATTTGTAGAGACGTGGATGGATGTAGACTGTCATATATAGTGACGTAAGTCAGAAAGAGAAAAACAAATATCATATATTAATGCATATATGTGGCACCTAGAAAAATGGTACAGATGAACTGGTTTGCAGGGCAGAAATAGAGACACAGATGTAGAGAACAAACATGTACACCAAGGGGGGAAAGTGGCGGTGGTGGTGGTGGTGTGATGAATTGGGAGATTGGGATTGACATGTATACACTAATATGTATAAAATAGATAAGTAATAAGAACCTGCTGTATAAAAAAATAAACGAAATAAATTCAAAATAAAGAAAAGATTTCTCATAAAATCTCTGTTCTAATCTATAAATGTTCAAATGTCACTATTAATTATTCTCTCTCTTTTGAACACATTTTTTTCCCTTGGCTCTTAGGATATCACATCCTTCTGGACATCCTTTGGATCTTTTCTGCTGGCCCTTCACCCTCTGCTTGATAGTTAATGTAGGAGGACCCAGGACTTCTCAAATTTCACTCTTCTCCAGATGACCATATGTAATCCCACGGCTACAAATACTCCCTACTTAACAATTATTCTCTATCTATATACCCAGCTCTGACCTCTACTGGAATTCCAGACTCATATAGGTATTTCAGATTTAACTTAACCAAAATAGAACTCTATCTCATCTTCTCTCACCCCAACCCTGCTCCTCCAAGTTGCTCAAGCCAAAAATTAAGGAATTGCCCTTGATTCCTCTTTTTCTCTCATTCCCCATATCTAATTAATCAGCTTCTAAACTTCTAAACATTTCCTGAAATAGTTTAAGTTCCTTCATTTCTACTACTAACCATTCTAGTCCAAACCATCTTCATCTCTCTCTTGAATTACTGCACTAGCCTTCTAATGGCCTATTTCCAATTTTGGCCTCCTTTAGTCCTTTCTCCATATAAGTTTGAGGGTGTACTTTAAAAAGTACTAATTAAATTATGTTACTCCTCTGCTCCAGCTCCTCAGCACACCTGGAATAAAATTTAAAGTCCTAACTTTGGCTTTCAGAGCCCCACATAGTCTGGCCCTGGCCTACTTCTTTGGCTTCATTCCCTATCATCCTCCCCTTTGCTCACCAAGCTCCAGCCATACTGACCTGAATTTAATTACGTAACACTTGTTATATACTGAATGTGTCTCTAACCATTCATATATGGACGCCCTAACCCTCAGTGTGACTATATTTGAAGATAGGGCCTCTGAAGAGGTGATAAAGGTTAAAAATCCAACAGGAAAAAAAAAAAATCCAATAGGGCCAGTCTCCTTATAAGAGGAAGATTTATCTCTCTATCTCTCCCTCCCTCCCTTCCCATGTACACACTGAGAAGAAGCCATGTGAGGACACAGCCAGAACGTGGCCATCTACAGGCCAGAAAGAGAGTCCTAACCAGGAACCGAATCAGCCAGCAACATGATCTTGGACTTTCCAGCTTCCAGACTGTGAGAAATAGATTTCTGTTGTTTAAGCCACACAGTCTGTGGTATTTTGTGATGGCAGCCTGAGCTAACTAATACACTACCAAGCGCATTAAGGCTTCAGGGCCTTTGCTCATTCTTCAGCCTAGAATGCTCTTCCTTGATCTTTGACTTTTGATTCCTTCTTGTCATTCAAGTATCCGCTTAAATTTCATCTTTCCAGAAAGGATAACCCCTACTGCTCAACCTAAAGAAGCCACCCAATTACCCTCTATTTTAATTTTCTATAGAGCATTTACCACGATAATCTACTTTCAACTAACAATTCTCTGAACGATATCTTAAATCCCAAGCCGGTTTTTCCTTATTACTTATCAATTCTGGGGATGCAATATTTTATATTACCTTCAGAAAAACAATATGAAGAAGATAACTTAGCTACAAAAATAATCCTATAATATATAATGCATTTGAATAAACATATAAATATATATTTGGGTAAACTGTACATAAATGTTACAATTACACATTTTACTTAGTACCACTATAATAGTGCTTAAAAACTAGCCTGCATTTTACAAATCTCCTTAGGCACAGAGAAGAGAAAAAACTATTTTCTAAATTCCCACATGTTATCCTGAATGATACCTTTAAATTCTTCGGTCCTGTTACATAATTCCCCATTTCATTATTTTAAAGTAGATGTTCCCTTAAAATTACATGAAGATTTTATAGTTAGTGGTGATTCTTTTTCCTGTTCAGAGAACAGTGATAATCTATGTATTTCCTGTGTGTAGACATATATCAAAGACACTAATGTTAATGTTCTTTCACACTCAAAATATATAATCTAGCTTATAAGCCCTGTTGCTTATATTAGTTTCTAATTTGTTTCTTCGTGAATTAGTTTAAATAAAACTTTTCAGCATCTTGTCCTGGTAAAGGGGACTGGATTATCAATGCTTCTCTCTAACTTTGAACTATACAGTTTATATTACTGTAATCTTGATTTAAAATCACTCTCTAGACAAAAACAAGGTAGGTAGGTATTTTCTGGGAGAAAAATATCTTCTGTTCACACAGGGCCTCCGGGCTCTTTAAGTCATTTACGACTTACCTTCTGTAGGCCTTCATGAATGAGGTGACCTATGTCATCTATACTTCTTCCTAACCGTTTAGATAGATATGTGAAGATTGGATCTTCTTTAGGTAGCAGAGGTGCAGAAAGATTAACTCTCTCTTGTACACCCTGAAGAGAGGAAAAAATTGAAAAAAAAAAAACAGAAAAAGAAGATTATAAGACATTAGAAATCACAAGTAATTTGGTATCTTATGGCATTTAATTTGAAGGAATTTTAAGAAATAGTAGATGTTTGTTAAATAATAAAGCTGTTTGGAAGGAGAGAAGAAAGAAAAAGAGTATGTATAAGCAAGAGATTAAAGAAAAAAATGAAAACAAACAAAACCCCCCAAATTTCTCTACTTACTCGCAAGTGCTGAAAAGCATGTATACTATATGGAAGTTCTAGAATTTTAGTACAATCAGGCTGCTCAGGGTCTGGAGGGACAGGAGATTCTGTGTCTATATAATCTTCAGGGCTAAAATCAAGAGGCAAGAAGTAATGAATGAATGAAAAGCGAAGATATGTCCAATTTTTCCCTAATTAAATCATATTCTCAAAGCATCTCACTTTACAACCAATATTAGTCAACATGCATACTTTTTTCATAGAGCTGTTGTTACAGCAAAATATTTTGAGAGCTCAACTTAAAGGAGATATATCAAGAGTTAGGGAGGGCCCGGGGTTCGATCCCTGGTCCAGGAACAAGATCCCACATGCATGCCACAACTAAAAGATCCTGCACGCTGCAACAAAGATCCCGCGTGCCACAACTAAGACGCAGAGCAGCGAAATAAATTTTTAAAAAAATGGTTAGGGAGAAAATAGGTAAGTCACAAACCATTAAGACTGCGGACTCTGGACTTCCCCGGTGGCGCAGTGGTTAAGAATCTGCCTGCCAGTGCAGGGGACATGGGTTCGAGCCCTGGTCCAGGAAGATCCCACATGCCACGGAGCAACTAAGCCTGTGCGCCACAACTACTGAGCCTGTGCTCTAGAGCCCACGAGCCACAACTACTGAAGCCTGCATGCCTAGAGCCTGTGCTCCGCAACAAGAAGCCGCGCACCGCAATGAAGAGTAGCCCCCGCTCGCCACAACTAGAGAAAGCCCACGCGCAGCAATGAAGACTCAACGCAGCCAAAAACAAACAAACAAACAAATTAATTAATTTTAAAAAAGACTGTGGACTTTTCAAAAGCTTATATAACACTGCTCAACTCTTTCTAGAAATGTTAAACCGGTTTACACTTCTATATAGTCTTTCTACATTTTTACCAGTTATTGATTTTTAAACATTTTTTTCAATTTGAGATATGAAAAATATGTCTTAGTATGCACTTATTTGACCATTACTGAGAAATTTTTTTTCCACATGTTTATTGGCCATTTGCATTTTTTTACCATAAATTGTTCAATTTTCTACTGTGGTATTAAATATTTTTAATTGATTTGTAAGAATTCTATACATAGTATACATTTTGAACTTTCAAATTTCAATAAAGTCCTCAGTGACTGAACCTTTTTCTCATTAGAGAAATAATTTCTAATTGATGCGAGAAAGGTCTGTTTAGGAAGACGTACTTTATTTTTGGAAAGAGAATTTCTTTACCTGATATCTTTGCTCTCCAAAGTTATGTATGTGCCATCATACAGATCTAGGTCCCCTAAGGGTACCTTGGCTTTGATGCAGTCTGGATCCTCTTTATTATGTCTCTGTTCCAGTCCTGTATCTCTGTCCTCATTCTCTTCTATATGAATTTTTTGAGCAACTAATTGCTTCTATTGAGAAGAAAATAAGAACACAAATGGATTTTTCTAATATTTCAACCTAGATACCATGTAAGAGAAAGGAGAATTTAATGTGTTGAACAAGTCAGAGAAATCAAAATATGCCCTCGGTTATGTTAGTTGACATAAATAAGCTTCTCGAAACAGGCGTCCATATACAGAAAGTAACAGAACATGACATTTATAATACTGGCACATGAGTGCCTTATGATATGATCTCTGACTATCTATAAGGCTGCATCTATCAACTTAACTGGCACAGGATAGCTCAGCAAGTAGAAGTACTTTGGGGGCTTCCCTGGTGGTGCAGTGGTTGAGAGTCTGCCTGCCGATGCAGGGGACACGGGTTCGTGCCCCGGTCCGGGAAGATCCCAAATGCTGCGGAGCAGCTAGGCCCATGAGTCATGGCTGCTGAGCCTGTGCGTCTGGAGTCTGTGCTCCGCAACGGAAGAGGCCACAACAGTGAGAGGCCCACGTACCGCAAAAAAAAAAAAAAAAAAAAGTAGTACCTTGAATTGTCCAAACACATCATATTTCAGTCCTTGAGGACATCTAGCACATTGATAGTGCTACCTGAAGTAACTAGTGTTCCAGGGGAATTCCTGCCACTGATATTTTTTTTCCAAACATACAGAGGAATTAAGTAACAGCCATATTTCCACCACCCTATCTATCTTAACATTTGGCCATACTCCAGATTTTTCTAAAAGAAAAGAAAAATAGTTGAAGCCCCTCTTAACTGCCTTTGAGATCCCTCTCTCACTTCCAAAAGTTACCACTATCCTGGGAATGCCCTCGTGGTCCAGTGGTTAGGACTTGGCGCTTTCACTTCCATGGCCTGGGTTCAATCCCTGGTTGGGGAACTAAGATCCCACAAGCTGCACGGCATGGCCAAGAGAATAATTAATTAATTAATTAATTAAAAGAACAAAAGTTACCACTATCCTGAATGTTTTATGCATCATTTTGATGTATATTTTTATAAAATATTACTATATTGCCCTACTTCTCTTAAAATATTACTTTATATATATATAGCTATATCTCCAAAATCAACATATAGCATGGCTTTACAAATTTTAAAATTTTATATAAATACTATCATATTGTATGTATCATTCTACTTTCTTTTTTTTAACTTAATATTATGTTTTTGAGATTTATCTACATTGGTCAGTATAGCTCTAAATTTTTCATTCTAACGGATGTATAAAAATGTATTTATTTTCCGGTAAACCATTAGGTTGCTTCTTTTTAAATATTTTTTGCTATTAAATGTGCTATGGTATTCTTATAAAACTGTCATTGTGTGAGAGATCCAGTAGGAGAAAAATATGGGGCTTGTACGGCATACATTTTCAGTTTATTTAGTCACCATCAATCTGGTCTTCAAAGTGGTTATAAAAACTAGAATTCTACCAACAGATTAGGATAATATCCATCTCCCCAAAAACTTACCAACATTTGGTTTTGTCCTACTTTTAAAAAAAATTATTTTAATTTTTTTTATACAGCACATTCTTCTTAGTCATCAATTTTATACACATCAGTGTATACATGTCAGTCCCAATCGCCCAATTCAGCACACCACCACCCACACCCACCCATGGTTTTCACCCCTCGGTGTCCATACGTTTGTTCTCTACATCTGTGTCTCAACTTCTGCCCTAGGCTTCGAAGTTTCATTAGGTCCCATTTGTTTTTGTTTTTATTTCCAGTACTCTAGGAGGTGGATCAAAAATGATCTTGCTGTGATTTATGTCAAAGAGTGTTCTTCCTATGTTTTCTTCTAAGAGTTTTAGAGTGTCCGGTCTTACACTTAGGTCTCAAATCCATTTTGAGTTTATTTTTGTGTATGGTGTTAGGGAGTGTTCTAATTTCATTCTTTTAC
>NC_041229.1:94361739-94362440 GCF_002837175.3 Physeter macrocephalus | reverse complement strand
ACAGGGATTGCACTGAATCTGTAGATTGCTTTGGGTAATATAGTCATTTTCACAATATTGATTTTTCCAATCCAAGAACACGGTATATCTCTCCATCTGTTGGTATCATCTTTAATTTCTTTCATCAGTGTCTTATAGTTTTCTGCATAGAGGGCTTTTGTCTCCCTAGGTAGGTTTATTCCTAGGTATTTTATTCTTTTTGTTGCAATGGTAAATGGGAATGTTTCCTTAATTTCTCTTTCAGATTTTTCAATATTAGTGTATAGGAATGCAAGAGATTTCTGGGCATTAATTTTGTATCCTACAACTTTACCAAATTCACTGATTAGCTCTAGTAGTTTTCTGGTGGCATCTTTAGGATTCTCTATGTATAGTATCATGTCATCTGCAAAGAGTGACAGTTTTACTTCCTTCCCAATTTGCATTCCTTTTATTTCTTTTTCTTCTCTGATTGCTGTGGCTAGGACTTCCAAGAATATGTTGAATAACTGTGGTGAGAATGGACATCCTTGTCTTGTTCCTGATCTTAGAGGAAATGCTTTCAATTTTTCACTGTTGAGAATGATGTTTGCTGTGGATTTGTCATGTGTGGCCTTTATTATGTTGAGTTAGGTTCTCTCTATGCCCACTTTCTGGAGAGTTTTTATCATAAATTGGTGTTGACTTTTGTCAAAAGCTTTTTCTGCATCTATTGAGATGAT
>NC_041229.1:94359113-94361384 GCF_002837175.3 Physeter macrocephalus | reverse complement strand
GAAATTTTTTTTTTTTTTTTTTTTTTTTTTTGTGGTACACGGGCCTCTCACTGTTGTGGCCTCTCCCGTTGCGGAGCACAGGCTCCAGGCGCGCAGGCTCTGCGGCCATGGCTCACGGGCCAAGCCGCTCCACGCCATGTGGGATCTTCCCGGACCGGGTATGAACCCATGTCCCCTGCTTCAGCAGGCGGATTCTCAACCACTGCGCCACCAGGGAAGCCCCCTTCCTCTGCAATTTTTTGGAAGAGTTTGAGAAGGATGGGTGTTAGCTCTTCTCTAAATGTTTGATAGAATTCACCTGTGAAGCCATCTGATCCTGCATTTTGTTTGTTGGAAGATTTGTAATCACAGTTTCAATTTCATTACTTGTGATTTCAATTTCATTACTTGTGATATCAATTTCATTACCTGTGATTTCAATTTCATTACTTGTGATATCAATTTCATTACCTGTGATTTCAATTTCATTACCTGTGATTATTTTCTATTTCTTCCTGGTTCAGTCTTGGAAGGTTATACCTTTCTAGGAATTTGTCCATTTCTTCCAGGTTGTCCATTTTATTGGCATAGAGTTGCTTGTAGTAGTCTCTTAGTATGTTTTGTATTTCTGTGGTGTCTGTTGTAACTTCTCCTTTTTCATTTCTAATTTTATTGATTTGAGTCCTCTCCCTCTTTTGCTTGATGAGTCTGGCTAATGGTTTATCAATTTTGTTTATCTTCTCAAAGAACCAGCTTTTAGTTTTTTTGATCTTTGCTATTGTTTTCTTTTTGTTCCTCTTTCTCTAGTTCCTTTAGATGTAAGGTTAGATTGTTTATTTGAGATTTTTCTTGTTTCTTGAGGTAGGCTCGTATAGCTATAAACTTCCCTCTTAGAATTGCTTTTGCTGCATCCCCTAGGTTTTGGATCATCGTGTTTTCATTGTTATTTGTCTCTAGGTATTTTTTGATTTCCTCTTTGACTTTTTCAGTGATCTGTTGGTTATTTAGTAATGTATTGTTTAGCCTCCGTGTGTGTGTTTTTTACGTTTTTTCCCCTCTAATTCATTTCCCTGTACTCTCATAGCATTGTGGTCAGAAAAGATGCTTGATATGATTTCCATTTTCTTAAATTTACTGAGGCTTGATTTGTGACTCAAGATGTGAGCTATCCTGGAGAATGTTCAACGCGTACTTGAGAAGTGTAATCTGCTGTTTTTTTGATGGAATGTCCTATAAATATCAATTAAATCTATCTGGTCTATTGTGTCATTTAAAGCTTCTGTTTCCTTATTTTCATTTTGGATGATCTGTTCATTGGTGTAAGTGAGGTGTTAAAGTCCCCCACTATTATTGTGTTACTGTCGATTTCCTCTTTTATAGCTGTTAGCAGTTGCCTTATGTACTAAGGGGCTCCTATGCTGGGTGCATATATATTTATAATTCTTATATCTTCTTCATGGATTGATCCCCTGATCATTATGTAGTGTCCTTCCTTGTCTCTTGTAACATTCTTTATTTTAAAGTCTATTTTCTCTGAGGTCTGAAGTTGGTCTCTTGTAGACAGCATATATATGGGTCTTGTTTTTGTATCCATTCAGTGAGCCTGTGTCCTTCGGATGGAGCATTTAATCCATTCACGTTTAAGGTAATTATCAATATGTATGTTCCTATGACTATTTTCTTAATTGTTTCGGGCTTGTTTTTGTAGGTCCTTTTCTTCTCTTGTGTTTCCCACTTAGAGAAGTTCCTTTAGCATTTGTTGTAGAGCTGGTTTGGTGGTGCTGAATTCCTTTAGCTTTTGCTTATCTGTAAAGCTTTTGATTTCTCCATCAAATATGAATGAGATCCTTGCTGGGTAGAGTAATCCTGGTTATAGTTTCTTCCCTTCCATCACTTTAAGTATATTGTTCCACTCCTTTCTGGCTTGTAGACTTTCTGCTGAGAAATCAGCTGTTAACGTTATGGGAGTTTCCTTGTATGTTATTTGTCGTTTTTCCCTTGTTGCTTTCAATAATTTTTCTGTCTTTAATTTTTGCCAATTTCATTACTATGTGTCTTGGGTCTTTTCTCTTTCTCTTCTCCTTATGGGACCCCAATAATGCGAATGTTGTTGTGTTTAATGTTGTCCCAGAGGTCTCTTAGGCTGTCTTCATTTCTTTTCATTCTTTTTTCTTTATTCTGTTCTGCAGCAGTGAATTCCACCATTTTGTCTTCCAGGTCACTTATCCGTTCTTCTGCCTCAGTTATTCTGCTATTGATTCCTTCTAGTGTAGTTTTCTTTTCAGTTATTGT
>NC_041229.1:94347397-94359046 GCF_002837175.3 Physeter macrocephalus | reverse complement strand
TTGTTTGTTCTTTAATTTTTCTAGGTCTTTGTTAAACATTTCTTGCATCTTCTCGATCTCTGCCTCCATTCTTTTTCCGAGGTCCTGGGTCATCTTCACTATCATTATTCTGAATTCTTTTTCTGGAAGGTTGCCTATCTCCACTTCATTTAGTTGTTTTTCTGAGGGTTTATCTTGTTCCTTCATCTGGTACATAGCCCTCTGCCTTTTCATCTTGTCCACCTTTCTGTGAATGTGGTTTTTGTTCCACAGGCTGCAGGACTGTAGTTCTTCTTGCTTCTGCTGTCTGCCCTCTGTGTCCTACTTTTTAATTTATGTCAATCTCATGGGTATGAAATGTCAACTTGTTATAATTATTGTTGTAGACTGTATTACTATTAACAAATTTGTGCCCCTCCTTACAAGACAATTCTACATCACTGTTCTGCTGGACTCAGATGTGACCAATATGACTTCCTTTGGTCAATGTAACATGAGAAGCGTCATCTGAGCCTTCTAGAGGGAAGCATTTTTAGAGCCAGTGTATGCTTCACCATGTTCTTTCTTTTCCCTCAGGTACTGAGAATGGCAATTTCCAGGCTGCTGTAGGTATATTTCTCATACGTACTATACAGCTAAAGTAAATAAGAAATCCAATCTGATATGCCACGTTTTAATCAGTTTGTTTAATCTGTTTATATTTATTGTGATTGCTGATCTTATGGATTTATTTCAACCATATTATTTTGGGTTTTCTGTTTATCTTACTTGTTCTTTGCTGCTTTTTTCTCATTTACTGCCTGATACACTTTTGATACACTTTCTACATTCCCTCCCCTCCTCCTGTATCTTCTCTTTGTTTGTAGGTTTGAAAACTATAGATTGCATTTCCATTATTTTGGTTACTGTCCTTACTCTTTTTTTGGTTACGTTTTTCATCAGTAAATATTTCAGTATGATTCTGAAAGATTCTCTTTTAAAAAAAATAATACCACAACACCATTATCACATGCAAAAAATAGTAATTCCTTAATATTAAATATCCAGTCTGTGTTCATTCCCAACTGTTTCTTCCCTCTTTATTTTAAAATACAATTTGTTTGAGTCAAAATTCAGTAAGGTCCACACACATTGCAACTGGTTGATTTGTCTAAGTCTCTTTTAATCTTCCGGTTACCCCTCTATTGCCATTTTTTTAATCCCTGTAATTTGAGAAAGAAATTGGGTCACTTATCCTGTAGAGTTTATTACTCTACAAGATTTTACTGACTGCATCCCACAGGTTTAACATGTTCCTCTGTCCTCTGTATTTCCTGAATACAGATCCAGGGGTTCTTAACTTTTTCATGTCATGGACTTCTCTGGCAGTCTGATGAAGCCTACAAACCCTTTCTTAGAATAATCTTTTAAATACACAGAATATATAAAAAGACAAAAGAAACCAATTATAGTAAAAAACAAATTATACTGTGGTTTGATTAGATTTATATTTCTTTTGGCAAGACTTCTGAAAGGTGGTGATATTCTTAAATTTTTAATATGTATACCTATACATTTTCCAACAGGATTTTAATTTATTCAGTTATTTTTGCCTCCTGAACATAACAAAAGAGTTAACATGCTTTAACTAATCATTGAGCATGCCCCAACCCACCTACAGACTGGTAATTTTATTTAGTTTTACCTTTTAAACACAGAAAATAAATAAATTTAGCAACTTTTTCATCAATGTTTTTACTCACCATTACACATCCTATGCACTTCCACTGGATTTACTTTTCTTCTTGCAGAAGTACATCTTTTTTTTTTTTTAAGTGAGGGTCTGTGGTTAGTAAACTGTCTGTGTATGTCAGAAAACTGCTTTGTCCTCACTCTTGAATGATGGTTTAAGTGAGTATAAAATATTAAATTTAAAAGAATACAAAATTCTAGACTTAACACTTTGATGCTATTCCTCCACTGTCTTCTGGTATCTAAGAAGTCATCCAGTTGTCACTACTTTGTAGATAAACTGTATTATCTAGTCTCATGGCTTTATGTCTATGTCAATGCGTAACAAATTTATCTCTCTAGCTCAGACCTTTACCCAGGAGTCCACACTAGAAGAACCAACTCCTCACTCAGTGTCTCTACTTAGATGCCTAATAGGTATCTCAAACTTAATATACCAAAGCTGAACTCCTCCCCAGTCTACACCTCCTTCAGTCTTCTATATCTCAGGTAACGCTAACTCCATCCAACATCAATCGCTCAGGTCAAAACTTGGAATCATCCTTCACCCCCTCTCCCTATCTGTCTGTCTCTTCCCAACTACTCCATGATCATCTCCTGTGTCTAACAGTTTTGTAGCTGCTTCCAGGTTCTATCCAGATCCCAAGCCCAAAATCACATCACATAATTTTAGTCTAGAGTTTCTACTCCAAAGTAATATTCTACCCTGAAATGGTGTTCAGTAAATTGAAGATGCAATTATTGAACCACTGGATGGTTTGGTTTGTTTTTTGGTCATTAGGTTTTGTTTTCTCTTCCTGCTTTTTTTTTTTTTTTTTCCACCAGACTCTTCTCAAGCTCCATCCTAGTCTTCGAGCAGTAGTGAATTTGGTTATCTTCCTTTATCTTGCACAAAATATTGTCATCCCCTTTATTCCATAGAAATGAACCACCAGACACCAGAGCCTATTCCTGGCCTTTGAGACCAGCAGTTTTACTGTTTCAGCTACATTCTGAACTTAGTGTTTTGTTCCATTTCTGGCCTATGGAGATATTTATGTTGTGTTTAGGCCTGACTATATTTTATTTTGATTTCTGTTTTGTTTTTTATCTGTCCTTGCTATGTATATGAAGCAGAAGTAAAAACTAAGTACTAAGTATAGACTCATTACACTACCTTAACCAAAAATTGGTGGAGTCAATATTTTTCATTTGCATTTTCAATGACTTGGTAAATGGCATTTTCCCCCTACACATACTCTAAGTCTCCTTTCTTTATATTAATACTGCCGCTTAGAGAGATAACAATAAACATATATAATGGTGTCTATGCATCTGAAAATAAAAACTACTTTCTGCACCACTGCATCTTTCTGAACACTGTGTTTAAGCTTCCAAGCATGAAGCCCAATAAATATATCTATTGTCTTTTTCCTAGTATTCATAAAAATCAACATTTCCAAATTTATAAGTGACAAAACTGGTAGGAACAAGGTGAGATACTATTTAAAAAAGGGTGAGGTGTTCAAGTTTTATAAATATTGCTAAAGTGCTACTACCTATACACAGCTGGTTAGTATGCGCTAAAAGCTCCTCCTTCTTAATTTACAGAAATTTTAAAAATATACAATTATAACTACTGCTGTTGATAGATGTATCAGTCTGAATTTATATAAATGAAATTCAGAACTTTTACATTAACTAGAAAATTAATGGCTACCTGGTTTTACCTTTGGTTTAAGCCAAGAGATAAGGCGTTTGCCTCTGGTTCTGCCATAACTTGTTTTGTGAAAATCAGGCAATTCACTGTCTTTAGGTCTAATTGTTTCCTTGCTTCTAAAATGAGGATGATCTTTATGATTCCTTCTAGCGCTCAAAGACTCTGACTCTTATTCCCAATAATTTTCTAAATCTCATTTTGCAAATTGGGTTACTTTTTCTGCAACTTAAAGTTTCCTTAAAATTTGGATTCAATTTACACTGTAACTTTTAAGAACAGGTTTTATGAGAGAAAAAAGAAACTATTTTTTAAATAGTTAATACTCTTTGCTACTATGAAAAATCAGTTTATGAAAATCAATGATAGAAACAAAAAGGTCAGATTTTATAAGCACTAATAAATATCAAGCTTTCAAGGTGTGGAAAAAGAATTTGAAAAAGAACAGCTATATGTATATGTATAACTGAATCACTCTGCTGTACACCTGAAACTAACACATTGTTAATCAACTATACTCCAATATAAAATAAAAATGAAAAAAAAGTTTTGAAGATGCAAAGTGATGAATGCTTTTCACCTCAATCATAAGAACACAAAATACCAAGACCCTAGTTTTTACTAGCTGGGAATTAACAAAATTATATTTTTATGATGTATTCAAACCATTCTTCCTTTTGATATTTTATCTAAAATCTCCTTCCAAGAATATCCTGAGATAATAATGCCTTTTCATATCTGATGGAAAAATTTATACGTGGAAACTTTGTTCAAGGATATAGTGAGTCAAGAACGAGGCATAAAAGAGAAAAACAAATATCATATATTAACACATACATGTGGAATGTAGAAAAATGGTACAGATGAACCAGTTTACAAGGAAGAAATAGAGACAGATGTAGAGAACAAACGTATGGACACCAGGGGCCGGGTGGGGGGCTTGGTGGTGGTGGGATGAATTGGGCGATTGGGAGTGACATGTATACATTAATATGTATAAAATAGATAACTAATAAGAACCTGCTGTATTAAAAAAATAAACAAAAGGTAATAATAAAAAAAAACCAAAACCAAAAACAAAAACGAGACATAAAACCCAGGCTCTGGTAGTCTGTTTCTCTTACTATTGCTCAAATGGCATTCTGAATAAAAAAAAAAGAAAAGAAAAAAAGGACAATCTAAAAGTTGAATATTCCTGTAAAAGAAGGTTAAAAAATAACATGCTTTACTTGTTCTTTGAACACAACAGCTCCTATGAAATGCAACGAGTATCAGCTGCATATCACATGTCCAGTTGCCTCACCTCCAATTCTCTGAGGTAGTTAACTGTTGTTTCTTGTCTCATTAATATGACTAAGTCATGGGGATGCTTCAAGTTCATAGGTGAATCCACCTGCAAGCAAGCAAACAATAGATAAATAAAGCTCAGATTTCATTAACGTTTGTTTGGATATGCCTTAAGTTATTGTTCAATCACCATCATAATCAGTGTTAGATGCTCAGTAACCTCAAGGGGTATTTCAAAAGTGATCACATGTAAATTTCAGCAAAGAGAATGAGAGGTTCAATAGCTGTCCCTTGAACTCCAACTTGAAAGAGCAAGCTTTCAAAGTGAATATTCTGACTTGACTAGTCATGTAAGAAATATTCAAGAAGAGAAGTATTTGGAAATGAATGATAAAGTAAATTCCTTAAAATATATTTTTTACCTATACTAATAAAAATAGATTGCTTTGTCTTGATAGCACATTCCATATCTGAACAGGTCTAGCAGCAATAAAAGGAAAAATACGAAAAGCAACAATTTTTTTTGTTATGATTTTATCATGTAATGACAAATACACTGATTATTCATTGCAATGTGATTTTTCCATGTTTTATTCATTTTTCTAATATGAAATACTAAAAATTACTTGCTGAAACACACACACACTTACACACAGTGATGGTGAAACTGCCAAAGCAGAAATGTTGGTCACCAGGGACCATCCACATAGACGCTTATTGTCAGTGCACATTTCCATTATGGGCCCTCACAGAATCATTATATGAGAATATAACACACTGGGAAGTTTTCGCAAATATACTTATGAAGTTTGGTGATTTGCTTACAAAATGTTTAAGACACTCTACCACAAGAAAAGAATTTGTGCTATCTCCAGTACACATTTCAAACATATTAAAAAAATCATTCACCCTAAATGCCATGAAACACAAAGCTAGGCATTATTTTCCACATCATCTCTTTGATGATGTTTATGTTTCCTAGGTGAGGTTGTATACACTCTTTTTTTTTTAACATCTTTATTGGAGTATAACTGTTTTACAATGGTGTGTTAGTTTCTGCTTTACAACAAAGTGAATCAGTTATACATATACATACGTTCCCATATCTCTTCCCTCTTGCATCTCCCTCCCTCCCACCCTCCCTATCCCACCCCTCTAGGTGGTCACAAAGCACCGAGCTGATCTCCCTGAAAAAGCATCTATTTTTGCAGGCTATTTGCAGAAGCTGTAAATCAGAGATAATATAAAATAACCTTGAGACTTACATTTTACAATTCTTGTTTCTGAATCATAAACAAGCAACTATGTTGTTGAATATGTAGGAAAAATGAACCCTCGTATGCTGGTAGCAGGATTATAAACTTATTATTTGGAGGGTTCTTTGACAACATATATCAAAATTTTAACAGTACATACCCTTTGACCTAGGAATATAAATTCTAGGAAACTATCCTATAGGCATTCTTTAAACAAGTGGGCAAAGATATATACAAGGATGCTCACTATATTACCTTTAGCTGCAAAAAGCAAACAAACTAAAGACCCAACAAACCTAAGTCCAGCAATGAGGGAACAGGGAAATCCAGTGGAATGGGATACAGAAAAATGAGATCTACTATCATGGAAAGATGTTCACAATGTATAATTAACTAAAAGTAATGAAGAATAATAAGTATGCTATACTTTTTTTAAGAAATTACATTTTTATAGATATAGATGTATACATGTCTGTATATGCACAAAACTAAGTTGGTTTACAGTGATTTCTTTTGGGAATTGGGATTAAGAAGAGAGGTACATTCGTATCTTTTACTTTATATACTTGTATATTTTTAAATTGTCTATAATACACACATAATATGTTTATAATAAGGAAAAAAACAACACATACACACACAGGGGGTTTTTTGAATTTCAAGAAAATCTAAGACAGTGGGCTTGGAGTCTAAGAGATGAAATGAAGTTCCTGCTATCCCTTAGTGTTAGACTGTCAAATTATAAACTAGCTCCTCGGCAAGTTCTACTTTGAGAAGAAACTACTGGGCTGGCCAAAAAGTTCGTTCGGGTTTTCCCATAACATCTGTAAGACTCTTTCTATAATCTCTAAGAACTTGACATCAGCTCAATTAATTTTAGAACTAGCTTTTTAGGTGCAGAAGATAGCCTTGCTTAGACCTTGGTGAATGCAAGCCTATTTAAAAAAAAAAATTTAAAAAGAGGGAATGGGAATTCCCTGATGGTCCAGTGGTTAGGACTTGGTGCTTTCACTTCCAGGGTGCGGGTTCAATCCCTGGTTGGGGAACTAAGATCCCACAAGCTGTGCGGCATGGCCAAGAGAATAAATATTAAAAAAGAGGGAATAAAAACAACATGAAATAAGTTCAATGGTTGCTTTAATAATATAATATGCACAATAACACTGGGCAATCTTGGGTGACTGCATATAAAACTCATCTGCCTTTCCTCATTCTACCACCTCAGAGATGCCACAGGAAAGAGATGCTAGTCTAGACTAACTTCCACTCATATTTTCATTGCAATTCTCTGAACTACATAATCATCATTATGCAGTTATGGATAATTATAATCTCCCGTGGTCTCTCTTTAAGGAAGAAATAGAGACAGATGTAGAGAACAAACGTATGGACACCAGGGGCCGGGTGGGGGGCTTGGTGGTGGTGGGATGAATTGGGCGATTGGGAGTGACATGTATACATTAATATGTATAAAATAGATAACTAATAAGAACCTGCTGTATTAAAAAAATAAACAAAAGGTAATAATAAAAAAAAACCAAAAACAAAAACAAAAACGAGACATAAAACCCAGGCTCTGGTAGTCTGTTTCTCTTACTATTGCTCAAATGGCATTCTGAATAAAAAAAAAAGAAAAGAAAAAAAGGACAATCTAAAAGTTGAATATTCCTGTAAAAGAAGGTTAAAAAATAACATGCTTTACTTGTTCTTTGAACACAACAGCTCCTATGAAATGCAACGAGTATCAGCTGCATATCACATGTCCAGTTGCCTCACCTCCAATTCTCTGAGGTAGTTAACTGTTGTTTCTTGTCTCATTAATATGACTAAGTCATGGGGATGCTTCAAGTTCATAGGTGAATCCACCTGCAAGCAAGCAAACAATAGATAAATAAAGCTCAGATTTCATTAACGTTTGTTTGGATATGCCTTAAGTTATTGTTCAATCACCATCATAATCAGTGTTAGATGCTCAGTAACCTCAAGGGGTATTTCAAAAGTGATCACATGTAAATTTCAGCAAAGAGAATGAGAGGTTCAATAGCTGTCCCTTGAACTCCAACTTGAAAGAGCAAGCTTTCAAAGTGAATATTCTGACTTGACTAGTCATGTAAGAAATATTCAAGAAGAGAAGTATTTGGAAATGAATGATAAAGTAAATTCCTTAAAATATATTTTTTACCTATACTAATAAAAATAGATTGCTTTGTCTTGATAGCACATTCCATATCTGAACAGGTCTAGCAGCAATAAAAGGAAAAATACGAAAAGCAACAATTTTTTTTGTTATGATTTTATCATGTAATGACAAATACACTGATTATTCATTGCAATGTGATTTTTCCATGTTTTATTCATTTTTCTAATATGAAATACTAAAAATTACTTGCTGAAACACACACACACTTACACACAGTGATGGTGAAACTGCCAAAGCAGAAATGTTGGTCACCAGGGACCATCCACATAGACGCTTATTGTCAGTGCACATTTCCATTATGGGCCCTCACAGAATCATTATATGAGAATATAACACATTGGCAAGTTTTCGCAAATATACTTATGAAGTTTGGTGATTTGCTTACAAAATGTTTAAGACACTCTACCACAAGAAAAGAATTTGTGCTATCTCCAGTACACATTTCAAACATATTAAAAAAATCATTCACCCTAAATGCCATGAAACACAAAGCTAGGCATTATTTTCCACATCATCTCTTTGATGATGTTTATGTTTCCTAGGTGAGGTTGTATACACTCTTTTTTTTTTAACATCTTTATTGGAGTATAACTGTTTTACAATGGTGTGTTAGTTTCTGCTTTACAACAAAGTGAATCAGTTATACATATACATACGTTCCCATATCTCTTCCCTCTTGCATCTCCCTCCCTCCCACCCTCCCTATCCCACCCCTCTAGGTGGTCACAAAGCACCGAGCTGATCTCCCTGAAAAAGCATCTATTTTTGCAGGCTATTTGCAGAAGCTGTAAATCAGAGATAATATAAAATAACCTTGAGACTTACATTTTACAATTCTTGTTTCTGAATCATAAACAAGCAACTATGTTGTTGAATATGTAGGAAAAATGAACCCTCGTATGCTGGTAGCAGGATTATAAACTTATTATTTGGAGGGTTCTTTGACAACATATATCAAAATTTTAACAGTACATACCCTTTGACCTAGGAATATAAATTCTAGGAAACTATCCTATAGGCATTCTTTAAACAAGTGGGCAAAGATATATACAAGGATGCTCACTATATTACCTTTAGCTGCAAAAAGCAAACAAACTAAAGACCCAACAAACCTAAGTCCAGCAATGAGGGAACAGGGAAATCCAGTGGAATGGGATACAGAAAAATGAGATCTACTATCATGGAAAGATGTTCACAATGTATAATTAACTAAAAGTAATGAAGAATAATAAGTATGCTATACTTTTTTTAAGAAATTACATTTTTATAGATATAGATGTATACATGTCTGTATATGCACAAAACTAAGTTGGTTTACAGTGATTTCTTTTGGGAATTGGGATTAAGAAGAGAGGTACATTCGTATCTTTTACTTTATATACTTGTATATTTTTAAATTGTCTATAATACACACATAATATGTTTATAATAAGGAAAAAAACAACACATACACACACAGGGGGTTTTTTGAATTTCAAGAAAATCTAAGACAGTGGGCTTGGAGTCTAAGAGATGAAATGAAGTTCCTGCTATCCCTTAGTGTTAGACTGTCAAATTATAAACTAGCTCCTCGGCAAGTTCTACTTTGAGAAGAAACTACTGGGCTGGCCAAAAAGTTCGTTCGGGTTTTCCCATAACATCTGTAAGACTCTTTCTATAATCTCTAAGAACTTGACATCAGCTCAATTAATTTTAGAACTAGCTTTTTAGGTGCAGAAGATAGCCTTGCTTAGACCTTGGTGAATGCAAGCCTATTTAAAAAAAAAAAATTTAAAAAGAGGGAATGGGAATTCCCTGATGGTCCAGTGGTTAGGACTTGGTGCTTTCACTTCCAGGGTGCGGGTTCAATCCCTGGTTGGGGAACTAAGATCCCACAAGCTGTGCGGCATGGCCAAGAGAATAAATATTAAAAAAGAGGGAATAAAAACAACATGAAATAAGTTCAATGGTTGCTTTAATAATATAATATGCACAATAACACTGGGCAATCTTGGGTGACTGCATATAAAACTCATCTGCCTTTCCTCATTCTACCACCTCAGAGATGCCACAGGAAAGAGATGCTAGTCTAGACTAACTTCCACTCATATTTTCATTGCAATTCTCTGAACTACATAATCATCATTATGCAGGTATGGATAATTATAATCTCCCGTGGTCTCTCTTTTATGACAAAATCCCTTCACTGCTTCCCCTGGCCTTCCTACTATACTGGAATTAACATTAAAACTGGAGTCTGAATTCAAAAGGTATGAAAAATATAATAGCAAGGCCTATACTTGACCACCTGAGCCATGAATCTCCTCTATCAATTAAACCTGGGAAAGGCCTACAAGCAAAATGCTAGGTGTTTCTCAACGAGGTGTGGAAGCTTTTGCTTCTCTTTTCATTGTATCTCAGACATTGAGAGGTAGTGATTTAATACATCTCTCTATATTTAAATGAGGTTTTTAGAAAAAAATTGGGGGAGGGAGGAGGAATGTGGGAGTATGACATTCCCATTCCAAAATACCCAACCAGTCTGATTACCTGACATTTGGAGAACTGCAAGAGGAATGACAGAATGAGACAAATGAAGATTTACATTAGAGTAATACTTAAAGTATAATCTTAGCTTTAGATCAAAAAGATACTACATACCCTGATACCAAAACCAGACAAAGACGTCACAAAGAAAGAAAACTACAGGCCAATATCACTGATGAACACAGATGCAAAAATCCTCAACAAAATACTAGCAAACAGAATCCAACAGCACATTAAAAGGATCATACACCATGATCAAGTGGGGTTTATCCCAGGAATGCAAGGATTCTTCAATATACGCAAATCAATCAACGTGATACACCATATCAACAAACTGAAGGAGAAAAACCATATGATCATCTCAATAGATGCACAGAAAGCTTTTGACAAAATTCAACACCCATATATGATAAAAACCCTGCAGAAAGTAGGCATAGAGGGAACTTTCCTCAACATAATAAAGGCCATATATGACAAACCCACAGCCAGCATTGTTCTCAATGGTGAAAAACTGAAACCATTTCCACTAAGATCAGGAACAAGACAAGGTTGCCCACTCTCACCACTCTTATTCAACATAGTTTTGGAAGTTCTAGCCACAGCAATCAGAGAAGAAAAAGAAATAAAAGGAATCCAAATAGGAGAAGAAGAAGTAAAGCTGTCACTCTTTGCAGATGACATGATACTATACATAGAGAATCCTAAGGAGGCCAGCAGAAAACTACTAGAGCTAAAATCAATGAATTTGGTAAAGTAGCAGGATACAAAATTAATGCACAGAAATCTCTGGCATTCTTATAAACTAATGATGAAAAATCTGAGAGTGAAATTAAGAAAACACTCCCATTTACCATTGCAACAAAAAGAATAAAATATCTAGGAATAAACCTACCTAAGGAGACAAAAGACCCATATGCAGAAAATTATAAGACACTAATGAAAAAAATTAAAGATGATACAAATAGATGGAAAGA
>NC_041229.1:94345222-94346597 GCF_002837175.3 Physeter macrocephalus | reverse complement strand
TACGCTTTAAAAAATAACTTTTTCAATCTACAAACAATAAATGCTAGAGAGGGTGTGGAGAAAACGGGGGAAATAATCTTGCACTGCTGGTGGGAATGTAAATTGATACAGCCACTATGGAGAACAGTGTGGAGGTTCCTTAAAAAACTACAAATAGAACGACCATACAACCCAGTAATCGCACTACTGGGCATATACCCGAGAAAACCATAATTCAAAAAGAGTCATGTACCACAATGTTCATTGCAGCTCTATTTACAATAGCCAGGACATGGAAGCAACCTAAGTGTCCATCAACAGATGAATGGATAAAGAAGATGTGGCACATATATACAATGGAATATTACTCAGCCATAAAAAGAAATGAAACTGAGTTATTTGTAATGAGGTGGATAGACCTGGAGTCTGTCATACAGAGTGAAGTAAGTCAGAAGGAGAAAAACAAATACCGTATGCTAACACATATATATGGAATCTAAGAAAAAAAAATGTCATGAAGAGATTAGTGGTAGGACGGGAATAAAACACAGACCTACTAGAGCATGGACTTGAGGACATGGGGAGGGGGAAGGGTAAGCTGTGATGAAGTAAGAGAGTGGCAGGAACATATATGCACAACCAAATGTAAATTAGATAGCCAGTGGGAAGCTGCCGCATAGCACAGGGAGGCAGTTATACTCCAATAAAGATGTTAAAAAAAAAAAAGAAAAGCACTAGAAATTGTAAACATGTGAATAAATATGAAAGACATAAAAAAAAGCTAATGTTCATTATATGTGAAGCTAATTTAAAATCATCTGTATTTAATAAGTGATATAAAATAAAAAGTATTAATGACTAAAAAAAAAAAGATACTACATAACCAGCATGGGTCTGGTCAATATTCAATTGTGAGAAAGTACTTTTCATTTCCTTGAAGCATTTAGTTCAACAAAGATACAGTAGCTAGAGAAGGTATAAAGATAAAATTATTAGCAGAAGGAAGGGATTCCACTGACAGTTTGACAGCTGTGTTTCTCTTTTTGACTTGGCAGCAAATGGCATGGATCTCTGCCAGATTAGGGTTGGTTACAGAAGATTTTTTTTTTTTGTCTTTTGACATTTTTATTTTTTTTAACATCTTTATTGGAGTAAAACTGCTTTACAATGGTGTGTTACTTCCTGCTTTACAACAAAGTGAATCAGTTATACATATACATATGTTCCCATATCTCTTCCCTCTTACGTCTCCCTCCCTCCCACCCTCCCTATCCCACCCCTCTAGGTGGTCACAAAGCACCGAGCTGATCTCCCTGTGCTATGCGGCTGCTTCCCACTAGCTATCTATTTTACATTTGGTAGTGTATATATGTCCATGCCACTCTCTCACTTTGTC
>NC_041229.1:94341873-94344926 GCF_002837175.3 Physeter macrocephalus | reverse complement strand
CCATAGTGGCTGTATCAATTTACATTCCCACCAGCAGTGCAAGAGTGTTCCCTTTTCTCCACACCCTCTCCAGCATTTATTGTTTCTAGATGTTTTGATGATGGCCATTCTGACCAGGGTTACAGAAGATTTATAGCCTGACACATATTTTTATTGAGGTACTTTCAAGTTCTTAAATTTCAAGACTTGATGCTAATTATCTTTGGCAAATGCCAATCAGCTTGAATTTCTCTTTCAAATACCTTGCCTCCTTAGAAGATTACAAAAGATGTTTGACATGTCTGCTAAGATGTTTGACGACTCTGTAAATACTACAACATCCATTCAACTAATAAAAATTTATTAAGCCTCTATGAACCAGGTGCACTAGGAGTCCCTATCTGGAGCGTATGTATTCCTATTTTTTTTTTTTTTTTTTTGTGGTATGCGGGCCTCCCTCTGTTGTGGCCTCTCCCGTTGCGGAGCACAGGCTCCGGACGCGCAGGCCCAGCGGCCATGGCTCACGGGCCCAGCCGCTCCACGGCATGTGGGGTCCTCCCGGACCGGGGCGCGAACCCGGTTCCCCTGCATCGGCAGGCGGACGCGCAACCACTGCGCCACCAGGGAAGCCCTGTATTCCTATTTTATATACAATGTGAGAAGGAATGGTAATATCCCTTCAAAACCTTTAGCATTTAGAAGTGGCTGCTATAAGCCCAAGGGCAAAGAGTGATAGGAATTACAGAGAGGTAGGTTAAAAATGACATAATGCATACACAAGATCTCAAAGCACTTTATGGCTTTTTCACAAAGTACAAACAAACTTCCACTGCTGCACAGCACAATAAATGGTGCTTATAATGATCTGAATAAAAAAGAAAAAGTGAAATTATTTTCAATTTGCTGTACTTAAGGTGAGAAAGCATGAAATACGTTTTAGATCAAAATTTAAACTGCAGGGAAAAACTGACCATGTATTTGGAAATTAGCTATAATGGAATTCAACTATTCAAAATGATTCATTTTCTTAAGACTTCCAGGTAAACAAAGTTTCACTGTTACCATAGCAAATTATTTTAATAAAGAAAATGACAAATTATGTAAGACAATTCAATTTTATTTTCCTTTTAATATATTATATAAGTACATGTACCCAACTGTATATAACAACAGTAAATATCTTACTCATATCAAGTTCATTTTCATATGCTGCCATCTCTACCCAAGATATTGGTAATTCCTGCCCTTCTAATCTGGAGTCCTACCTCTGTGAATTCAGTAAAATCACATGGTAATGGATGGAAATGTCACTATATAAAGGTAATGACTTCACTGCCAAGTTAAACAAAGGGTGAACAAATTAAATTTAAAAAACCAATCTAGGGAATTCCCCGGCAGTCCAGAGGTTAAGACTCTGCGCTTTCAATGCCGAGGGCGCAGGTTCGATCCCTGGTGAGGGAACTAACATCCCACAAGCCACGTGGTGCGGCCAAAAAAAACCCACCAAATCTAAAATAATCAATCTAACGAAATAAACATTTTTGAATTCTACAAAATCAATCACTTTCCACTGGTCCTTCATGATAAGAAACTGAACTTTTCTACTGTAACATTAGTTCTACCCTTTATATGCAACTTATTTTTCACATATGATGAATATTTTTATGTTATTTTTTTAAAATGGTATTCAAATGAGTACATGAAGGCAATGTTAATGGGGAAATCACTCTATTCCCACCAGCAGTTTGAAACTGATTAATGAAATCTTATATTATGCCATAATCATGAAAAAAGAATTTCACTTAGGTTAAAAATGGGATGGAATATTTAAATCTTTTATTCAGCGTTTTAGATTATTTAAATATTGAGACAATGTGATGGAAAACATAAATAAAAATATTCAAAGCAACCAAGATTTCACCTTTACCTTAAATGACCCCACTTAGTATTTACAGTTTTTCCTATCCAGTACCTGCAATCTCCTTCTTGTGGCAAAACACCTGCTTTGCTTGGCTGGAAGCATCCTTCCGCACTTGGGAAACCTGATCAGTGGATTCCTTCCCCTTGGTATCGTGGTGATTATTTCTGAGAAGGGACATTAACCAAGTAGTTAGCTTATACTAAAGAGTCCCTAATCCAGAACTTTTGTTTGAGCTATTGGGGAATAGCCATCGTGTACCCACAGTGGGCCTGAGAATGGCGTTAAAGAAGTAAACAAATGAAGACAGAGAAAAACCTATCCTGGTTATACTGTTTGAGCCCTGGATCAATCTGTATCTGTAGCACTTAGAATTTGTCCAGAGGGGAGGAGCAGCGCCTGGACCCTGCGCTCGCTGAGCGCCCTCCAAGGAAACCTACACAACCCACTGAACCAACCTTAGCCACTGGGGACAGACCCCAAAAACAACGGGAACTACGAACCTACAGCCTGCGAAAAGGAGACCCCAAACACAGTAAAAAAGCAAAACGAAAAGACATAAAAGCATGCAGCAGATGAAGGAGCAAGGTAAAAACCCACCAGACCTAATAAACGAAGAGGAAATAGGCAGTCTACCTGAAAAAGAATTCAGAATAATGATAGTAAAGATGATCCAAAATCTTGGAAATAGAATAGACAAAATGCAAGAAACATTTAACAAGGACCTAGAAGAACTAAAGAGGAAACAAGCAATGATGAACAACACAATAAATGAAATTAAAAATACTCTAGAAGGGATCAATAGCAGAAAACCTGAGGCAGAAGAACGGACAAGTGACCTGGAAGATAAAATACTGGAAATAACTAATGCAGAGCAGAATAAAGGAAAAAGAATGAAAAGAACTGAGGACAGTCTCAGAGACCGCAGGGACAACATTAAACGCACCAACAATCGAATTATAGAGGTCTCAGAAGAAGAAGAGAAAAAGAAAGGGACTGAGAAAATATTTGAAGAGATTAAAGTTGAAAACTTCCCTAATATGGGAAAGGAAATAGTCAATCAAGTCCAGGAAGCACAGAGAGTCCCATACAGGATAAATCCAAGGAGAAACACGCCAAGACACATATTAATCAAACTATCAAAAATTAAATACAA
>NC_041229.1:94341288-94341680 GCF_002837175.3 Physeter macrocephalus | reverse complement strand
AAAAACCTACAACCAAGATTATTCTACCCAGCAAGGATCTCATTCAGATTTGATGAAGAAATTAAAACCTCTATAGACAAGAAAAGTTGAGAGAGTTCAGCACCACCAAACCAGCTTTACAGCAAATGCTAAAGGAACTTCTCTAGGCAAGAAACACAAGAGAAGGAAAAGACCTACAAGAACAACCCGAAACAATTCAGTAAATGGTAATAGGACCATACATATCGATAATTACCTTAAATGTAAATGGATTAAATGCTCCCACCAAAAGACACAGACTGGCTGAATGGACACAAAAACAAGACCCATATATATGCTGTCTACAAGAGACCCACTTCAGACCTAGGGACACATACAGACTGAAAGTGAGGGGATGGAAAAAGATACTCCAT
>NC_041229.1:94298610-94339664 GCF_002837175.3 Physeter macrocephalus | reverse complement strand
CTACAGCCAGCATTGTTCTCAATGGTGAAAAACTGAAAGCATTTCCACTAAGATCAGGAACAAGACAAGGTTGCCCACTCTCACCACTCTTATTCAACATAGTTTTGGAAGTTCTAGCCACAGCAATCAGAGAAGAAAAAGAAATAAAAGGAATCCAAATAGGAAAAGAAGAAGTAAAGCTGTCACTGTTTGCAGATGACATGATACTATACATAGAGAATCCTAAGGAGGCTACCAGGAAACTACTAGAGCTAATCAATGAATTTGGTAAAGTAGCAGGATACAAAATTAATGCACAGAAATCTCTGGCATTCTTATACACTAATGATGAAAAATCTGAGAGTGAAATTAAGAAAACACTCCCATTTACCATTGCAACAAAAAGAATAAAATATCTAGGAATAAACCTACCTAAGGAGACAAAAGACCTGTATGTAGAAAATTATAAGACACTGATGAAAGAAATTAAAGATGATACAAATAGGTGGAGAAATATACCATGTTCTTGGATTGGAAGAATCAACATTGTGAAAATTACTACCCAAAGCAATCTACAGATTCAATGCAATCGCTATCAAACTACCACTGGCATTTTTCACAGAAGTAGAACAAAAAATTTCACAATTTGTATGGAAACACAAAAGACCCCGAATAGCCAAAGCAATCTTGAGAACGAAAAATGGAGCTGGAGGAATCAGGCTCCCTGACTTCAGACTATACTACAAAGCTACAGTAATCAAGACACTATGGTACTGGCACAGAAACAGAAATATAGATCAATGAAACAGGATAGAAAGCCCAGAGATAAACCCAGACTCTTATGGTCACCTTATCTTTATAAAGGAGGCGAGAATATACAGTGGAGAAAAGACAGCCTCTTCAATAAGTGGTGCTGGGAAAACTGGACAGCTACATGTAAAAGTATGAAATTAGAACACTCCCTAACACCATACACAAAAATAAACTCAAAATGGATTAAAGACCTAAATGTAAGGCCAGACACTATCAAACTCTTAGAGGAAAACATAGGCAGAACACTCTATGACATAAATCACAGCAAGATCCTTTTTGACCCATCTCCTAGAGAAATGGAAATAAAAACAAAAATAAACAAATGAGACCGAATGAAACTTAAAAGCTTTTGCACAGCAAAGGAAACCATCAAAAAGACAACCCTCAGAATGGGGGAAAATATTTGCAAATGAAGCAACTGACAAAGGATTAATATCCAAAATTTATAAGCAACTCATGCAGCTCAATAACAAAAAAACAAACAACCCAATCCAAAAATGGGCAGAAGAACTAAATAGACATTTCTCCAAAGAAGATATACAGATCGCCAACAAACACATGAAAGAATGCTCAACATCATTAATCATTAGAGAAATGCAAATCAAAACGACAATGAGAAATACCGTATGCTAACACATATATATGGAATCTAAGAAAAAAATAAAAATTAAAAAAAAAGGTCATGAAGAACCTAGGGGTAAGACAGTAATAAAAACACAGACCTACTAGTGCATGGAGTTGACGATATGGGGAGGGGGAAGAGTAAGCTGTGATAAAGTGAGAGAGTGGCATGGACATATATACACTACCAAACATAAAATAGACAGCTAGTGAGAAGTAGCCGCATAGCACAGGGAGATCAGCTAGTTGGTTTGTGACCACCTAGAGGGGTGGGATAGGGAGGGTGGGAGGGAGGGAGACACAAGAGGGAAGAGATATGGGAACATATGTATATGTATAATTGATTCACTTTGTTATAAAGCAGAAACTAACACACCACTGTAAAGCAATTATACTCCAATAAAGATGTTAAAAAAAAAAGAATTTATCCAAACATTCCAATGAAAATTTTCAAAACTGAAAGTCTTAATGCTATTGCTAAACCTCTGCCTAATTTTCTTGAGGCCCTCTGTCTAGGGTATCTTCCTTTTTAAAATTAATTAATTAACTGAAAAATTTATTTTTGGCTGTGTCAGGTCTTAGTTGTGGCGCGCGGGCTCCAGAGCACGTGGACTCTGTAGTTGCAGCTCGCGGGCTTAGTTGCCCCGTGGCATATGGGATCTTAGTTCCCTGACAAGGGATCAAACCAGCGTCCCCTGCATTGCAAGATGGATTTTTAACCTCTGGACCACCAGGGAAGTCCCTGTCTAGGGTATCTTCTTATCCTTGTGGCTCTTTTATGAGCCTCTGTGCCTTTGCACATGCTAATTCCTCTACGTGGAATGCATTTCTCTTCTTATGCTTTTGATGAAAGCCAAACGACTTGGCTCAAATGACATTTCTTTTCTGAAACCATCCTTCTCTTGAGCTCCCATAGTAATTTTTTTTTTTTTTTTCCTTTCATCCTTTCTTCCTTTGCAGTACGCGGACCTCTCACTGCTGTGGCCTCTCCCATTGCTGAGCACAGGCTCCGGACGCGCAGGCTCAGCGGCCATGGCTCACGGGCCTAGCTGCTCCGAGGCATGTGGGATCCTCCCGCGGCCATGGCTCACGGGCCTCGCTGCTCCGAGGCATGTGGGATCCTCCCGGACCGGGGCACGAACCCGTATCCCCTGCATCAGCAGGCAGACTCTCAACCACTGCGCCACCAGGGAAGCCCTCCCATAGTAATTTATACATATTTCTGTATTAGCATTTATTACATTGTTTAATTATTGTATGCCTGTCTTTCCCCCCCAAAAAAATTTTTTTTTGTATTCCTCTTTCTACCCTCAGTACTTAATGTGCTTTCAGGTACACATTAGGTACATAAAACATTGTTGATTGTTTGATGAAAGTGTCTGATATCACATTGTTAGATTCTCTATCTCCTAAGGCATTATGGCTCACTGATGACTATGTGGAAAGGAGGTAAAGAAGCTAAGCCACCAGGAATCAGGAAAAAATAAGTCCTTGACAGGACTATGACCAGCTGTGTCACCTTAAGCAAATCACCTTCCCTGTCAGGGCTTCTGTTTCCTCATCTATAAACTGAGGGCACCCAACCTAATGACTTCTAAAAATTCCTTATACTTTTCAAATCCTACCTCTATAAAAGATTTAACACTATCATAAAAGTATCACTTTTAACCAGCCTAACCTATGACACTGAAGTAATCTGATATTCAAATGAATGAAGTTATCATTCTTTCAATTTGCCCATATAAACTTGTACTCACTTTAGGCAAGGGACTATTTCCAAAGCTACAGTTAAAAGCTTCTTTTAAACAATCTGTCAAATTAAACCAAGGCTCCAATTAGCAGTGGCTACTTATTTCTGAGAGTTAAGTTGTTCATTGTATCATAGATAAAGTTAGCCCTCTCTGCCCTTTCACTGCTTAATTCTAAGAAAGTTCAACTTAAAAATAATCTTTTTTTCTGATTTACAAGCTAAATATATGTTCCTATAAAAACAAACACATTATAGACAATATAAAGAAGAAAGTTAAATTACTTGAAATCTCACTTTCAGATATATCTGCTGTCATATACATATATCATGTCAGGATAACTTGTCTGCATTTATCAATACATACATATATAGCTATGTAGACAAATATTTTTATAAAAATCAGATAATATATCCACTGTATTGTATCCTTCCCCTCTCCATTCTTCCGTAAATTTTATCAGTCTTCTTTCCCAGTAAATACAGATTTACATGATCTATTTAGTAGGTAATATTATATTAAAGTCATTTACCCAGGTTCCTACTAAAATTTATGCTCTCTTTTTAACACTATTGTGATGAATATCCATACACTTAATTTTTTTGACAGCTGTCAAATTATTTCCTTCCCAGAACAAGAATTGTTAGGTTAAAGGGACTGCGCTTTTAAATTTATATTTTTTACTAGCTTTTCTCCAGAATAGTTGAATCAACTGAAATTCCTAACAACAATCACTGAGTTTCTATACACTCTTAGGGACACAGAAAAGCGTGAATATATTTTAATCTCTTTGTTGGTCATATATATGTCTTCTTTTGTGTACTTATTAAAAAATCTTTCTCTTTTGAAATCCATCTGACAGTTTATACATCATATTTTATGAATGGTGGTTTCTAGTTGGTGGGACTCCAGATGATTATTCTCTTCTGGTTTGTGTTTTCTGACTTCTTCTGCAGCGAACACGTACACTCAAATTTACAAAGTATTTCTTTTGTTAAAGTGCTAGGAACAGGTCATCTTGTTAAAATGAAACTTTAGAGTGCTATGCAACATGCTTTATTGTATTTAAAAACAAATAAACTGTAATGACAAGTATAAGCTCAGATCTGAGAAACAATCTTGTAGCTTCTTTTCCTTATACACTCATAGAGAAAAAAAATTCCTCTCACTGATATGGGGCCAGGCAAACACTCAAAAAGGCAACATCTATTGTATTTTCTTGTTCCTTTCTCACCTCAAATTTTTACCCTTATCTCAATTCTAGTTCACTGCCATTTTCAAATGATTGTCTAAGGAGTCCTCACCTTTGTGACCCCTGTCAGGCTAATACAGTGGCAAGCAAGATGAGTTTTAGAGGGACAGAATGAGAGGGGCAGAAAAGTCTGTTGCCTTGACTTTGCATGCAACTCTCTCTTCAGGATTCAAGTCTATCATGGACTTGCACCTTTTTCCAGGTTTAGAGAAGTGTAAGTTCACAAAATACCAGTTCTTAAGAGGAACTTAGGTTGCTGGCTGTAATAATTGTCAAAACTTTAATATGTAACATAAACACACCTTTTACTAGAAAAATTTAATTGTATCAGATCAATAAAACACAATTGTTATGAACTGTCAAGATTTGGAAACATTTTTATTAAAGATGACTTTTTTACTCTTAGAGCACTTGTATAGTATTTTAGTGAAAAATTAAAAACCAGTCTCAATTTTATAGAATACCAAGTTACCAAACTAAAATTAAACTTTAAAGAAACAAAAATGTTGAATCCTGACCATCACGTGAATTTTTAATGGCCTTATATATTTTCTAAAGTTACCCTCAATTAGATTTTACTTTCTCATTTTCAGTTCTTGGAAGACATAGTTGTAAATACTTAAACTCACATAAAATAATCTAGGTATCTGAAGTATATTATATAGCTATAATCTAGATTTGAACATGTACAGTGTTGCAGCCAATTTTATTAGAACATTCATGTCAAATAATTACCATTTCCCCAACTGATCAGCAAATAAGTAACCATTTTCAACATGAATAACTAATGAACAAGTTCTTATAAAAGTGTTATCAGTCTACATTTTATGATTTATGTTGCCAAGAAATATACAAATAACATAATGAATAAAGTAAACAATTTACAACTTTACAAGGAAAGAAAATGAAACACTGGATCAGGACACCAGTGTCATAAATATTTCTCATTTGTGTACTTATGATATTCTTGTAAACACACACAGAAAAAATGCAGCGGTACTGTTAGAGTGGATTTATATGTAACTCAGAAGTGATTCTCATTCCAGCAGCAAATACTGAACACAGAACAATGGCCTGACAAAGATGTCTATGTCCTAATCCCCAGAACATGTGAATATGTTAGGTTACATGGCAAAAGGGAATTAGGTAGCTGGAGACTGGACCTTTGGGAAGTAAATAGATTTAGATGCGGTCATGAGGTTGGGGCCCTCCTGATGGGCCTGGTGCTCCTATAAGACAAGATACCAGAGAGCTTGCTTTCTCTCTTTCTCTGCCATGTGAGGACACAGCAAGATGCAGTTGTCTGCAAGCCAAAAAGAGAGCCATCCCTAGAACCCGACCATGCTGGCACTCTGATCTTGGATTTCCAGCCTCCAGAACTGTGAGAAAATAAACATCGGTTCTTTAAATCACCAGTTTATGGTGTTTTGTTATGGCAGCCCAAGCTAAGACAGATTTGTCAATCAAATGTTGGAAAAGGAACACTAAAATCAGTGCCAGGAATTAAACCTTAGTAACTTTATCATTATTCAGATGATGGCAAACTCAACAGCCAGGAAATTACTCTGCTATTTCGTACTGGAAATCGCTGCTCTACAAGAGGCAACTGAATGAAGTTCAACTTGATTAGTCATCAAAACACTGGTAGTATCAACTGTGGGGGAAAAGAAATAAGCTTGACTAATCTCTTTTACTGCAGTCCCAACAAGTGTGAAATAAATGTTAATGACAAAGGTTTTTTTTCTATGAAGATAAAAAACTTAACTGAAGGTTCCTTTCTGTTCATATTTCTACTGATGATCACAACACTGTTTAGCTAAGGGCAATGGATGGAATAGAGGTCTTTCACTAGAATTGGATTATGAAGAATTTTTTGCACATCCCAAGCAATGCTGAGCATTTTCAAACACTCCTGATGCAGTCCTTTAGGAGAACAATTTAGCAAACTAAGAAAATTAAATATATGCATTTTTAGAAACAGGAAATTCCAATTCAAAGAATTCATCTTATAGATACGCTCAATATAGGCATAGAACCATGCAAAGATGAATGTATTAGCACATTTACTCTCTGCAACAATGTTTGTGATAGCAAATACAGAGAAACAATCTAAATGTCTGCCACTAGAGAACTGGTTAAATAAACTACAGAACACCCATACAACCCAATACTATGCAATCTTAAGGGAGAAGAGGGTAGCTTTCTTATTTCTGATATGGACAGATGTCTAAGTTTTATGAAGTGGATAGAAGATAATGGTGAGACAAAATGTTTCCAGTTGTGCGTTTAAAAATAAAGAACTATGTATTTGCAAATGCATAGAAACTTTTGGGAAGAACACACAAATAATTCTCATTGTTTCCAGGAAGGAGGACTGTGGGTAGTTATGAAACTTTCACTTTTCATTTTATAACATACAATAGTGTGAAATTTTTTTCAACAATTATCATATATTTTATAGTTTAATTCAATTTTAAGATTTAAAAAACATTTTTAAAAGAAAAATTTTAATTTTTGATGAGTGTTTGTTTTACAAATAAAACTACAGAAATATTTTTCTTGGGCTTCCCTGGTGGCGCAGTGGTTGCGCTTCCGCCTGCCGATGCAGGGGAACCGGGTTCACGCCCCGGTCTGGGAGGATCCCACATGCCGCGGAGCGGCTGGGCCCGTGAGCCATGGCCGCTGGGCCTGCGCGTGCGGAGCCTGTGCTCCGCAACGGGAGAGGCCACAGCGGAGGGAGGCCCGCATACCACAAAAAAATAAAAATTAAAAAAAAAAAAAAAAAAAAGAAATATTTTTCTTTATGTTAGTAGCAATGTTTAGCACTGCAGAGAAGAGAACAGGGTTCAGAATCAGATCTGAGCTTGAGTTTACACTCTGCCACTTGCTACTTGCATGGCTTGGGCAAGGAGTTTAACTACATTCTGCCCAAATTTATTTAATAGAAGATCAATACCCACATCCTACTGGGTCTGTATGATGACCAAATGAGATAACGAACATGAAAACACTGGATAAAGTGTTCAGTGAATTACAGACATTAAATTGTTTTTATTACAATAACAGTTACCTGTTGATATCCTAAATTAGAGTCACTTCCATGTATGACTGTATAAAACACAAACTCTACTAAGGCAGGGACTATATCTCCCTCACAGCTGTATTTCAAGTACCTAACACAGAAAGCATCCAAGTATGTACTGGATGAGTGAGCTAAGCTTGCCCAATGCAGTAATAGGCACACAAAAAGCACTCAGCAAATACTTGCTCTAATAAAAACGTTCCTGACTCCATTTGACCACTTTTGTCATGCGTTGATACTATTCTCTTGGGTTCTACTAAAGATTAATTACCCATCTCAACTCCCCACCAAGCAATTAGACTGAAGGAGGAAAGGCCTGACCTTTGGGGGCGGGGCCTCTTGCCAGTCACCTGATTTCAATTGAAATAACTAAGTTCCTCAGAGGGAAAACGAAGACTGAAACCGTTAGTTAAAAATACATAAATGAGTTCTTTTCAAAAGTTAGACTCATGGGACTTCCCTGGTGACACAGTGGTTAAGAATCCGCCTGCCAATGCAGGGGACACGAGTTCGCGCCTTGGTCCGGGAAGAACCCACATGCCGCGGAGCAACTAAGCCCATGCGCCACAACTACTGAAGCCCGTGCTCCTAGAGCCCGTGCTCCACAACAGGAGAAGCCACCGCAGTGAGAAGCACAGGCACCGCAACGAAGAGTAGCCCCTGCACACAGCAATGAAGACCCAACGCAGCCAAAAATAAAATAAATAAATTTATTTTAAAAAAAGTTAGACTCATGACTAACTGACTTTACTACTGACTAAATAAATATGGGAAGCACAACAGTGTGAATTCCTAATAGTATGTCTTGAAAGCAAAATATAAAGTGACAACCTAAATTTATACAATATTCAATTAATTTAAATAAGGTCACAATCTCAAATATGAGTTCTTTGAACATGCCATAAAAGGTATGTTGTAGAGGTAAAATAGCCAAAATAGCCAATAGGAAAGTAGATTATCTTAGGCACCATTTTACAACTCTGGGTTAGAGATACCATGTTCTTAGAAAAGTCTTAGGCTGTCTAGACCTTTTATTGGTAACAGGGAGAATGAATGAATTAGCTTGCCCCCTTTAAAGTAAATGCACCTCCCTCCTGCAGACTATTAAAACAATGGTGGGGGCTTCCCTGGTGGCACAGTGGTTAAGAATCCGCCTGCCAATGCAGGAGACACAGGTTCGAGCCCTGGTCTGGGAAGATCCCACATGCTGTGGAGCAACTAAGCCCGTGCACCACAACTACTGAGCCTGTGCTCTAGAGCCTGCAAGCCACAACTACTGAGCCCACGTGCCACAACTACTGAAGCCCACGCGCCCTAGAGCCCGTGCTCTGCAACAAGAGAAGCCACTGCAATGAGAAGCCTGCACACGGCAATGAAGAGTAGGCCCTGCTCACCGCAACTAGAGAAAGCCCCCATGCAGCAACGAAGACCCAATGCAGCCAAAAATAAATAAAATAAATTAATTTAAAAAAAAAAGACAAAAACAAAAAAACAATGGTGGCCCTTCAGTATGCTGATATGAGATGCAACAGCTAATACAGGAGTAATTACTGCTTGCACACACAGACAGTCACATACTCTCTCACTTATTCAGTATTTACTGAGTGTGCGTCATGTGTCAGGCACTGTTTTAGGCACTAGGGTTACTTCACTGAACAAAACAAAGTTGTTGCCTTCACAGAGCTTATGTTCTTGTAGAAAGGCAGGCAATAAAGTATACCTTACAATATAGTGCCTGTAATAAATAATATGAAGAAAAATAGAGTGAGAAGACAGAGTGATGGAAAGAGATGCTGTTTTAGACAGCTTGGTCAGAAAATGGGTGACATGAGAACAGAGGCCTGAAAGAAAAGAAGGGCTGAGCCATGTTGATGTCTGCAAAAAAGTGCTTCAGGCAGATGAAGGAGCAAAAGCAAAGGTCCTGGTGAACCAAAAACAAGTGAACTTGGTGCTTTAAAAACCATCTGAAGGCCAGTATGGCTGAAACACAGCACACAAGGAAAGTAGTATCAGCACAGAGAGGTGGCCAGGAGCCAGGTCCCAGATCTTGCAGGGCCTTACAGGCCATGGTGAAAACTAGGTTTTATTATTTAAGTGTGATGGGAAACCACTGAAGGTTTTCCGATACTCTTTGCTTCCCTTCCCCCAAGACCCCTCAAAGAGTGGCATGACCAAAACTTATGTTTTCTAAAAGATTGCTTTGGCTAATCTGGGGAGAACAGACCCTATGGAGCAATCGTAAAAGCAAAGAGACCAGTTAGGGGGCTACTGCATAGGTTCAGGAAAGAGATGAAGATAGTCTGGACCAGGGCTGTAAAAGTAGAGGCGGAAAGACATGGTGGGATTCAGAATACATTCTGGAAGTTAAGTTGACAGGTTGTTGAGAGACTGGGTATGAGATGTGAGAGAAAGAAGAGTCAAGGAAGATACCAAGATTTGGGGCCTGAAAAACTTGGTAACAGATGTGGTGGAGTGGGAAATCAAGAGTCAGTTTAGCACATGATGTATTCGTGGTGTCTATTAGGCAGTTAGGTGGAGAGGTTGAGTAGGCAGTTGGATATATGAATCTAGAGTTCAGGGAGAGACTGTGGATTTATATGATATTTTATGCCATGAAACTGCATAAGATTGTCTGGTGAGCCACATGTACAGAGGGATGAAAAGGGGCACACCAATATTTAAGACTCACAAATCAAAAAGGAATTCAGCAGAAGAGAATGAGAGGCAGGGGATTTAGAAGGAAAACCAGGAGTCTATGTTCAGGAAGTCATGTAAAAAAATAGTTCAATCAAGTATGAAGACAAATGCTGGGTTGCTAAGAGGTTAACTAAGATGACTGAGAACTGAGCACCGAATTCAGCAATGTGGAAGGCCCGGGGTCTCCTGACAAGAGTTGTGGGGATGCAGGACTGATTGCAATGGGTTTAAAATAGACCTATATGAAGAGAGGAAGGAGAGTCTGTGAGCACAGACAACTCTGCTGAGGTGTCTGGCTATAAAAGAGCCATAGTGTAGAGGAATTCCTTTTGCTCCTGTCATCATGGAGCACAGCTGAGCTGCAGGCACTGCTCACACCCAGCTCCCTACATTTCGGAGTGCAAGGCTGTTCTAATTTTTGACCTGACCTGCTGGCAAGCCCTCTTATTCCTGACTGTCAGAGTGCCTTCTGTTCACTTCCACCAGAGCTGCTTCTACACTGCAACAACTGCTGAACCCCACGGCTGATCCTAATCCCTCCTCAACAGTACAGCTGCCAGTTCCCATCTACCTTGCCTCAGCCCTTTCTGATTTTTTTTGTTTTTCTTGTTTATCATTTCCCTGTCTCTTCTCCATACATTTTATGTCTGAGCAAGGGCTGACCTTTTAGATATATAATGTCAGCAGCGACAGGATGACTTCCCTGGCAGGCACAACCTGATCACAACAGAGAGGCAAGAGTAATCTCTGAAAGTATGGCTGTCACCTGTGTACAGCATGGTTTCTGAAGGCCTCAGGGCTGACTCACTGATGGGTTACTCGGAGATTTAAAGATCTCCTGGAAGGTCTGAGGGTTCCTTTAGGCTAGTCCCTGATGACAACCACATTGGTATCGTAAGGCTTCATTCAGACAATGGTAAATTCCTAAAAGGTATCAATAGGAATCATTTCTCATACTTCCTTATATCATCCATTCAACAGATATTACTGTAGCCTGTGATTAAGCAGTGTGAGAGATGTTGGAGTTGCAGAGAAGATGGATACAGCTGCTCCCTTCATAGAGCATAGAGTAGTCTAATAGGGCATTTACATAAGTAAACAGACACAACATGGTATGGCAAATGCTTTCATAAGGGAATGCAGGATGCTCTGAAGGCACATTGAAAGAACAGCTTATTCCAATCTGTGCATCATAAAAGCTTCCCTGAGAAAGTGATGTTTAAGTTGTGAAGAGTGTGAGTTAGCCAGATTAAGATGTTTTGGGGGAAGAACATGTACAAAGGCCCAGAAGTAAGTGGGAACAGAGCATATTTGGGGACACTGACAAAAGTTAAGTATGACTAAGTATGTTATGTGTGTATATCCTGAGGTGAGAGTGGGGCACTCAAGAATGAGCAGAGACAGACTAGAGAGAAGGAAGGGCCAGATCTCAAGACATGTTAATGAATTTGGACCATATTCTGGGATATGTACCAATCTGTTAAAGGTAGTTTTTCCTGGGGAATAAGAATGGGTAGAGGTAGGAGGACTTCATTTTATTACCTTAAATGCTACCATAGTGTTAGGTATTTATTTTTACAGTGCCACGCATCACTTTTGTAACTCAAATTTTTTAATTAAACAAAAAAACAAAAGGTTTTAAAAGATTACTCTGCACTGTGGAGAAAATGGACTAGAAGTAGGACAAGACTAGAAGCAGGGAGTGCAGTTAAGAAGCTACGGCAATTAATTAGGTGGTTGGAATTAAGAGTAATGGTAGCGGCTACGGAAAGAAGCAAGATATAACTGGAAAGTAAAACTGAAAGCTGTTGGTAAGGAAGAGGGAGAAATTAAAAAGGACAACCAGATTTCTGATGTGGACCAATAGGCAGATGATGCATAGTGGTGTCTTTCATTAAGTTTGGGAAAACAGGGCATGACATAGGTATAGGTGTAAAACTGAGTTTAGATTTGGTCATATTAAGCTTGAAGTACCTAGAGGACATTCACATGGAGTTAAAAGTTAACAGAGAAGTCTTGAATTTATAACTCTGGAGAAAAAAAACTGAGTTGTAGAAAGAAATGTAGATATTCCCAGCATACATATGGTAACTTAAGTTTTGGGAAAGGATGACATTTCCCAGGTATACAAAGAGAGTAAAAATAGAAGCCTGCAACAAAGGCTGGAGGAAGAGCAAGATCTAAAACTGAATTTCTCATAATGATCTGCGACCCATCTGCATCACACTCTCCTGAGGAGTTTGATAAAAATGTGGAAACCTTGGCTCCACCATCAACCTACTGAATCACTCTCAGTGACCTGGGAATCTGAATTTTAAGCAGGCACCCCAGATTATTTTTGTGCAAAGTAAAGTTTGAGAACCACTGATCCAGAAGATAAGCGGAGGTGGAAGAGACAAAACAAAAAGAACCAGAAGGTTAAGAAGGAGCTGTGCTCTGCTCATCCCTAAAGAAAAGTGAGAATTTTATGTCACAGTAGCCAGTGGAAAAGAACACACACTTCAAAGCACTGTGGGCTGGTGAAAAGGAAGCCATCAATAGATATTTTTTCAATAAATAATTGGGAAAAGTATTTAAAGTTATAATTTATCTCTGTATATTTCCAAGCTCCTATTACTACTCTACCGTATAAACAAACTTAATACCTGGGTAATTTGTAAGAAGAAAAATAATAGTGGGAAACATCTTAAAAGATGGATTGAATGAGAATCACTTTTGATGTCAACGTCTAGTATAAATTGCAGGTGCCTAGCTACTGAATAACCAATATGACCTCTAGGTCCAAGTAACTCCCTTAAGTGTATAAACATAGAAACATGCTCTATGTCAAAAGATGGGTTCAGTTTTGAAAAGCACCAAAATGAAGCTGTCAGCTTCACAGTACAATATGGATGCTCTCTCCCAGATTAACCAAATCACTTAACATGAGACCAAAATTAAACCACTCCTTCACTTATAAGCTGTTAAAAATCAATAAAGATTTAGCCAGTTTGTCCAATTAAATATGATAGCTCTTCCCTAGATCATAGTTGCTGAAATAGTTGCTTATCAAACAGTCCTTTGCCAAGTTTGCTAAGCTTCAGGACATTAGTTTTGTCAGAAATCTCATTTGTTCTGAGCAGTTAAAAGGATCTGTACTCCGAAGACATCTGCTTCACAGGAGGCAAAATGATTAAGTGACCCCCAAATTAATTCACACCTATTTGGGACCCTCCCCCATCCACCCACCCCCAATTTAAAGTTATCACAAAACATTCTGCAAAGGTAAAGCAAACTAGAAAAGAGAAGACATCTACTTCATTTGGTTTTATTTTTCTTTCTGTTCCTTCCTTTGTAGGTGTTATGCAGATAAAAAAAGCACTTCAAACTTAGTATAAAGTGCTCGCTTACACATTACTGCAGATAAATACACTTTTACTTATTGTTACCACTAAATGCCATTCATTAGTTGTGTCTTTAGGTGACCTTCTCTCCTATGAGTCGTACCATATATTCTTTAAGAATTTTTTCCAAATCTAAAATGCCATGGTTCTAAGATTGGAGGAGAGGGAAACAGCAGCAAAGAAAATAAATAATATAATGTTATGAGAGAGTTGATACTCTAAATTTTTAAGTTTTAGACCTAACTAAAATTTCAAGAGTTCATCTGTTAGCTGGTAAGCTGTAACATGAAGCATAAATTTTTCCAAAGAAATGATGTGACAGATAGGCTCTTAGGCTAATTCACAAAAGTTTATTTAACCTTCAGTGCAAGAGAACTGCTAGGCACTTGTGATTAAAATAGAAAACAGGTGTTGCCACAAGAGTAATTAAGCAAAAACAATGTCAAAATGAAACAAACAAAAATTTACCTTGAAGTCAAACAAAAGATCTAGTTACTGTAGATCTTCCTAGTAACTACATTATAAAAGCTCATACCTCAAGTCCATGGACTCCAAGTTAAGGACTCTTGCTTAAATAAGGTGACAGGATCTTACTAGTTTTCAGGTACAGGGACATTAGGGGTTCAGAAGTATGCCAAAGCCCAAAGCTGGGAGAACGGAACAGAGCTGGAGAGGAGAAAGAGAGGAGGGGCTTTTCTTAGACGTCCTCTGACTGCAGTGGGAAATGAACTTAGTGGCTGGAGCATTCTCTTCACAGCCCAGCTCCAGTATTCCCTGTACAACACTACTGGGAGTTCAGTGGCAGCTCAGTAACCACAGAGCCTAAAAACATGGATGGCATGCTTCCTAGATGGAGCGGGGACTGTGGAAAGGAACAATTCCCTGAGCCGCCACGCCAAGTACTGGACATCTGCTACTGCCAGAAGCAGCTCAGCTTGGACTGTGAGGAGGCTGCCTGGAGCAATGTCTGCTTCCCTGCTCTGACTGAAAGGCCCATTTCAACCCCCTACAGATCTACGGCTTCCAATATATATGCATGTTCACAAGTCTGCAGTCTGTAACTTGTGGGTGCCTATCTTTATCATCTGCTAAGGCTTGAAATAGAAAAGCCAAACGAATGTTCTCTTCTTCTGGGAAGGACTGCTTACTGTACTTAAAACTTTAACTATAATGATGGAAAATGTCCCCATCTAAGTCTGTATTTTGGGCAATTCAGATTTTTAATTCATAAGTACTTCCCCACATTCACTCTGGAAAACAATGATCTATTACACTTCATGTGGATAGGTTTAAGTATCAAGTGAAGGACGTCCCTGGTGCCGCAGTGGTTAAGAATCCGCCTGCCAATGAGGGGACACAGGTTCAAGCCCTGGTCCGGGAAGATCCCACATACCACGGAGCAACTAGCTTGTGTGCCATAACTACTGAGCCTACGCTCTAGAGCCCACAAGCCACAACTAGTGACCCCACGCGCCACAACTACCAAAGCCCAAGTGCCTGGAGTCCGTGCTCCGTAACGAGAAGCCACCACAATGAGAAGCCCATGCATCGCAACAAAGAGCAGCCCCCGCTCACCACAACTAAAGAATGCCCGCACGCAGCAACGAAGACCCAGAGCAGCCAAAAATAAATAAATAAATAAATAAATAAATAAAAATAAAAGTTAAAAAACTGAATTAAAATAAATAAATATCAAGTGAAGAGTTTCAAAAGGTATTTTCTAAGACCTGCTATTTCAGTTTGCCCTTAACCCTTTCCCTAATGTTAGGCAATTTTAAAAATGAAATCAGGGGGATTTCCCTGGTGGCCCAGTGGTTAAGAATCTGCCTGCCATTGTAGGGGATACGGGTTTGAGCCCTGGTCCGGGAAGATCCCACATGTCGCAGAGCAACCAAGCCCATGTGCCACAACTACTGAAGCCCGCCTGTGTAGAGCCCGTGCTCTGCAACAAGAGAAGCCACTGCAATGAGAAGCCCACACACCCCAACGAAAAGTAGCCCCTGCTCAACACAACTAGAGAAAAAGCCTGCGTGCAGCAACAAAGACCCAATGCAGCCAAAAATACATAAATAAATAAACGTATAAAATTTAAAAAAAATTTTTTTTAATAAAATCAGGGAGCTTCCTGGTGGCCTAGTGGTTACGATTCCGGGCTTTCACTGCCGTGTCCCAGGTTCAATCCCTGGTCAGGGAGCTGAGATCCTGCAAGCCGTGCGGCACAGACAAAAAAATGAAATCATACTTCTGTTCTCACTCAGGTGTTATAACTAAAAAAAGTAGCAAGGGATTTGTACGCATGGTAAGACACAGTACATATACTAAATTTTACTTTATTTTTTTTGATGTGGACCATTTTTAAAGTCTTTATTGAACTTGTTACAATATTGCTTCTGTTTTATGTTTTGGTTTTTTGGCGGTGAGGCATGTATCTTAGCTCCCTGACCAGGGATCAAACCCACTCCCCCTGCATTGGACAGCGAAGGTCTAACTACTGGACCACCAGGGAAGTTCCTATACTAAATTTTAATTAGTTATGTTTCTGAAAGTATGAATAGATCTGCAGTACACCCAAATCCACGTACTAAAGAGACCTTTCAATTCTTTAATAAGTATATCCAAATGTGATAATTAAGCACAATGTAAATTGAGGTTTGGATTCTGCCTGCAGTCAAATTACTGCCAGGAAGGGCTGCATGGGTAATGTATGCAGAGCTATCAGAGTGGAACTCAGAAGCTGACTGTGAGGTCCAACTCTCTTACTTTATTTACATGGGCTTTTCCCCTCAGATTAAATCCAACTTCCCATCCCTAGCCTCTTGTTACACTGTAGTCACCAACTTTATTTCTTCTGGTATAAAATTTTGTACTTGCCTGGACTTAACACTGTAAATGTTATGTAGCAAAGTACTGGAAAATTCACCAGAGGATCACTAAAAAGCCATGTAGTAAAGAAATCTTGCTTTCCTAACTCTAAGCCTAACTACCTACTGTAGGAGTGACTTGGAAGAGATCCAGAAGATTCTGTAGATTTCTCCCTTTCTCAAGCAAGTTTTTAGTAACCCCTACCTTTCCCCCACCAAAACATATGTACCCAATGTGCAAAAAGAAGGAATGTGTTAAAAAACAAAAACCAAATCAGATTCTACTTTCCCTTTGCAATGTTCAGCATATAAATACATTTCCATCAGCTTTCTACCACTTTTCAGGTGGGCTACTTTCTCAGCTGAGTAGCAGGACATCAAAATGAGAAGTCAATGTCAGGGAATATAAATAGCTGTGGCCCAAAACAATACTGCAAAAGAGCCAATAGGAGAAGGGCTCCCCAAAATGCAGCAGGACTTAACGCCACATCTCCCTTCATAAGGGCCTCAGGCAAAACCATCATCAGGAGAGAGAAGGAGGACAGACGCAACCAGGATTCACACAAGTTTTCCAATCTTTTGTTAGAGGTGAATTTGTAAGTGTGTCTAGGGTTTCTGAAACACATGCATATTTTAAATCTCAGCTGGTATGGCCATGAAAAGGAAATTTTTTTCTAATGTAACTTAGGTATAGAGAAATGCCACCCCACAGAGTCAGTCTTTTCTCAGATATACACTGAAAACCACTCACCGAAACCAATGCTGACTTTTAAATTGCTTTACTCATTCATTATATTTAAGACAAAATTTGCCATCACATGATGAATCTAAATGTGAACCTTACTCTACACAAAGGTAAGCCTAGCATTGTGTTTCTATCACCATTCATTACATACAATCCAGTACTTTCACAGGACAATGGTTAATACATTTCAGATCTGTGGGCTAAATTAAATTGCACGGGGCACACAGATCACTTTCTAAATGTTTGCTGGACTTCATAGGATTGTTCTCAAGTGTTGGAAGTCATTAAGTTTATCAAGTTTCTGTAGCAGAACACACACACTCTCATGCATTCTTTAGGCATCAGCAGCATTCACAAAATACAGGCCATCAGAAAGTTATGTAAGAAAAGCAGCCTCTCCTCTGAGGAATTAATTCAACCTGACAAGAATCTGGGAAATCGCATATCCTCCCTGAGGGGCTGGGTCACAGGAACTAGGTAAAGAAACAATGCAAAGAACACTGGGATACTAGGGCGGTTGACTGCTGAAAAGATGCAGGCAACGCCACCAGAGGCATCCTCAAGCATTCCTTCGCAAAGAGAGTGTGCGTGTTGTGTCTAATGAGCCCCTGCTGACCTGGGTAACGGTACCAGCTGAAACCACCACAGTTTGACACGAACGCCAGCATGTGGGACAGGAGACTGGGGGAAGTAGCATTAGATGACACACTGCCTAGGGGTGCCGAAGCTGTCACCTCCCTAGGACTCGCGCACACCCGGGCGCCGCCACCTGCTTTCTACTTCCTCGGGGAGGGCTGGTGACGCGTGGGCCAGAGAAGCACCAGAGGAGGGATAATGAATCCGGGTTTTAAAGCTAGGAAGCCAGATAATGTCCCCAGGACCCGAACTCCCGGGGAGAGTCGCCCGGCCCCAGGGGTGGAAGCCTGAGAACTTGCAGGCGGCCGAGGCCAGGTCCAGGACACAAGTGGGAACCGGTCCGAGGGCGGAGGTCGCCCACACCGCGACACCGGGACAGTGGGACGGCAGGCTGGGGGCGGGGCCCCGCGGAGCCAGACAGCCAGGGGCCGGGCCGGGCCGGGGAATCCACCCCCCGGGCGAGGGCGGGCGCCGGCGGAGAGGGACACCCTGGACGCTACCTGCTGCTGGATCTTCCCGTCCTCCGTGACGACCCAGTGCGTGGTGGCGAAGGCCCCTCGAGCTGCCACACTCAGCAAGGCGGAAAGGCTGAGAAACCAGCCTGGACTGGAGCACGGTGGCAGCTCGCACCGGCCGCGGACCCCTACAGCCGCCGCCATCTTGCCCCCCCTGGCCCGGGCTCTCACACCGGAAGCGGAAGTGGACCCCCGCCGTTCGCCATCTTGGGGAGGTCGACGCTGGAGGAGGAGGAGGAGCCGAGGGGGCGCTACCCGCTGTCTACCGGCTTCTTCGGCCTCGGGCTCGGTTTAGGCGGCGGGGAAGCGCGGCCTCTGGCGCTGGCCCAATTTGGCTTCAGGTCGGAGACCGCTTTCTTATTATTGTTTTCCTGTGCGTGATACGATCTCGGAGCGTGGGAACCAGAGGGAGAGAAAAGTAGTGTTCCAGTTGGAGCCTAAGCCAAAATGAGAGGGCTCAGAGTATATACATATAACTCTTTGGTTTTAAAAAAAATTATTTTTATTTCTGATTGTGTCAAATGGTTGGAAAATAAAAGGTGTGCTTTCGAAACACCTAAGGGAAGGGATAGGTTCTCTTTTATTCTTAAAACCTCACAATAGGGGGAGCTTCAGAATTGGGAGGGTTGTTAGTCTAGGGCAGCGCCGTCCAGTAGAAACGTAACGTGAGCCGTGAACCACAATTAAAAAAAATAATAATAACATCTTATTTAACCCATTATATGCAGTATATTATTAGTTCAGTGTGAAATCTATTAGATTATTATTAACATATCTAATTATTATTAGAAATTACTGAGATTTTTTTTTTTGTACCAAGTTTTCAAAATCCGTATGCATTTTACGCTTATAGCTCATCTAATTTCGGACTAGCCAGATTTCAGGGGCTAAATAGCCACGTGTGGCTAGTGGCTACCCTACTGAACATCATAGGTCTAGATCTGGAGACCAGCAGCATTGGCATCACCTGGGAGCTTATTAAAAAAGCACAGTCTTGGCTCTTCTGTCTCTTCCTATCAGATTCTACCTTTTAACAAGAGCCCCAGGTGACTGGTATGTACATTAAAGTTTGAGAAGCACTTCCTTCTAGTGCATCAACACGCGGGCCAAGCGGACTAGCCTGGCTTCTAGGTTCTAGTTAGCTAGGTCGTTTTAGGTGTGTCAGGGCTGCCTTCTAGCTATATGTGTCATTTTATGTTTAGGTTCATTATGCTTTGGGTTTTTTTCTTTGGGAAAAGGAGGATGAGAATTATGCCTGACCACTTCCCTACTCAGGTGTATTGCAAGAAAACAAATAATTGCCAAGTGTTTAAACATCACTTCATGCTATGGAAGCCGTTACCACAGTACTGGCTTTTTATGTCTTCTTAGAGCAGCTTTTCTTAAGAGTACTGAAGTGATGAGCATTACTTTCATTAAAAATGTATGGCTTACCTGCTTTTTTTGCCTGGTACTCTGCTAGACCCTGGGTATGAAAATCTGACCACTGAGCAGTGTGCAGTCTGGTGGGATATTGGCAACGTAACAATTTACATATAGGATATTGGGGGTGTGTAAGGGCTCATGTGTAGAAGAGACAGACCAACCAAATGAAAGTCTTAGAGCAAAGGTGCTGTTTCAGGCAGAATAAGCACTAAGTATGAAAAGGTGAAATTGGTGGCAAATTGTAAGGGTTTCTTGTATGTTCTCAGCATCTTATTTTTAGGCATAGAAGTAAACCTTACTTGTGAATAAAGCTACTAAATAATGACAGTCACCATCATCTAACATTTGTTGAGTGTTTAATACATACTGGGCACTGTACACACATAGTTCTAATTAGTCTTCACTAACTTACCAGACGTAGGCTAGTGAAGTAATCTGGCCAAGATCATACAGCTAATAAGCAGCAGAACTCAGATTTGCATTCAGGTCTACCTAACCTCAGAGCCTGAGCATGGATGAAGGATGGTGAGGAGTTTGAAAGAAGCTCCAACATCACCTCTTTTGGCCATCAGCAATTTCTTTGACATGCACAAGTTAACTTGCAAAGGGGCGGAATAGTAACTTCTATAGCTTTAACGTACCACCCACCTTCATTTTCCTTAAATGATAACCCTTGTCCTTTGGGATCCTGTGTTAGTTTTCTGTTGCTATGTAACAAATTACCACAGAATTTAGCAGCTTAACATACAGTTATTATCTCAGTTTCCATGGGTCAAGAGTCTGGCATGGTGTGTGTGGGTTCTCTGCTCAGTGTCTCACATGGCTTATACCAAGGTTGCAATCTCACCTGAGGCTCAGGAGCTTCTCCCAAATGCTTTCAAGTTTTTACAGAGTTCAGTTCCTTGCCGTTATAGGACCGAGGTCCCAGTTTTCTTGCTGGCTACTCATTGTCCTCCTTCTCAACTCGTAGGTCACCCACCATTCCTTGCCATGTGGCTTTCTCAGCATGGCAGTTGTTTCTTCAAGGCAAGCAGGGAAATGTCTCCATCACTTATATCTCTGACTTCTTCCATCTCTGATCTCTAGGCCCAGATTTAAAGCATGCATGTGATTAGATAAGGTCTACCTGGATAACCTCTCTTTTGAGTAGCCCCATATGAACTGATTAGTAACCTTAGTGACATCTGCAAAAATTCCCTTTGCCATATAATGCAAAACTGAGGAATGACATCATATTCACACATTTTCCCCACTTTCAAGGGGGAAGATTTTATGAGGGAAAGGATCATTGGGGGGCCATCTTAGAATCCTGCCTGCCACAGATACTGACTGCCATTCCACACCTCTGGTCTTACTGAACTGTGTTTTAAGCATCACACAGTAACACTTAGAAGTGCTCTTGCTCATCTTGTTCCTTGCCTAAAATCCCTCTCTTGCTCTTTTAAAATATATTATTTAAGGTATAGCTTAAATCCCAGATTGTAAAAAAATCTGTCAACTTCTATTTGCCTCCTCTGAATTCTGTAACACTAATATGACAATTAATACCATGTTGCTTTGTGATATTACTTTGTACATTTTGAACAGCTAAACTCTTGAGTAGCTCTTTAACTAGTTAGACTGTTAGCATCTGAGGGCAGGAAGCATCTCCTATACTAATGTATTTTTATCTTCCATAAAGCTTCCATACTTAAGTGGTTAGTTTGTTTAGTTTTTTATACCTCCAAAAGGTAGCTTTCCCATTTTATGTGAATAAAACAATGAAAAATTCTAATCCAAATAAAATTGTTGCTACCAATTTTCTACATCCAAATAGATACCTGTTACCCTTCTTTTATACTATTGCTCTAAGACCTGATATTTTTTCCATTTTAAGTACATATTTTCTCTTTATGCTTACATAAAAACTGTAGAAATATAAGATGGTAGTTACCAAAATTGCTGATAATCTCTAAATTGTGATTCAATTCTTAGTTGAACAAATGATAGGAAAACCCATAACTGCATGTAATTTGGTCTTTCAGCATAAAGTATTTTAGCACATAGGTCCTTTAATTTATCACTATCATTATAAATTATAGATTTTTTTTGAAGCTGGGAATTGGACAATGATAAAATGATCTTTCTGGATTATTAATTTCCTCTCTTGGGCCACTTTATCTGAATGTTGTGAAGGATCTCTATACTGTTTATTTCTTAGAGAAAATACTTAAGATATAAATATTCCTGAGAGAGTTAACACCCTGGTTTAAATTCTGTTAAATGATTATCTTTTGCTTCATAGTAAACCAACGTAAATCTTTGTGGCTTAAATTTTAAGCTTTAAACCATGATTGATTATATTTCATATTTTTTGGCTGGACTCAGCCGGTGGTTCTGTGCCTCCTGCTGTTAGCCGGGGTCACTCATAAGGCTTCATACAGCTGGGACCTTGGCTGGGTTTGTAATATTTCCAAATGGCTTCACTCATGCCTAGTGCTTACCTGGACTGGCTGAAATGGCTAGGGGTGGCTGGGCCTCTCTCTCTCAGTCCCAGTAGTTAGTTACAGAGGTTTCTTACGTGGTGGCTCAGGGCTCCAAAAGAGTGAAAGTAGAAGCTCTCAGGCTCCTTGAGGGCCAGGCCCAGAAAAGTGTCACTTCTGCATTCTATTGATCAAAGAAAGTAACAAGCCTGGCCCAGATTTAAGGGGAAATGGAAACAGACTCATCTTGATAAGTGAAGCAGCGTGTTTGATTGGGAATAGAAGGAATTATTGGCAGCCTGCTACGTATAGTTAATTCCTTCAGTGATTTTGAACTGGTGGAGGTTGAAAGGGTGGATAGGGAGGGAGGCCGGTTATGGCAGGAGGGGCTATCCAGGTGTATCTCCCCAGCAGCCATACACAAAGTGAAGAGGGTTTTCAAAGGAGAGACAGGGGATACCTAAATAGTAATTTCATTAGAAATTATGAAATGTAGTAATTTCATTTAGAAATAGTTCGCCAGTATTTTGTCTGGCAGTCTGAAGCATGAGGACTACTTTGGATGAGACCAAGTGTCAGATCAGCCCAGGATTCTAACTCACAGTGACACTAGGGCTGCTCTGAGGATAACATGATGGTCAGCCTCAAAAGACTTTTCCTGATACAGACTTACCAGCCATTAATTTATCCAAATCTTTGCAGCTGTTAATACATTTGAGGGCAACAGCTTCTATGGAGTAATTGTATTGTGACTGTTCAGTCTGTAAGTAGCTACAGGTCATACCCGCCCCACCCCCAGCTTTTACTCCCTCACATACACCCAACTTTCAGTATCCTGATTTTATGATTAAATCCAAGTTCATTCTATTCAAACCTTTTGGTGCGTTTGTGCTTTTTGATCTTATCCATCACTTCATAGCATACCAAGTTTTAGTTTTTCCTTCTAGAAATACCATTCCCTCATCTTTTATTTGCTTTTCTTGTTTCCTATTCTTATGTATTTCTTGAAGAATACAAACTGGAACTGTATGTAGTAGTCTGTCTAGGCTTTGTCTCAGATCTTGTTTCTATTATCAACTCTTTATGATGACCAGAATTTTACTTGATTTTCTTATTTGTGGCTATATTAGTTTTAAATGTACAACTTCTAGGAATAAATCTACAGTTTCTTAGGATTTTGATAAATTAGATTTCATTTGTTTTAGTTTCCATCACACTTGCTAGAATTAAGTCCCACTTACTGTTTTCTACCCATCAGAACTGATTTGAGTTCCTCCTATGGTTTCCAAACTGGGAAGGACAGTGAGCCGAAGGAGCGTCCTGTACATGGTCCTGTGCCCAGCCTGGCGGAAAGGCTTGCCAGGGAGAGTGCAATCTAGTCTGACCTGAAGAAGGAATGTTAGCCTGATGAATGGGAGAGGGAGAGTCAGGGAACAAAGATTTTCCAGGCAGAGGAAACATGCCCCAGGATCAGAGAGAGCACGTGCCCTTTGAGTTACTGAAAGTAGTTCACCAAAGGTGAGTTTAGGAGTTCTGGGGTCGAGATTAGGAACGTAAGCACTTTGAGAACTCATTCTTTAGCAAAGCCTGGTATTCTTTAAGCCAAGTGTTCTGCACGTTTTGTTGCCTCCATTTCAAATGCCTTTCCTTGAGATCTTCACTAGGCTGGCTCCAAATCATCATCCAGGACTCAGCTCAAATGAATTCCTCAGAGACTTTTTCTAACCATTCTTTCTATGTGAGCTTACAAATTATCACCTTAGAATGCTTCAGTGTCCTCATAACACTATTCTGTGAAATCAGCTTATTTATTAGCCTCTGCATAATAGAATGTAAACTCCATGAGTTTGCCTATCTTGTTCACCACTATATCCTCAGCATAAAACACTGCCTCTACTTATTATTTATTGAAAGCTTACTATGTACTAAGCATTGTTTTAGATGTATGGGATTATCAATGAACAAAATGCAAAAATCCTTACCTTTGTGGCATTTTAGCCACGTTACATTCTACCAGGGGGAGACACTAAAAATATGGTAAATTATTGGGTTGGCCAAAAGGTTCGTCCATTTTTTTTCCGTAAGATGGCTCTAGTAGCACTTAGTTGTCTTTAACTTCAGTTGAAACAATTTTGTTAGATTGTATGTGACAGCTGTCATGTCAGCATTTAAAAAAAGACATCAAAATTGGTGAATTTTTGTGTAGCCATTTTAATATTGAAGCTGGAAGAAAAAAAGCAACATTTTTGGCATATCATGCTTTATTATGTCAATAAAGGAAAAAATGCAACCGAAACGCAAAAAAAGATTCGTGCAGTGTATGGAGAAGGTGCTGTGACTGAACGTGTCAAAAGTGGTTTGCGACGTTTCGTGCTGGAGATTTCTTGCTGGACGATGCTCCATGGTCGGGTAGACCAGCTGAAGCTGATAGCGATCAAATCGAGACATTAATTGAGAACAATTAACGTTAAACCATGCGGGAGATAGCTGACATACTCAAAAAATCCAAATCAAGTGCTGAAAATCATTTGCCCGCTTGGTTACGTGAATCGCTTTGATGTTTGGATTCCACACAAGCAAAAAAACCTTCTGGACCGTATTTCCGCATGCGATTCTCTACTGAAACGTAATGAAAATGTTCCGTTTTTAAAACAAACTGTGATGGGCGATGAAAAGTGGATACTGTACAATAATGTAGAACGGAAGAGATCGTGGGGCAAGCGAAATAAACCACCACCAACCACACCAAAGGCTGGTCTTCATCCAAAGAAGGTCATGTGTATATGATGGGATTGGGAGTCCTCTATTATGAGCTCCTTCTGGAAAACCAAATGATTAATTCCAACAAGTACTGTTCCCAATTAGACCAACTGAAAGCAGCACTTGACAGAAAGCATCCAGAGCTAGCCAACAGAAAACGCATATACTTCCATCAGGATAACATAAGACTGCATGTTTCTTTGATGACCAGGCAAAAACTGTTACAGCTTGGCTGGGAAGTTCTGATTCGTCCGCTGTATTCACCAGACATTGCACGTTTGGCTTTCCATTTATTTCGGTCTTTACAAAATTCTCTTAATGGAAAAAATTTCAATTCCCTGGAAGACTGTGTAAGGCACCTGGAACAATTCTTTGTTTCAAAAAGATAAAAAGTTTTGGGACGATGGAATTATGAAGTTGCCTGAAAAATGGCAGAAGGTAGTGGAATAAAAGGATGAATACATTGTTCAATAAAGTTCTTGGTGCAAATGAAAAATGCCTTTTATTTTTACTTAAAAACTGAAGGCACTTTTTGGCTAACCCAATATACAGTATAATTAGGATAGTATGTTAGAAGTTGGCAAATGCTCCAGAGAACATTGAGTTCGGTAAGTGGGTTCTGGAGTCTTGGCAGGGTAGAAAGGGGCATTGCGGTATTAAACAGGATTCCTTGAGAAGGTGATCTTTGAGCAATCGAAGGGGTGGAGTTAGCCAGGCAGATAAGCGGCTAGAATGAACAGCCAGTGTAGATTCTAAGGTAGGAGTGTGTCTTTGCCTAGCTGCATGAAGCTGACTGACTGGGGCAGAGCAGCAGCTGAGGTCAGAAACTTAATTTAAACCATGGCAGTGTTTTTGATTTTTATTCTAAAACGAGGAGTCATTGAACAGCTTCAAGTAGAAGAGTGGATGTTTCTTTGCTGCTGTGTTTAGAACAGGCTATAGTCAAGTGTAATAGCTGGGAGATCAATCAGGAGGCTATAATGAAACTCCAGGCAAGAAAGGATGGGCATATACATTTGGCAGTCCTCAGCATGTAGATGGTATTAGAGACATAGGACTGGATGTGATCACCAAGAGAATTTAGGTAACTTTTTCTGATCCATCCTTGGTGCTACTTCAGGAAAACAAATAAAGGCTGGGAGTCAAAATAAGTTGCTTTACATAATAACTTGAGGGAAGAAATTATTTCATAATGATTTGGCAAGTATCCGATGTTTTGCTTTGACAGAAAGAACCAAATCCTTTTTTCAGAAGGGTATTAGCTTCTAAAAATAAATCCAAAAGGTTGAAAATGAAAGATAACTTGCAATACTGAACCCTTGAAAGCAGAGCAGTATTTTGTCCATCTTTATATTTTCACGGTCTAACACACTGTTTGGCACATGAGAAGCAATGAATAAATGTTTAATGAATATCCAAGAATCTGAAGTTATAATCATAAGACAACAAGACACAAAACAAAATTACAAAAGGAAATTTATTTCAAAAGCATAAGGGAACATTTACATTTGAACAAGGGGATATACAGGTGTCTTGCAAAAGAAAAAAAATTCGTGGCATGAAGTTTTTCATTCAAAGTTTTGAAGCAGAAATAACCTAAGTTGTGCACTATTGCCTTAGGAAAGGGAAGGGGAACAATGAGGTGGTAAAGGAAGGAACACAGTCAACAATATCAAACTTTAGAAAGTAAAGTCACTTCTGCTCAACTTTGAGTTTACAAATATTAAAAAGAAAAAGAGGGACAATTACACTTAATGTTCAAATTTATAGAACTGTAGTCCCAAAACAGCATCTATACTTGAAATGGCTTTAGGCCACTGGCTGATCTGCCGCTGAGGTCCAGGCTACCTGGTCACAGTTTTCAAATGGCAATTCCATGTTCCTGTGTCTGCTCAGATTCCAAGGGAGCTTAGGTTCAGCTCACTGTCTTTTGGAATGTTTAGAGATTATTGCCACCACTCCATAGTCAAGCTGACCAACTTCTTTTGCTCACTTGTATCATTCTAGTCTTCAAAAAATATTTTCCCCATACACATGTGCAGTAATTCTAACAAAGGGGTTTTGCCTATCCCCCCAATATAGAGGTAACAGTAATGAAGACACCTGCATTGGAATCACAAACTATGCCTCAAAAAAAATGTCGAACTACTAGAAAATGTCACTCAGGCATTGGATTTGAATAGCAAACTTGGGGAGGGAAGATTAACTGTGGAACAAATATATATGAAACATTCAAATGCAGAGCAAAGGGCCTATGCTACTAAAAATGCCCATGACATTAAACACTCCACAAACCCCCCATCTGTTGTTTTAACCTAAAGACTCTATTGACTAACTTATACAATAATTTTGATTAATAACCTGAGAAGTTAAAATCTTGAAAGTGGCAAAAGCAAACTGAGAGAGCATACCTTACTTACTGGTATACCATGTTACCAAGTCACTTTTTCTGGGCTGCCCTGGTTATCAAATCCCCAAATTCTAAATTATTCTATCTCATCCTGTAGAAACCTATATGTACATCAGATTCAATATTCTGGCTGTATTTCTCCAACAGGGATCTCCAAATTTATCTTTGAAAATGCAGCCTTTGTTTATTTTTAGTTTTAAATAACAATAATCATGTAAGTGCAACTGACTCAAAAGCCCTCACTACTGGAAGGAAAACCTAGATAACAAGTTAATAATGGATTCAGCCTCAAAAGGATAATCACCGTGTCAAAGACTACCCGTTCCTGGAATTTTAAAAATGATTTATGTTGTGTAGTCAAGTTTCGCAGCATGCATATATATGTATATACACACACACACACATACACAGATATATGCTCATGTATGTATGTATATTATACATACACATTTCTATGCAAATAGTAAGATCCCATATTCAAAAATTTATATCACAACATATGGAGAAGAGTTAAGTAAGCAGTGCAAAGCAACTTACTTCCTCCTAAAAATGTAATGTCATTTCTACATTTTAAGAAAGCTGGTAAGTATTTTGCTTTTCTGACAGAAGCCAGGAATGCTGCACCATTGCCTAGCGGCTTTATTAAATAACAATGAAAATAAAATGTTAAGACTGACCTTTACTCTTCTCCATATGTTGGCTGGGGGGAAGACAGAGAGGACAGGAAAGTCAGTAACCTTTCAGAACTGATGATTTTTACCAGTTATCAGAACTAGACTGAATTTTATTACATTTTAGATTTGAATAGCTCTCAATAACAAATTATCAAGATGTTTAAAAGATTCACAATATGAAGTCTGAATAATGGTGATATTGCAAAAACAAGTCAAGATTGCAGACAAAGCATCCAAAAATATCGCTGTGGTTTTACCTTGGACACAACCATGGTCTGTTACAAAAGTAGATCATACATACAAAGGTATAAAGAACATTAAGTTGTTAGCTGAAGGCAGCAGTCTTTTTAAAGGGACATCCCCGGCAATCCAATGAGTAGAGTAGTAGAATTTAAGTATATTAAGCTCAAGACAATGCTGAAGACTGACTTCTCATTCAGTAGAGTCTTCCCCGACTACGATTTCCTCGTGCTCCCCAACTTCGGCCACCTCTACTTCCCCTGAAGGCTCCTCTCTGCTCTACGAAAAAGCGAACAAGGGTTTAGGTCTTGTTCAGGACTTCACGGGACAGCGCACACAGAAGTAATGTAGCTCACAGCTCTGAATGTAGCAGTAGGCTCTATACAAACAGCATCGGTATTCTGCTAGTCCACCTACAAATTCAATCTTTACATAAAACCAGGGCATCATATATGCCAAAGCACATATCACAAGGTGCCTACATTCACAGTAGGTACTCAATTAAATGTATCCCATTAATAAAGATATTTCAAGGTGACAGTGTTATAACTACATTGTTAGTTCTTTATTTTGGGGTCTATCACTACCAAAGATAATTAACGAAACTAGAAAAATTTCTATACTTAATATGGAATTAAAGCCACTGGCCTTCAAAAGTTAGTGCCATATATGTAAAATATCTTAGACTATCAATGATCAATTCTGAAAAATCAGGCTAGAATGAAAAATGTACCTTTCAAATGCAACGAATAGGCAATTTGTTTTGCTCACCATATTTCAAAATAATGTTGATACAAATTCCGACGGCTTTTCTCACTGCTTTTTCAGCTATGTATGAGCTGCTCAGAGTGCTGCCAAAAAGGTGATATGTATATATTACAGTGTTTGGGTTACTGATGTAAATTAAGGATACCTCTGGCTGAAAAATCAAGTTACTTGTGTCATATGGTAGAATGAGTCCTTGATTTATTGGTCAGTCTGTTTTACAGCTCCAGAGAAATATTCCTCAAAGGAGTCTTTCCAGTGAAGAAAAGTGATTGAAGTTATCAGCAAGGCAGGACTTTTCATCATGCATAAGTAAAAGTCTCAAACTTCTAATTCTGGAGATAGAATCTCCTCATTGGAACTTTTCAAACTTCCTCATTACAGCAATCTTGTTAGGAGCAATAAAAAGAACCTGGTGTTGCCATTTTTGATCCATAATATTGGAGGCTTGAAAAATTGCTATCAAGTCAGTATTGCAATCCATTTTTTGCCATTATGGCTAGAAACATAGTTACTGTATTTGGGTGATGTTTTGATTTCTTTTTTTTTTCCGTCCAGAAACTCTTGAGTTAGAAAACTAACTAGACCTTTCCCCAGCTTAGCCAACATTTACCTGTGTAACAGAAAAGAATCTGATTCAAAGTCATCTCTCATGTCATGACACATTTTTCTAAGTTGATTGGTATGCAGACTGTTTAAATGAAACCATCGTGAGCCAACACGTTCAGAAAATCAGAGGTCGTCTGTGGGTAAGATACTCCCAGTGATAGATGCAATGACTGTGGTGCATTCTGGGAGCATAGCAACCTCAATACAGCAACTTCTTGATGCTGTAACTCCTGCATTTTTGACTGTTTAAGACTTGGCTTTACCCATGCAGATGTCTGCATATTTTCCCCCTATCATACTCATTATAAAACCTTCATTTCTCAGTTTACATCAACACACTTAACGAATCAACACCCCCATAGCTATCATTATTAGCTATAAGCTAACAGACTACTAAAATCTACCCTTTCAATTGTTTTTCAATCAATTTTAATATGAAGGACTCAGTTACCCTCAATTGTTCAGTATATCTAATAAGTATATTAAATACATAGTATGAAGGTATTATTTGCTGTGATTATCTTTTCTATATTGGCTATTTCTTTCTGATCTGCAACCGAGGCAGCCATTTCTACAGTACAGGGAGTCACCAAACTTCCTTTTTTCTTCATCCTGAGGGACTGTTCTGCACTTTAATGATCTTTTCAATGGTTTCAAGCTTACTAACACTGCTTACAGTTAAAATTATACTTTAAAAATTATTTTTATATTCTAAAAAGGTAAAAGTTGAATGATACAAGTCACAAAACATAGAATTAGTACTTGTGGGTTACCAGGGAACTCTGTTCTGCACGAAGGAAAACTAAACATGGGTACATGTTTGCAAATAATTTGACTGAAAATGCACCAGGAAGCTGAACTAAGTTACGGGAACAAATGCCATTTGATAAAGCAAGTAACAGAGACATTAGTTAGTAAAGTGATAAACTTGGATAAGGAAAAAGTCTAAGTGTGCCTACATGGACTCAAAGAACAATCACAAATTCTGGCTCCTTCTCTGTAGTGAACAAGTTCAGGCCCATGACACTGGCACAATCTATTTTCTTTGCAGTAGACTTGTTCACTGTAATAAGACAGCGATATTAGTATTACCTGGTTCCCTATAACACAAAAGGAGTAAATTTCCCAACCCTTCAGTGTGTATGACTCTTTAAAAACAAAACAAAAAAACCCCCCATGCAACCAGTCTTCCTTGGAAAAATAAAATTGAGCTTGGCTGATATAGAAAAGTGGAATTATGATGGTTTTGCCAAATGTGGGTAATAAAATCTATGTATTAAAGACTCAAGAACACAAAACATTTTTTCCCTCCAACTTTGAGACAACTCTGACATCCCAGGAAAAAAAATCCAACAGTTTCTCTTTCTTTCTGACCCACTGTCAGTTCCCTAAGGAAAGGACATAAAAAAGGTAGAAAAAATTTGAGGTAGATTGGTGCACCAATTCTCATCTAATAGTACCAAGAACTGTTTTCAACCGAATGGGTGAAAGAAATCCAGGGAAACTCTCTGAATTGTTACTATGAGAATACTTACAATCTGACACATTCAACTCCCCAAAATAAAAGTACTAGCAGAAATTTTGTTCCTACTTTTCAATAAGAACAATCAGAGTTTAGTTTGCTTTGTAGTTCAATTTATGACAAGCACTCCAATTACAAGGTTCACTCCTATAGGAATATTAAAGTACAGTAATACCAGACACAAAAGACAACAGTTGTGTCTGTTTTGCCATTCTGTTACTTTGATGACTATGGAACAACTCAAGTTGTGACTCCTGGATTTTTTTTTTCTTGGCCACACCGTGCAGCTTGTGGGATCTTAGTTCCCTGACCAGGGATCGAACCCCCCGGCAGTGAAAGTGCGGAATCCTAACCACTGGACTGCCAGGGAATTCCCTGGATATTTGTCCTGAGTAAAACTGCTTATTTTTTTCACATTGATAATTTTTAAAAAATCACATACAACTTAAGGCTTTGCATTTTTCACATCTCTTTTCCACATGCATCACATCATCTGATTCTCCCTATCAGGCAGGTAATGAATTTCACAGGGCAGAATGCTTATGGAAATTCAGAGTAACTGACTTGCCTAAATGAAAATAAATACAATTTAATTCTCTATGTATTGCCATACCTCTTGATTACTTTCATCTATATCAAATGAATATAGTATCTGAGAGAATAGTTGATTTTAAGAATGGTTTTGATAAACATCACATTAAATCATACAAATGACAGAGGACAATATTTGGTACAATGAAGTAACAGAATCCTTTCCATTTACAAAATGCTTTTGCAAATATTTTTTGAGTTTTTAAGCTCTATGCTATCCCTATATTTCAGGTAGGAAAAGAAGCTAAGAGATGCACATTTACTTATTATTATGTAAGTAAAAGAGTTCAGTGATCTTTTCTACACTAAAGTTGCCTCAAAGAGTCTGACTGGAGTAGAAGGGTTCATTTCACAATCTAAAATTGCCTTTCTATAATCTGTTTGCTCAGATATTAGAGGAATTTAGCTATCGTAGGAGGAATTTACTTAACGTCACAATCATCTCACCCTGGAAACAATTATAGAGAGCATATTCTTCAGAATGTACTTTTTTGGGAATAATTACTGCAGAATCAATTCTGCTTGGTAACCAAGACGAATAACAAGTATGTTTGGTTTTGAATATTAAACTTGGTCTTCTTAAGCAAGATTAAGGATGTGAGTCAGTGAAATTTTTGTCCATTTTTCTTTATAAGCCAGTGAGACAAACTTCACTTCTGATTCAACAGCCCTGGGAGAGACTGGACTAGTGGGAAGCTCTCCTTGCACTAATGTCTAAAGTTGAAAGGAGGACTGCACTCTGGGCAGTGGGGGAGACTGCAACAGGACACATCTTCTTTGCTAGATGATGCTTTAACATCTGACTCTACCTTCTAGAACTTCTCCTTTTGAAGTAGTGCAGAAGATGGGAGGACAAGCAGTAGGCTGACAAGGTCCAAGAAGGATCGTTAATACCACATCTGCCAAGAATGGAAGCTATATACATTCTTGAGGGAGAATGCACAAAATGTCTTGCCTTGAAGCTAAAACGGAAAACCACGAATAGATAGTTCATGCCATCTTCCTTCCTTTTTTTTCCTGTTGGCTCCTCTGAATACAAGAGGCACATTTTTCAGGTTCTCAGTGTTACATGCTCAATTCAGTGAGCCCACAAGGGTGGGTCAGAAAGGAATGGGTTAAGTTGTTTCCCCAACAGTTCAGGTTCCCCAAACTAACTCGAAAAGTCACCTGAAAGAACTATGATACTCTATTTAATTAGTAATTAAAATCAAGTACAACACAATTTCTGCCTAATCTCTCATATTGCTTGCACCCAAACGGAAACGCTCACCATAATTAAAGTTGCCCAAATTGCTGCTATATTTCCCACTAGGAGGATTATAAATCTGCCTGGCATCCCTTTTTGGTCCTGCTGAAGATTTCTTGGGTGGTGAGCCTGAAGTTGTATCTTCATTGGCTCTCTTTTGCCTATAATGGTAGGAAGAACAGCAATTAAAAAAAATTCTTTTATACCAGAGGCTATCAATATATTTATTATATCTGTTACAAAAGACATCCGAAAGATGATAGTCACATCACAAAAAAGGAAATAACATTCTGATGTCATCAAATTAACTGTGCTTTAGTTATGCAGACATTGTCAGAGGGGCATTTACAACGCTTTACAACAATCTGAAATATGTAGCTTCATAGATTATACACAAGTGACTCATTTTATCAAACTTGTCAGGAAAGTCTTATTAAGTTACATCAATACGGACAAAGGTTTGAAAATTCCCGAGTCGTATTCTACCAGTTTATTTTATAAATACTAGATTAGATTTTATATTTTAAGTCATGCTTCTAATAATCATAGTTTAACACCTTATTAAGAATCATTTAACTAATAACGTACCACTTTGTACAGGAAATGTAAAATCTGAATTCACATTTTTTTCGTATTTGTAAATCAAATATTAGAACACTTTAATCCCTTTAAATATGTTTCTTACCCAATTTCAACCTTCTGTACAGGTTTCCAGGATAATGTTACTGTGCTCTTATAAGAAGGAGGAATGTGGAAGAGATCCTAAAGAGACAAAATTAGAGATTTCTAATGTGTTTGGTGGTGTGGGGAGTGGTGGTAAGGGTAGGAAACAGGGAGACACATTTTAATTTTAGGAAGGGAAACTAATTTATCCTTCTTGCTTTTGTGCTGATGACTAAAATAATAACCTAAAAAATAAACTGCAAGAGAAAAGTAAACAAGGACAATTTTGTTTACAAATTACATCTATTACTTCAATGTTATTTTGCACACATCTCTTAAGAAACTGCAGCTAACTTTTTTCAAATGTCATTTCAAGTTATAGGACAAAAATATCAATATTTATTAACTTTAATCAAATCCTCAAGTAGTTTCTTTTGCACAGGTGCAGTCACTGACATGCTTTAAGGAAGATACAGTGGTGCACTCTACATTTGCTTTTGCAGGTTTTTAAGTGGTTCAAAACTAGAACAAAACTAAAGGTCTGGCTAATCATGTTTTTCTTCCCCTCAAATATCTATATATTACCAATAAGGAAAAAACCCACAAGATTTAAGTACTAAATTATTAATATATGGTAATGCAAATATTTGCTGAATTTAAATGTTAACATAATCCAGAAATGAAATAATCTAACCTCATAATACCCTCAAAACTATGAATGAATTTCCAAATATATTTATTCTTGGTATTTTACCTAACATTTCTCACCAGTTTTACTCTAATTTTTATATACAGGCAAAATCTGATAAAAGTAAACTAAAATCACAGTTAAAATGAATATGTGAATAAAAATCACCTCCTACTATATAAAACTTAAGTCCAGGGTACCAGATAAATGCAGGGAATTAGCCAATATAAAGTCCTTTGAAACAAAAATGCTTGAGGTTTCTAGCTGGAGTGATTTAGCATATAATAATGTTATTTATTAAGAAAGTGTCAACAGGAAGAAGGGCAAGTCTTCAATTTTAAACATGTTAAATCTCAGATGACAATGGGAAACTGGAGTATAGTTTGTGGATTCACTGAAATAGAAGTGAAGGTAAATTTTGGAATTAGATGCGTCTGGTTAGGTAGAGACTAAAGATTGCAAGCAGATGCCATGGATGGACCAAAGCACACCAGTTTTTCTTGTGATTTCCCTAAAACAAAGAATTGATTATGTCATATTAAAAAAATATTTCAGAATTTTTTGGTCAGGTACCCTACACATTGGTTGCTGACCCTATTCATCACTCTTCCCCACACAACTTCCTACTGCAGTCATCTTTAAATCACTATGGTTTCCTGAACAGGAAACTGTCTCATCTCCATGTGTTGGGTCATAGTATTTGCTAAGTTTAAAATGTTCTTAACATCATAGTATATCTTCAACTTTGACTTATAGCATCAGTTCAAATAAAGTCAAATCTCACCTTTTAATGTATTAATCCACCATTTGAGATTATTTATATTTAAGATTTGAAATAAATGGTGGCTATGATAAAAATTTTCTTTGAGATGAGAGTCAGTATTCTTACCTCTTCTGTTTTTAATGCCTTTTCACTTTTCCTGTTGGCAATGATACTCATCCCTCAATGTCTCACTGTTTTCTCTGAAAAGCTTCCCTTTCTCTTCTGATAAAAAGTAACTATTCCATGGGATTTATACCAAATTAGTTTTAAGTCATATCACTAGCCCTGATTTTGTTGCTGTTAGGCTTTGTGCTATAAGTGTTACAAATATTTCTTTCTCCATCTGGCTACAATACTATCAACTTATAACAGTACTGTTAACTTACAGTGTCAAATAATGGCTATTTTTTTTTTTTTTTTTTTTTTGGTTTGCGGGCCTCTCACTGTCGTGGCCTCTCCCGCTGCGGAGCATAGGCTCCAGATGCGCAGGCTCAGTGGCCATGGCTCACGGGCCCAGCCGCTCCGTGGCATGTGGGATCTTCCCGGACCGGGGCACGAACCCATGTCCCCTCCGGGCCGGGGCACGAACCCATGTCCCCTGCATCGGCAGGCGGACTCTCAACCACTGCGCCACCAGGGAAGCCCAGATAATGGCTACTTTGTTGTGATTCCTTTTTTGTTCTCTCAGGTTATTAGTTTTTTGTTTAGGCTAATAGATACTTGGGGAGGGTAAACAGAACTGAAGGATATTTATGGCTTAATGGTAAGTACGGAAAACTCTCAATTTATTACATAGACAAGTTAACAGAAAAGACCACAGGACAACATTTCATGTGCCACAAAAGACTGTTCATTCTTAGTGTAAGCAAAGCAGGGTTTTATTGGTCATTCAAAAGGACCCAATAGCATTAAGACTACAAGAACTTAAGTCAGTGAAATTTCTGAGTCTAAATGTATCTGCTCCAATGCTCTGGGTCAGAAGAACTCTGCATGCCTCCCTTTGTTTGCAGTATCTTCTGCAATAACTTTTAAATAAATAAAACAATGTATTATTCTATAGTAGCTACAAAAACATCACTCGGTGTTATAAAAGGCATAAAGCTTTAAAAGGCCAAACGTCTGGAATGTAATGGTGTCTCTCCTTAACTAGTACCATTGCAGACATAAAGACATATGGAAAACCTCTTGCACTAACTTTCTAGCTGGCTGGGATGACTTGATAAGAAAGGAAAACTTACCTTGATTAAAACATTGATATTATTTGTTATTTTCAATGCAACAACTTTAATCTTGTTCTGCAAAAGGAAAACAAAATTAAATTAAAATGCCAATAACTTTCATGATGTATATTTCATTCCCATATAGAACTTGAATAATTCCACTTCTCTTTCAGAATCATTTCTACAGTTAGAGAATTCCTTGGTTTATATTTACTGATAATGCTCAATCCTATTTCTTGACTCTAAACAAGTGTAGAGATGGCAAAGAAAGCAAATAATCTTTTATCTTCCCTTGAAAGGTTAGAACATTTAAGTGCTATATCTACAATTTACTTGAAAAACGAGTAAGGCACAGGTCATGGGCACATAACAGTTGTTTTAAAAAATATATCAGTTTATGTTACAGGAAGACACAATGAAAACTTAAAATATTTCATTAGGACCAAGATGAAGATTGATCAAAATAGATGAGATCAGGGAAAACCAAAAATCCCAACATAAACACATATAGTTTGGTATAGAATTGGCAGTTTAATATTTTTTTCTAATGTAAATATTTGGGCTTCAAAAAGGTGAAATTAAAAATATCACAATTGCTAATCAAATATTTAAACAAAATGTGCTAATGAGACCCTAGTGAAAGACTGGTATGCATCAACATTTGATAACACTGTTCACAAACATTGGAAACATTCAAGACATTTCAACAATGATAAAGTTTCCTATATAACTTAGTATATAACTAAATACGTAGTCTTCTAACATTGTATCTTCAACTTAGAGTTGTATCATCCTTCAAATAAAGTCGAATGTTACATTTCAATATATGAATTCAATCTGAATTTGTAATAAATGGTGGCTATTATAAAAATTTCCCAACAAGATGTAACTGAGTATTCTTACCTCTTCTGTTTTTAAGGCCTCGCCTGTTTTACCCTGGAGAGCCAAGCGAAGTTGTCTGATATAAACCTGCAGGCCCCGTGCAAAGTACTGCAGCCTAAATGAAGAAGTATTTGCTAATTAACAAATCATCACTTCAACTTTGCTTTTATACCTCAACTTTGTTTTTAAATTCAAAGAATACTACAGCTAAATGACCTTTACCAATAAAGAGTAAATTTTGAGGGGGACTTTCTTTTAATTATCAATGTATGATCATAAGAGATACACAAATAAGTAAAATAAAAGCAGTTTTTCTTCGTCAAAAATTGGAATAGATCCACACTCAACCTGGCAAGGGAAACACTTCTGGCACTGTGCTAAGGAAGCTTGTTATGTTAACCTGCAAGGCATATGTCTAAATTAGAAACAACCAGGAGCCATGGACTAGAATCAGGTGGCCTGGGTTCTTCTCTTCCACTAGCCAAATGAAGGTCAAGTGACACAGACAAGTCACTTAATCTCTATGTTTACCTGCTAAGGAGGGACAGTGTTTGACCCATTTGCACTTTAGGGTCCAGTTTGAAAATAAAACTGCAGATTTTGCAAAGGATGTTGAGTAATCTCTTTTTCAAATTTGTTCCCAGGTAATATGTGAAGAAAGGTGGTACCGTAACTCCATCCTGCCAACTTCTAGGAACTCTGCTTAACAACGTGTCATCGCTGTTTTTTTCACTTTCAGAGTAATTTCCTAAGATGCCTGCTTCTGGTCAAACGTTTCACCAAGTATTAAACCTCTGCCTTACCAAAGCATAGAGGACAATAACAGATGATACAGTGGCCAAGCATCTCAAAACTTAAGATGTGAATTTGTTCATGCAATGATTTAATACAAAGTATCTCCAGGAAAACGACTTATATTGATTTCTGCAGTGCTGCTCCTCCAGCTGCACTGTAAGATATTAATAACACTATAAGATAGTAATAGCAGATACAGTTTACTGAATACCCACTATGTGCCAGGCATTGTGCTTAAAGCTTTTCATCCATTGTCTCATTTATTTAATTCTCACAACTCTATAAGGCAGGTACTATTATCAATAAATATAACAGCTGAGGACAATTTGGGGTGTTAGAGAGGTTTAGGGAACCTGCCCAAGATCATGAAGCAAGTAGGGAGAGCCAGAGTCCATTTTTGAAAAAGGTCATCTTCTCCCATGCATTTGCTATGCCACAATAGTTGTATGTTTATATACATTCCTGTTTTGTGGATCTTCCATTCTTTTGCACTGCAGTAAGGCAGGGTGGGGAAAAAGCTCTTATAAAATGAAAACAAAACCTAGGGAGCTTCAGGATAGCTTTCACCTTTGTCAAAGACTGGCCACTTCAATCATACAGCACCTGATTTTGAAATCTTTGAGCTTTTCTGCATTCAGCTTGGCTGTTAAGAAATCTGGAAGTTTTCGGCCCAACTGGTGAAAGCTATACAACAAACATTCCACATAACTGAACTGCAGCTTGGGTTCTTCATTACCAGCGTTCTCCCCATTTTCTGCTTCTTCTGGAGGGAGAGGCATATACTCCTAAGAGATGAAAACAGAGAGATGTATGCAATCTGCTCTAGATACTCTAATTATAAGCATATACTCAAGTAATTATAAGGCACGCTTTTAAGACATGAAGCATTAAAAACTACCAAGATCAGAAATTTAAGTAAGATATCCCTTTTACATATTGGATCAATAACCCAGCCTGTCAACATTCCATATTAACCTATAGTATAGCTGCTACTACTACTACCACTACTAATGACAGTGAAAGTGACTAACATTTATTAGGTACTAGGCAGATGAACAAACTGAAGTTCTGAGAGCTTAGGTAAGTTTCCCAAAGTTAATAAGCTGAAGAGACAGGATTCAACCTGGGTTTGACATCAAAAGCTGATGTTCTTAAAACAGTTTGGAGGTTCCTTAAAAAACTAAAAATAGAGTTACCATATGATCCAACAATCCCACTCCTGGGCATATATCCAGAGAAAACTCTAATTCAAAAAGATACATGCACCCCAATGTTCATAGCAGTACTATATACAATAGCCAAGATATGGAAGCAACCTTAGGGTCCATCACCAGATGAATGCATAAAGATGTGGTATGTATATATATGTACACACACACACATACACACACAGTGGAATAGAACTCAGCCATAAAAATGGAGGCAATAATGCCGTTTGCAGCAACATGGATGGACCTAGAGATAATCATACCACATGAAGTATGTCAGAAAAACAAATATGATGTCACTTATACGTGGAATCTAAAATATGATACAAATGAACTTATTTACAAAAGAGAAACAGACTCACAGACATAGAAAATAAACTTATGGTTACCAAAGGGGAAAGGAGGTGGAGGGATAAATAGGGAGTTTGGGATTAGCAGATACAAACTACTATATATAAAATTAAGATAAACAGCAAGATCCTACCATATAGCACAGGGAACTATATTCAATATCTTATAATAAACCATAGTGGAAAAGAATATGAAAAAGAATATATATAACTGGATCACTCTGCTGTACACCAGAAACTAATACAACATTGTAAATCAACTATACTTAAAACAAAAAAAGAGTTGATGCTCCTAGAAAAAATACTCCTAAAAGTTATATGGAACCAGAAAAGACCCCAAATAGCCAAAGAAATCCCGAGAAAGAACAAAGCAACAGGCATCACACTTCCTGATTTCAAGCTAGGCTATAAAGTTACAGTCCTCAAAACAGTATAGTACTGGCATAAAAAAAGAGAAACAGACAAATGGAACAGAATCAAGAGCCCTGAAATACACCCAAGCATAGATGGTCAACTAATATTTGACAAGGGAGCCAAGAATATTCAATGGAGAAAAGACAGTCTCTTCACTAGATGGTGCTGGGAAACTAGATATGCACATGTAAAAGAATGAAACTGGACCCATATCTTACACCACTCACAAAAATTAACTTGAAATGGATTAAAGACTTAAGTGTAAGACCTGAAACCATGAAATTCCTAGAAGAAAACATAGGAATAAAGCTCCTTGATGTGGGTCATGGTAATGATTTTTTGGATATGACACCTAAATCACAAGCCACAAAATTAAAAAAATGGGACTACATCAAGCTAAAAAGCTTCTATATAGCAAAGTGAAAAGATAACCTGTGAAATGGAAAAATATATTTGCAAACTATGTATCCGACAAGGGGTTAATATCCAAAATATATAAATACACATACAGCCCAACAGCAAAAAAACAAATAATCCAATCAAAAAATGGACAAAAGAACTTTAACAGACATTTCTCCAAAGAAGATATACGAAAGGCCAACAAGCACATGAAAAGATGCTCAACATCACTAGTCATTAGGGAAATGCAAATTAAAACCACAATGAGATATTGGCTCATACCTGTTAGAATGGCCATCATCAAAAAGACAAGAGATAGGGGCAGTTTTGGAAGTTTTAGCCAAGGCAATCAGAAAAGGAAAAGAAATAAAAGGGATCCAAATCAGAAAAGAAAAAGTAAAACTTTCACTGTCTGCAGATGACATGATACTGTACATAGAGAATCCTAAAGATGCTACCAGAAAAACTACTAGATCTAATCAATGAATTTTGTAAAGTAGCAGGATACAAAATTAATGCACAGAAATCTCTTGCATTCCAAACACTAACAACAAAAAATCTGAAAGAGAAATTAAGGAAACATTCCCATTTACCACTGCAACAAAAAGAATAAATACCTAGGAATAAATCTACCTA
>NC_041229.1:94284460-94298552 GCF_002837175.3 Physeter macrocephalus | reverse complement strand
AAGAAAAACGGAGCTGGAGGAATCAGGCTCCCGGACTTCAGACTATACTACAAAGTGACAGTAATCAAGACAGTATGGTACTGGCACAAAAACAAAAATATAGATCAATGGAACAGTATAGAAAGCCCAGAGATAAACCCACACACATATGGTCCCCTTATCTTTGACAAAGGAGGCAAAAATATACAACAGAGAAAAGACAGCCTCTTCAATAAGTGGTGCTGGGAAAACTGGACAGCTACATGTAAAAGAATGAAATCAGAACACTTCCTAACACTATACATAAAAATAAACTCAAAATGGATTAAAGACCTAAATGTAAGGCCAGATACTATAAAACTTAGAGGAAAACACAGGCAGAACACTCTATGACATAAATCACAACAAGATCCTTTTTGACCCTTCTAGAGTAATGGAAGTAAAAATGAAAATAAACAAATGGGACCTAATGAAACTTAAAAGCACAGCAAAGGAAAACATAAGACGAAAAGACACCCCTCAGAATGGAAGAAAATATTTGCAAACAAAGCAAATGACAACGGATTAATCTCCAAAATATACAAGCAGTTCATGCAGCTCAATATCAAAAAAACAAACAACACAATCCAAAAATGGGCAGAAGACCTAAACAGACATTTCTCCAGAGATATACAGATTGCCAACAAACACATGAAAGAAAGCTCAACATCAGTAATCATTAGAGAAATGCAAATCAAAACCACAATAAGGTATCACCTCACACCTGTCAGAATGGCCATCATCAAAAAAATCTAGAAACAATAAATGCTGGAGAGGGTGTGGAGAAAAGGGAACTCTCTTGCACTGCTGGTGGGAATGTAAATTGATACAGCCACTATGGAGAACATTATGGAGGTTCCTTAAAAAACTACAAATAAAACTACCATATGACCCAGCAATCCACTACTGGGCATATACCCTGAGAAAACCATAATTCAAAAAGAGTCATGTACCACAATGTTCACTGCAGCACTATTTACAATAGCCAGGACATGGAAGCAACCTAAGTGTCCATCGACAGATGAATGGATAAAGGTGTAGCACATATATACAATGGAATATTACTCAGCCATAAAAAGAAACGAAATTGAGTTACTTGTAGTGAGGTGGATGGACCTAGAGTCTGTCATACAAAGTGAAGTTAGCCAGAAAGAGAAAAACAAATATCATATACTAACGCATATATGTGGAATCCAGAAAAATGGTACAGGTGAACCTATTAGTAGGGCAGGAATAGAGATGTAGAGGTAGAGAACGGACATGCGGACATGGCAGGTAAGGGAAGGGTGGGACGAATTGGGAGATTAGGTTTGACATAAGTAACACTACCATGTGTAGAAGAGATAGCTAGTGAGAACCTGCTGTATAGCACGGGGAGCTCAGCTCAGTGCTCTGTGATGACTTAGACAGGTGGGATGTGGGGCGTTGGCAGGGAGGTCCAAGAGGGAAGGGCTTTATGTATACATATAGCTTATTCACTTCATTGTACAGTGGAAATGAACACAACATTGTAAAGCAATTATATTCCAATTAAAAACAAAAAAAGATGGCCTATTTTCTCCACAATTATGATTAATGACTTTATTTCCAGGTTGCTAAAGCCATTTGGCCTTGAGCAGTAACCTTGATGGTGATCTGGTGCAAACATTTAAAATATTTTGATAAAGGAAGAGCAGAAAGACTTACTATATAATCCTGTATTATATTTTGTCTAAAGCATCAACAACAGAAGAAATGCCTAAGATTAAAACAGATTTTATTTTTAAAGTAGACAACGTGTGGTCTGAGCAGCTAACAACATTACAATTGTTATCTAAATTATCTAAATTATTATTTAAATAATTTCAAAATCTGGGTCTCTGTAATCTAGAAATTAATACCATACTATTAGACTTGGGGCTCTATACTGACTATGCCATAAGGAAAGAAAAAAGTTCTTACCAATAACTTATCAAACAGTTTCCTTAAATTTGTTTCTAGCTTTTCCATGTCACCACAAAATGAACTCATTTCAGCCAACAGTTTCAATACCTAAAACACACAATTCACTGTTATTAGCATTCTTTTTGAATGAGCAAGGGTTATAAAATAATAATTATTCTACATAACTATTTAATACTGCTTATTTTTCAGTTAGGCTTTTACAGAATCATAACATTTGAACTGGAAAAAAAATGTAGAGATGCAGCCCTATTTTACTGTTGAGGAAACTGAAGGTCAGAGAGATTATGTGACTGGGCAAAGTCACAACGTATGTGAGTGGCAGGGCAGACTCTAAAACCCAGATCTCATGACTCTCAATATATCTGTGAGAATTAGTAAGGAAAAGAATATACATGACACTTTCTGCTACAGATTAACAACGTATAAGAAAGAGACAATAAGCAAGAACTCTTAACAGCAAAGAATTATTTACTAACATTTAGGATGGGCCTCCTTTGCTATCAAACTTAGTCTCTGGATACTAACTCAAAGTATCAGTAATTGCCACTATTCTTTAGGTTCATCTCTGCTTTACTCAATTCCAGTCTGATAAGCCAAACCCAGGACTTATGAAGGAAACCACAGTGTAAATGCACAGTGAGACTCTTCTCTATCCTAAAGACCCATGAAGGAAATGGCACATACATTTCCATATTTCAATTCAATTCAACAATCATTACTAGGTGCTTTTCAGAATTCTACATTAGATTCTGAGGATTCAGAGAGGAATAAGGTTAAATTGGGGAGAAAAATGTAGAGTATTTTATATGCTGTAAAAAAATGTATATGTACGTTACAGTTGAGATATAAAAGGGACAGAGAATAGTCAATTCTATTGGAGAACGGATAAAGGACGTTTTGTGTTAATCGGTTAAATCTGGCACTATCAGTCATAGAGATAGGAACTGTCATAATTTAACAACATATTTAAAAGTATTAAGGCTACAAAGGCAGAGACTTAAGACTATAATGAAAACTATAGGCGGTACTTTCCTACTGTAGCAAACTCTCAATGAATCCATAAAGCATTCCTATGTAATTAATCCTGGGAAAGGTTAATAGCTAGCCACCATCAGGCCTTAAATCTCTTAGAAATCAGATCAAAGTTAGTGGTTTACATTTGTTGAAATACGGGAATGACTTTTCAGTGCTAAAAGCAGAAATTTTCTCTTACCTCCAACTGTATATCAAGACCCTCCACTGGGGTAGTCAAGGAACTGAGGTTAGGGAGAACTTGCTCACAGAAATAAGTCACAAACCTCGTGGAATGAACATTTTTCTGTAAAAATCCAAAGAACACTGAATTGTCAAAAAAATATATATAAAGATATAAATATATTATATTCTCTCAAACAGTAGAATGTCAATAGACAAATGCTCAGTACCAAAGCATCAAGTACTGTGGCTAAAATACAACAAAGTGCATACCCCAGAGCACCCCAGGAGTAACCTCAATAGACAATATATACTTTGTTGCAAAGTAATCTGGAGCATTGGGACTTTTATACATCTTTCAACTCTGATTCTCAGGTCAAATTCTGGGAGAAACTTTAGTGTTGAATTTTAGACTGTACATTCCCCCTTTAGAAGAACAGCTCCTTTATTTATTTAAAAAACATTTATTTATCTATTTGGCTGTGCCGGGTCTTAGTTGCGGCAGGTGGACTCCTTAGTTGCAGCTCACAGGCTCCTTGGCTATGGTATGCACGTGGGATCTAGTTCCCTGACCAGGGATCGAACCCAGGCTCCCTGCGTTGGGAGTGCTGAGTCTTAACCACTGTACCACCAGGGAAGTTCCAGGACAGCTCCTTTAAATTGTGTTTTTCAAACTGTGCTATGCACATCTCAGAACATTCATGGCCAGAGGAAGCACAAAGCCAGAGATAAAGAGCAAATATACCTACAACAACAATCTGAAAAATTTAAGGAAAAAAAAAAGTTAAATTACTAAACTGTTTTAAAAACTCAGTGAAACTATAAAATATGACGCAAAATCTCAAGACTTTTAAAAAGTCCCTAAGCAAGACTATAAAGAAATTTCTTGCTGCTTTGGGCTCTTCACCTAGGCCTCCATAAAATAAATAATAGCTCCATTGGGTTAATACTTTTATGCAAAGGTTTGAGGAGAATGCTCAAGTGTATATCTACAGAATTTTAAGCTAATACAGTAATCAAAATACCAGGTATATAAAACAAAGAGCTCACAGAGAAGAGGGGTACCGCCTGTCGAGTGCACTGTAAAAGCCTGTCCACACAGTCAGGATCCGAGGGATTGAAGGTTTGTTCCAGGTCAGCCTGTTCAGCCACCAACTCTACCAGTTGCTGCCTTCCACTCACTGTCTGTAAGCTTTTTAACCCAGATAGTATCTTCATAAACAGGACAAATTCCTCACCAGTCACATCTTCTAGGACCTGGAAAGAGATGATTCAGAACAGTTATTAGTATCTTTATCATTTGAATGGGAAAGAAACATCAATACTGAAACAGCACAGCAAATCTGTTTTGCAAAGTCAGTTTGCTGCTAATGTTCCTGAAATACTGAAGAGAAGACAACTTCAAGCTTCAGTCAAGTTAGCTTCAGAATAAGCCTTGCAATCTCAATGGTGCGCTACATTGTTTCCAATGGAACAAAATTTGGTTCTTGGAAAATTTTACTCTTTTTTTATGTATAAAGCACAGATATACAGTATATCTGTGGTATTATAATTTCATGGGATAGTGGCTAAGGGAAAAAATATCTAAAAAGGCTCTTCAGGGGGTGAGAGCCAAAAAAACAAGATGGAGAAAATGTGGCAATAAACTGTTAAATCAGACTCAGTTCCCTATATTTAAAAGCAGCCTCATTCACATTAATATGGTAATTGTATACAAAACAGGAGACCATGCAAATTTTAAGTGCTCCATTAAGTAGGTCTAAGCCTTTCTGTTCACTGACCAAAGGAGCAAGCAATCATGATGTATCCCACCAGATAACTAGCTAGGGCATAGGTGAAATATGCTGCTCCTTTCTCTCACACTAAAGAAATCTTATCAATAAGCAAGTGAGTGGTGCTATTAGAGAAAATTTTGAATATTCCTGAACACATAAAAATAAATTATTCCCAAACGTTGGCACTGTATGAATGAAAAGTTAATTGTGACGCACCTTTCAAATCTTAGCAACTGTAACTATGCCAGCGCTGGGAGCACAAATAAGCATGGTCTCTAGAGCTTATAGTGTCGTGGGATAGGATGAAACAACAGGTCATTTCAAGGTGACTTCAGTTTCATTCTGAAATGATCCAGAATACTATGGGAGAATATCCTAAAATCAGGGAGGAAGGGTGGGAATTAGGTAAAAATTCCTGAAGGAAATGATTCCTTCCTGATGAATGCATAAATTTTAAGGATGACACCACAAAGGATTTAAATGTGATCAAACCTTTTAAATTAACAAATTGATTCATCATTACAAGTGACCAAAGTGCAAAGCACAACATAAGAAAATCTTGAAGTTCTACAGTGGTTCTTATGGGATATATCACCTTATACACAAGCTACATACAGCACTGATGAATACGGCTAATTTCAAATATGTTCTTGTGCATTAGAGAAGTTCACTAAAAGATAACCGAAGCTTACCTTCTTGGATTCAGTTAGTATAAGTTCCTCTACTTCCTTTGTTAAGACTTCATCTGGTAAAGTCTTAAGTTTTGTAGAAAGGAATTTAATTGCTCGTTCTCTAACAATGTCCTCTCCTTGAAGAATTTGGCTGAACAAGCCACCTAAAGTCCCTGCAAAACAAAACAGTTGCATGTAGCAAGTCAATTCTATATAGGAATGAAATTTTTCAAGTTAATTTGAATTACAGTATTCCTTTTCAAGTGAATTAATAAACTTCCTGAATATCACTGATACTGGTTAAACTGTCTGAAATTTCTAAAGCCCCAACCATAAGAGTGATCATATGCTTTGTTCACGGATTCAGAATCAGCTTGAGCATGACTTTCCTTTTCTATCACTATTAATAATAAATAAACTCAGGTATTTTGGAAGACTTTCTTTAAAGTGGCAAAGGGAGTTTTTCCAACAGATTTCTAAGGGAAAACTCTGATCTGTTTTTGCAATTATTTCTGCTGGTTTTTCGAGTCACAGACATCTTGAGCTAAGCTTTTTTTGGAGAACACTTAGAATTTTTATGAAACAGATGTCTGGGTGAATCCCAGACTTTATCCTTAATGACTACTGCCAAACTCCCCAATTTTTTAGGACATCAAACACAATTCAGAACAAGAAGTGGCCTTACCTTTTGCATCCATCTTAAATATACTTAATAGGGCATTGTTCACTAAGTTAAATTCTGCAGAGTCATCTGGATAGAAAAAAAGTGGTACAATGTATAAAATAAATGAAAAATATCATCTGATTCATTTCCAAACTTAAGACTCAACATAGTTTCTCACAGATTACATTGAGAGGAGACATAACTAAGCATTTCTCTCAAGTACCAAGAAAATACATCTTTCTTGTAAGGGTAGAGAACCTGATCTAGTGTACCTGTAAAGCTCTTATGTTAAGATGGTACAATTGAGAAACTACAGAAAATTGGGGGGCGGGGGGATGGTGGTGAATAAAAATTCCCCAAAGAATCCAGTCATTATACCTTTATAAACAGAATTCAAAACAAAACTAGAAATTAGATAATCACAAGTCAGTAAGCTTCAAACTACTGAATAAAAAAGAGAATTTAAATTTCTATCGGAGGTAGCACCTTCAGAAAAAAAAAAAAGCTAAGAAAAACAGAGTCATTATTTCAGAGAGAATTTATATTTAGATAAAAGGGTATTAATAAAATTCCTTACCTGTCTGCAAAAGTTGGGTTAGTATATCTGCCACTCGGGGAAGATTTTCTCCAGTGGCAAATTGAGGCAGCTCTTTAATTGCTTGTCGTCGAATCTGAACATAATTTCAAACAAAAAAATTAACCAAATACTATCATAAATAAAAACAACCTCAACCTTTAAAGAAAACAAAAACCACAGACAAACCACATAGGGGCATATGAGTCACAAAAATATGAGATTTTTAGCAGTTTTAGAAATAATTTACTCCAATTTAATATTCAAAGCTTCACAGAATACTAAAACAAAATGTGGTGGAAAGGGACATTAAATACAATTATCTGGAGTAGGCAGATTTGAGATTATAAACAACAGTTTATATGCTGATTATATACAACTGTTGGGTTTTTACTACCTGTGGGTACATAATACAGTGTCCCTCAGGAATGGCTACAGTGTCAATGTCATATCTAATAACTATTTACTTTAGAATTTTCAGTATTGACCACTTAATATATTTGTGAATACGTTCTGTGAACTTCATTCCAAATATGCAATCGTGGCTTATATCTAGTTTAACATAAAAATGCAAAGGCGTTAAATCTAACAAATTATGCATGAAATCATGATTCAATGATTTCATTTGAAAAGCCAGGGGCTAATAGTTGAAAATTCTTAGGAACCTACATCAGCAGCCAGAAATGCTAATGGTTAATTCTGTTCCAAGGAAAAACTATTTCTTTTTATTCTAGTAATCACATACAATTTTTTCACAGGTCAATTATTTTTCTGCTATACAAAATATTTAGGGGTGCTGAAACTATATTTTATGCTGCAATACTATTATTATTTTAAATATCCAAGCAAGCATAAATTGACTACAAACTAACACTAGTCTGATTTCATATGCACAATGTGTAATAATCTAAGGAAAAGATGTGAGCCACAACCATTTTCAACAGTGGATAACAAATAAGCACAACAAAGTATTATGTGATTCTACAGATTTTTCACAGTTGAAAGAACTAATATATTTTCTTACATGTAGATTTAAGCCTTGGTATGTTGTCACACCAGGCCACACTGCAGTATTTTACTGTGCACTGATATGATTGGTACTTCAGTTTTATTAGCTACACACGGAAAATGTCTGAAAATGGCAAAAGCAACATCTGAAAACTTGTTGAAAAGTGTCAAACATAAACTTACTGATACGTCTTCATCCTCACAGAGGTCTAACTGTGCATTGATAGCAGAATCAGCCAATTCTGGAAAATGCTTAAAGAATTTTGGAATAAACTGAGCTGCTAATCTTTTTTCCTTGGTACCACCTTTGACACCATCCAATATCACTTGATAAGCATCTTTATGCTGAAAGAAAGAATGAAGTAGAAAAGAAACACAATTTTGAAGGATGGGAAGCTAAACAAACTTCTTTGAGTCTGCTTTAAATTAGTTAAATTTTACATAGGCTAAGAAATGGGCTTACTTTTGGAGTTTTACTGCTTAAATTTGACAGCTACCTTCCTACTATCTGCTCCCTGTCCCCCATGTTATTATGTGTGAGTTGGGAAAGAGAGAAGAATGACTCTAATATTAAGTGGAAGCAAGTAAGTTTGTTATGTACCAACACTTCTTTATTCTATTGATTACTGACCCTAGCCTTGTGATTTTATCATGCTTTAAAAATTAGTAATGAATATAATAGAATTCTCAAAGAATTGTGTTACATTTACTTAAATATATTTATCTGTTTCCAATTAGCACCTTGCAGAAGGTAGAGAGAGTATACTCCTGAAATTAAGCAATACGAGGAAGGTTAGGAAGCTTTATTTTGCCTCATATTTTAGGATATAAAAATGGTATTCATTCTATATGGCCAGCCAATTTCGATGAAGATAGATGCTAATATCACATATTTAATTTTTCATTAAAATAATACATTCAAAGCTCATTTGTTTCCTTTAAAAAAAAATTTCAGAAGTGCTGTCCCTCAGATACTCATAATGTGAAGAATCAACAAGTTCCCAATCCACCCCACACACTTGCCTCCAAACCAGTCCTTTTATTAAATGGATCAAGCTGGCAAACTAAGTAATAAATATCACAGCTACACAAAACTTTTAATTCCTGGAAAACCTTAAACATAATACAAATACCAAATATGTATTTACTCTGTATAAAGCAATTCTCTAAATGCTTTAGATAAGTGAGCTTACTTTATGCCATCAAGAGCGGATAACTAAAGAACAGAAAATGGATTAGAGAATTACCACAAATTTAGTTTTGTGATTATTCTTCTCATGGACAATATACTGTGCTAAGTGAAAAAAAAATATAGCATGATGAAAAGTTATTTAGGTTCAGTGGGATCTCAATTAAGGACATTATTATTATTATCATTATTTTTGGCCACCCTACGTGGCATGCAAGATCTTAGTTCCCCGACCAGGGATCGAACCCGTGCCCCCTGCAGTGGAAGCTCAAAGCCTTGACCACTGGACCACCAGGGAAGTCCCAAGAACATTATTTTTAAAAAATAATCAGAAATAAAGTGCTCCATGTATCAAAAGGCTATGATCACAATTAGATCTTCTAAAGGTACACATTTTAATATAATCTGCATAATTACTAGATTACTTTAAAAGTTCATATATTGCCAACCTATCTAAAAAAACAAATTCTAAAAATTATTTCTAGTACACAAATTCCATCAAACTGATTAATGACAACTCCTTCTACTATCTTAAATATTAATACCACCCCCTAAATAACAAATTTCTGTGAATAAGGTTAGCTTCCTCATGAAATGCAGACACAAAATCAGTCTTCAGGAGTTACTACTTCAAAAGTGTATTATACACTTTTGGGCTTCCCTGGTGGCGCATTGGTTAAGAATCCACCTGCCAATGCAGGGGACATGGGTTCGAGCCCTGGGCCGAGAAGATCCCACATGCCACAGAGCAACTAAGCCCGTGCACCACAACTACTTAGTCTGCGCTCTAGAGCCCACAAGCCACAACTACTGAGTCCACAAGCCACAACTACTGAAGCCCGCGCACCTAGAGCCCATGCTCTGCAACAAGGGAAGCCACGGCAATGAGAAGCCCACGCACCACAACGAAGAGTAGCCCCCACTTGCCGCAACTAGAGAAAGCCCACACGCAGCTATGAAGACCCAACGCAGCCAAAAATAAATAAGTTTATATTAAAAAAAGTGTATTATACACTTTTTAGTGCAAAGGTTCAAAAAAATCATGGCTGACTTCTCTACCAATGTACACTCCTGTGGCTTGCTTCATAGCTTCTAGCAGACTTCATAAAATTGAAGTATTGAGCAGTCTGACATCCTTAGTTTTTGCAGAGTATCACAATCCAATTTCCTTTAACTCAAACTTCAGACTTTACTTATAAACCCCTTTGAATTGTCTAAAATTCACTGTCTAAAATTAAATGAAGGATCCCTGCTTAAAACAACCCATCCCCCTACCAAGGGGGAAAAAATGTGGAATAGAATAAAAAGGGATTATTAGCAACACTTACTGAAAGCCTACATGGAACTGTAGAATGCCTTCTGTACATAAATCACAATAATCCTGAGTTAGGTGTTACTATCCTTGTTTTTCAGATGAGGAAACCAAGTCTTAGAGAAGTGAAATAATTTGTCCAGAACCACATATAGTCAGTTAAGTAGCAGATCCAAGACCTGAACATGGTTCTGATGGCCTTTTAAGTCAAGATCTGTGCCTAATACCAAGCTTCTTTAATTGGAATCTTTCAAATTAGTGTCCTGAGATCTTAATTAACAAAGGAGGAGAGAAAGAAAAGCTTGCCAGATCGAGGATTGTCAAAGGTAAAATTTGAGTCCTAAAGACAGTCTCCACACAGGCATATAAATTGAAATGTAGTATATTAAACAGCAAGACCTTTGGAAAGTTAAGACATTTTAACATAGTCATAATAGAAATCAAAGTTTTTACCATTAATAGGCATCAGTTCTATCAAACAATTTCACAGACATTACTAATAGACTTCAACTAATTATCCTTTATGAAATGCAAAATAAAATTATATTCTTCCTTGCCAGCTTTTTGAATTATTTGTCTTTTAACTGTAGTACAGGGACAGGACTTTTTAACAGAAATCTCCCTAAAGTAATTACTACTTCTGCTTTTCAAAGTAGGAAACAAGATATGTGATATTTGCAGTGATCATAGTGATTTAGTAACAGGTAGGAATGTAACCATAAGAAAATGTTTCAAATACTACACAGCACTGTGTATCTTTGCTTTTCCAACAGTTGTATTTATATTTTAGCTGGATAAATTAATGATCCGAATAAGAAGCTTTAATGGTAAATATTTTTAATGAATTTCTAAAGCTGTGTATTTATGTGTGATTTTAATTTCTAATTAAAGGAGAAAACTCTAAAGAAATCTCTAAGATATTTTCAAGTAAAAAAGTCAGTTACAATTTGATCCACATTCGGCAGACACATTTTAAAGAAAAAGCTTGCAATTATGATTCTCAAATCACAACCGATATGCATAAGTGGTCACTGACGTGCCAGGTAAGCCACGTTTGGGTCCAGGATGCAGCCTTTATGAAATAAAGCATTATTTTAGAGAAGAAAGGATGTAGTTTCAACAAATTTCTCAAGTATGACATAAAAAGAAAATGGATAAGCTAAGCTATACTACTTCCTTCCTCAGACTCAATTAATAAACTTAGTTTGAATTTAATACAAGTGTTAAACTATTAACACTTCTACATTATTTTTGAGTGATTAGGAACTTGGTTGCTCTGTGATTTTAGCTTAAGCATACCAAAAAAAGTACCAAAAGAATGTTATTTCATGAAATATAAGTCAGTAAAGCTTACACTCTTCCACACTTAGGAGCCAACATACTCCTGTGTAAGAGAACACAGGAGGAAGGAGGAGCTTCAAGACGGCAGAAGAGTAAGACATGGAGATCACCTTCCTCCCTGCAAATACATCAGAAATACATCTACACGTGGAACAACTCCTACCGAACACCACCTGACCGCTGGCAAAAGACCTCAGACCTCCCAAAAGGCAAGAAACACCCCACGTACCTGGGTAGGGCAAAAGAAAAAAGAAAAAACAGAGACAAAGAATAGGGACAGGACCTGCACCAGTGGGAGGGAGCTGTTAAGAAGAAAAAGTTTCCACACACTAGGAGGCCCCTTCGCGGGCGGAGACTGCAGTGGCGGAGCGGGGTAGCTTCGGAGCCACAGAGGAGAGCGCAGCAACAGGGGTGCAGAGGGCAAAGCAGAGAGATTCCCGCACAGAGGATCAGTGCCAACCAGCACTCACCAGCCCTTGAGGCTTGTCTGCTCACCCGCCGGGGCGGGCGGGGGCTGCGAGCTGAGGCTCGGGCAGGCTTCGGAGGTCGGATCCGAGGCAGAGGACTGGGGTTGGCGGCGTGAACACAGCCTGAAGGGGGCTAGTGCGCCACGGCTAGCCGGGAGGGAGTCCGGGAAAAAGTCTGGAGCTGCTGAAGAGGCAAGAGACTTTTTCTTGCCTCTTCATTTCCTGGTGCGCGAGGAGAGGGGATTAAGAGCACAGTTGAAAGGAGCTCCAGAGACGGGCGCAAGCTGCGGCGAGCAGCGCGAACGCCAGAGACGGGCATGAGACGCTAAGGCTGCTGCTGCAGCCACCAAGAAGCCGGTGTGCAAGCACAGGTCACTATCCACACCTCCCCTCCCGGGAGCCCGTGCAGCCCACCACTGCCAGGGGCCAGTGATCCAGGGACAACTTCCCTGGGAGAACACATGGCGAACCTCAGGCTGGTGCAACGTCACGCTGCCCTCTGCCACCGCAGGCTGCCCTGAACTCCGTACCCCTCCCTCCCCTCCGGCCTGAGTGAGCCAGAGCCCCCGAAGCAGCTGCTCCTTTAACCCCATCCTATCTGGGCGTGAACAGACGCCCTCAGGCGACATACATGCAGAGGCAGGGCCAAATCCAAAGCTGAACTCCAGGAGCTGTGCAAACAAAGAAGAGAAAGGGAAATGTCTCCCAGCAGCCTCAGGAGCAGCAGATTAAATCTCCACAATCAACCTGATGTACCGTGCGACTGTGGAATACCTGAAGAGAGAAGGAATCATCCCAAATTGAGGAAGTGGAATTTGGGAGCAACAATATATATATATTTTTCCCTTTTTCTTTTTTTGTGAGTGTGTATGTGTATGCTTCTATGTGTGATTTTGTCTGTATAGTTTTACTTTTACCATTTACCCTAGGGTTCTGTCTGTCCGTTTTTTGTGGGTTTTTTTAGTATAGTATTTAGTGCTTGTTATCATTGGTGAATTTGTTTTTTGGTTTGGTTGCTCTCTTTTTCTTTCTTTCTTTTCTTTCTTTTCTTTTTCTCCCTTTCATTCTGAGCTGTGTGGATGACAGGCTCTTGGTGCACCAGCCAGGCATTAGGGCTGTGCCTCTGAGGTGGGACAGCCAAGCTCAGGACATTGGTCCACAAGAGACCTCCCAGCTCCACGTAATATCAAATGGCGAAAATCTCCCAAAGATCTCCATCTCAACAACAAGACCCAGCTCCACTCAACGACCAGCAAGCTCCAGTGCTAGACACCCTATGCCAAAAAACTAGCAAGACAGGAACACAGCCCCATCCATTAGCAGAGAGGGTGCCTAAAATAATAAGGCCACAGACAACCCAAAACACACCACCAGATGTGGACCTGCCCACTAGAAAGACAAGATCCAGCCTCATCCACCAGAACACAGGCACGAGTCCCCTCCACCAGGAAGCATACACAACCCACTGAACCAACCTTAACCACTGGGGGCAGACACCAAAAACAATGGGAACTACAAACCTGCAGTCTGCAAAGGAGACCCCAAACACAGTAAGTTAAGCAAAATGAGAAGACAGAGAAACACACAGCAGATGAAGGAGCAAGGTAACAACCCACCAGAACAAACAAATGAAGAGGAAATAGACAGTATACCTGAAAAAGAATTCAGAATAATGATAGTAAAGGTGATCCAAAATCTTGGTAACAGAATGGAGAAAATGCAAGAAACGTGTAAGGACCTAGAATAACTCAAGAGCAAACAAACAGTGATGAACAACAAAATAAATGAAATTAAAAATTCTCTAGAAGGGATCAATAACAGAAAAACTGAGGCAGAAGAACAGATAAGTGACCTGGAAGATAAAATAGTGGAAATAACTACTGCCAAGCAGAATAAAGAAAAAAGAATGAAAAGAACTGAGGACAGTCTCAGAGA
>NC_041229.1:94275328-94276423 GCF_002837175.3 Physeter macrocephalus | reverse complement strand
GATAAGTGACCTGGAAGATAAAATAGTGGAAATAACTACTGCCAAGCAGAATAAAGAAAAAAGAATGAAAAGAACTGAGGACAGTCTCAGAGAACTCTGGGACAACATTAAACGCACCAACATTCGAAATATAGGGGTCCCAGAAGAAGGAGAGAAAAACAAAGGGACTGAGAAAATATTTGAAGAGCTTATACTTGAAAACTTGCCTAATATGGAAAAGGAAATAGTTAATCAAGTCCAGGAAGCACAGAGAGTCCCATACAGGATAAATCCAAGGAGAAACAAGCCAAGACACATATTTATCAAACTATCAAATATTAAATCCATAGAAAAATATTAAAAGCAGCAAGGGAAAAACAACAAACAACATACAAGGGAATCCCCATAAGGTTAACAGCTGATCTTTCAGTAGAAACTCTCCAAGCCAGAAGGGAGTGGCAGGACATATTTAAAGTGATGAAGGGGAAAAACCTACAACCAAGATTACTCTACCCAGCAAGGATCGCATTCAGATTTGGTGGAGAAATTAAAACTTTTACAAACAATCAAAAGCGAAGAGAATTCAACACCACCAAACCAGCTCTACAACAAATGCTAAAGGAATTTCTCTAGGCAGGAGACACAAGAGAAGGAAAAGACCTACAATAACAAACTCAAAATAATTAAGACTATGGTAATAGGAACACACATATTGATAATTACCTTAAATGTAAATGGATTAAATGCTCCAACAAAAGACATAGACTGCCTGAACGGATACAAAAACAAGATCTGTCTATATGCTGTTTACAAGAGACCCACTTCAGACCTAGGGACACATACAGATTGAAAGTGAGGAGATGGAAAAAGATATTCCATGCAAATGGAAATTAAAAGAAAGCTGGAGTATCAATTTGCATATCAGACAAAAAAGACTTTAAAACAAAGACTATTACAAGAGACAAAGAAGGACACTACATAATGATCAAGGGATCAATCCAGGAAGAAGATATAACAGTTGTAAATATTTATGCACACAACATAGGAGCACCTCAATACATAAGGCAAATACTAACAGCCATAAAAGGGGAAATCGACAGTAACACATTCATAGTA
>NC_041229.1:94273036-94275090 GCF_002837175.3 Physeter macrocephalus | reverse complement strand
GACATACTATCCAAAAACAACAGAATACACTTTCTTCTCAAGTGCTCATGGAACATTCTCCAGGAGAGATCATATCTTGGGTCACAAATCAAGCCTTGGTAAATTTAAGATAATTGAAATCGTATCAAGTATCTCTTCTGACCACAATGCTATGAGACTACATACCACTTACAGGAAAAAAATCTGTAAAAAATACAAGCACATGGAGGCTAAACAATACACTACTTAATAACCAAGAGATCACTGAAGAAATCAAAGAGGAAATCAAAAAATACCTAGAAACAAATGACAACGAAAACACGACGACCCAAAACCCATGGGATGCAGCAAAAGCAGTTCTAGGAGGGAAGTGTAGAGCGATACAATCCTACCTTAAGAAACAACAAACATCTCAAATAAAAAACCTAACCTTACACCGAATGCAATTAAAGAAACAACAAAAACGCCCCAAAGTTAGCAGAAAAGAAATCATAAATAGCAGATCAGAAAAAAATGAAAAAGAAATGAAGGAAACGATAGCAAAGATCAATAAAACTAAAAGCTGGTTCTTTGAGAAGATAAACAAAATTGATAAACCCTCCCAAACTCACTCTACGAGGCCACCATCACCCTGATACCAAAACCAGACAAAGGTGTCACAAAGAAAGAAAACTACAAGCCAATATCACGGATGAACGTAGATGCAAAAATCATCAACAAATACTGGCAAACAGAATCCAACAGCACATTAAAAGGATCATACACCATGATCAAGTGGGGTTTATCCCAGGAATGCAAGGATTCTTCAATATATGCTAATCAATCAATGTGATACACCATATTAAAAAACTGAAGGAGAAAAATCATATGATCAACTCAATAGATGCAGAGAAAGCTTTTGACAAAATTCAACACCCATTTATGATAAAAACCCTCCAGAAAGCAGGCATAGAGGGAACTTACCTGAACATAATAAAGGCCATATATGACAAACCCACAGCAGAAACGAAATTGAGTTATTTGTAGTGAGGTGGATGGACCTAGAGTCTGTCATACAGAGTGAAGTAAGTCAGAAAGAGAAAAACAAATACCGTATGCTAACACATACATATGGAATCTAAGAAAAAAAAAAGATCATGAAGAACCTAGGGCAAGACGGGAATAAAGATGCAAACCTACTAGAGAATGGACTTGAGGATATGGGGAAGGGGAAGGGCAAGCTGGGACCAAGTGAGAGAGTGGCAGGGACATATATACACTACCAAATGTAAAACAGAAGAATAAGAAATAAAAGGAAACCAAATTGGAAAAGAAGAAGTAAAGCTGGCACTGCTTGCAGATGACATGATACTATACATAGAGAATTCTAAAGATGCTACCAGAAAACTACTAGAGCTAATCAATGAATTTGGTAAATCTGCAGGATACAAAATTAATGCACAGAAATCTCTTGCATTCTTATACACTACTGATGAAAAATCTGAAAGTGAAATTAAGAAAACACTCCCATTTACCACTGCAACAAAAAGAATAAAATATCTAGGAATAAATCTACTTAAGGAGACAAAAGACCTGTATGCAGAAAATTATAAGACATTGATGAAATAAATTAAAGATGATACAAATAGATGGAGAGATATACCACGTTCTTGGATTGGAAGAATCAACATTGTGAAAATGACTCTACTACCCCAAGCAATCTACAGATTCAATGCAATCCCTATCAAACTACCACTGGCATTTTTCACAGAACTAGAACAAAAAATCTCACAATTTGTCTGGAAACACAAAGACCCCGAACAGCCAAAGCAATCTTGAGAAAGATAAACGGAGCTGGAGGAATCAGGCTCCCTGGCTTCAGACTATACTACAAAGCTACAGTAATCAAGACAGTATGGTACTGGCACAAAAACAGAAATACAGATCAATGGAACAGGATAGAAAGCCCAGAGATAAACCCACACACATATGCTCGCCTTATCTTTGATAAAGGAGGCAAGAATATCCAGTGGAGAAAAGACAGCCTCTTCAATAAGTGGTGCTGGGAAAACTGGACAGCTACATGTAAAAGAATG
>NC_041229.1:94262292-94272092 GCF_002837175.3 Physeter macrocephalus | reverse complement strand
AGTGAGAGAGTGGCAGGGACATATATACACTACCAAATGTAAAATAGATAGCTAGTGGGAAGCAGCCGCATAGCACAGGGAGATCAGTTCGGTGCTTTGTGACCACCTAGGGGGGTGGGATAGGGAGGGTGGGAGAGAGGGAGATGCAAGAGAGAAGAGATATGGGGATATATGTATATGTATAACTGATTCATTCTGTTATAAAACAGAAACTAATACACCATTGTAAAGCAATTATACTCCAATAAAGATGTTAAAAAAAAAGAGAGAACACAGGAGAAATCAGCGCTTAGGCATTATATTGATAGAATCTTAGATCAGCCTAATTGTCAAAATTCCTTAATTTTTTTGACTACATAAGATAAAATTAAATATTTACATTTCAAAATTACATACATTCATAAAAATTTGAGACAACATTTAAGTTAATGGTGGGCCACAGCTTCCTCTATTATGGCCTGTTAGGAGCCCCGGGTAGAGCACAGTGGAAAAGGGGGTTAGGGAGGTATAAGAACACACAGCAGAGGAAGGAGACTTGACTAAGGAGTAGCAGAGGCAGAGTTGAGGAAAGGGAGGCTGAATAAGTTGGTGGAACACAGAAGCTACAAGAGGAAAGATGACAGAGGGACCGGAAGGTTTTGAGGTATTAAACAATGCTTCACTTAGAATTTATGACCTGCTATTTGCTTATTAGAAAATACATGCTTGTGGTTTAAATATATGTGTGTGTGCATGTGTATGTATAAAGTTCCTTTCTTCATTCAAAAGAGATAATCCTTGAAAACAAGGGTTTTGTGTATTTATGTACATATCAGTTTCTTCTTTGAATATATTTCTTCAAATGTCTACTAAATAGCAGGGTATAATACAAGGAGAGAAAGGAAAAAAAATAAAAGAATTTAAGCCTTAACCTTTACAATTAAGCAAGGGAATAAGAAATTTAGTAAGAATAAGACTTCACAATTTAGTAAGACTTCACAATTTAGTAAGGGAATAAGAAAAGTCCTCACATGAAATAAAATACAAACTTGAAGTTCTATAAATGAATACACAGTGCCAAGGAGGTTCAAAAGAGAAAGATCTGGTCTGTTTGAGTCAAGGCAGCTGATAAAACCTCGGAGGACTTGTGTTTTCCTGATATATTTAGAAAGCACACTCTAAAAGCAGTACTGACAGTAGCAGAGAGGGCACTCCCCTCAGTGGTGGCTCCGTGAGCAGCAACTGCGGTACTCACCTCTTTTAAAAAGGGTGAAAATCAAAATAAAGTTAGAAGTAAGTTCTAGACTAAGAAACTCAAATGTGGTTTCAGAAGTGTCCAGATAGGTACCCGCCAGGAAATTTAAAGTATTGACTATAAATCTTACAAGGTGACATGAAAATCTGGCTGTGCTACACTATGAATGTAATTATTTTTTTCTCTCCTTAAAAAAACATGAATGGTGTCCCTTCCGTTAAGTTGGCTCTTGCTTTTGTTAATTAAATTCACATGCAGTATCTTGAAGCTCAATACACCTTTTTGGGTGAGCAGTTTTAGGAATTTTCTCTAAAAGGAAAGAAGTATTACACAACTGAGCAGAATTAGTTGGCATTACGGTTTAGTCTAGCTTCAGTTCTCCCAGAATTTACTGTTTGAGGCTGAGCAAATCACAACCTTTCATCACCCAAAGATCTTTTTTTCCTTATTTAGTTGCTTGACAGTCGTCATTACAGTGTCAGGAAGGTACTACTGATCTCCCATCACCTAAGGGAACCGTGCTAAAATTTTACTGCCCAGCACAGAGTCTGGTACATGGTAGGCACTCAAGAAAATATACTGAATAAATGAAATTGGGGGTCCTCATGAAAGTCTGCATAAAAGGGTCCCTCCTGTTTTTCACAAAATTCTGTCTCCTAAGCACTCTTCCTAAATTAAAAGCAGATTTTTGCCTTGAGAAACACTACTGACCTCTTGAGGGAGAACTCTCAATCTAAACTGGTGTTTATAATTAAAGACAACATAAGAGGGAAATGCAAGCAACTCTCCATTATTCATAGAATATAAAAACTCCAGGGCTTCCCTGGTGGCGCAGTGGTTGAGAGCCCGCCTGCTGATGCAGGGGACGCGGGTTTGTGCCCCGGTCTGGGAGGATCCCACGTGCCGCGGAGCGGCTGGGCCCGTGAGCCATGGCCGCTGAGCCTGCGCGTCCGGAGCCTGTGCTCCGCAACGGGAGAGGCCACAGCAGTGAGAGGCCCGCGTACCACAAAAAAAAAAAAAAAAAAAAAACCTCCAGTTTGGCTTCTATTTGCTCTAACATACTGTAAGTAGGTGGCTGTCAACCTTTATCCTACTCCAGCAAAAAATGAGGGTGGGGTTATGGGACAGCACTCTGTATGCAGTTTCAAAGTTTCCCTAGAAGATTCCTGAATCACCTCTTTGGGACAGCACCATATACAAACAGACCTGAGAATCACTGTTCACTGTATTATTCCATCCCCTCTGCTGATGTGCAACACAGTCAATTTTAGAGAGAACAATTGGCTACAATCTCCCCCAACTCAGTCATAATGAATGAAACTATCTTCACTACTAGTTCTCTCTAGGAACAAGGACAACAAACTCAAACTGAGTGACCATAAATTTTTCCCACCTTGCCTTAATCGGCAGAAAATGTCTCCTTCACAGCCAACTTAACACACACACCCTATATACATCTACAACAGACTGACTGTCAGTATATACTTCTCATTGATGATGTCAAAATTTCTTACTGAAATGGAAACGTGCAGGGAAGGAAAACCAACTGATACCTGAAAATGGTATATTCACAATTCTAGATTAAGCTAAAATAAGATCCCAACATCAAATTTTTTTTGTTCGGTTCAGAAAGGTTCTACCTGAATGTCTGGAAAAGAGGACGGGAGAGGTAAAGCCACAGCTTTGCTAATGTTATCAGACTCTAGGATCTGCCACTCACTACTCCAAGAGATGGGTAAGCAGAAGAATCACATGACGTTCTAAGCACTGAAAACATACAGCATGGGATTTCCAACAACAATGATCAAGATTGCCGCGAGGAGAGCCTGGTTCTTTTCCCAAGAAAACATACAACCACTTGTCAACTCCTCAACTTCAAAGGACTCCAGTACTTGAAAACTCACAAAGAAGCAATGGCTCGTACAGCCAATTCAACACTGCTGAACACTTGCCAGACAACTCTATTTAAAGCTGCACTCTCCCCCACCCCCCCTACGGCCCTGTTATATTTTCTTCACGACACTCTTCATTGGGGGAAGGGGGAGAAGCATCTCTCTTTCTTATCACTAGTCTCCCTCACTAAAGGTGTTTTCTGGGAGCGCATGTGTTTTTCTGTCTCGTACCTCCAGCGCCCGGCGCAGAGCCTGGTTCATGACAGGCGCTCAAAAAATGTACTGAATAATCAAATCATAAGCCCTCGTTAAAGTCTGGACGAAAGGGCCTTTCTGTATTTCACAAACTTCTGTCTCCCAAACTCTCTTCCTAAATTAATTGCAGATTTTTGCCTCGAAAAATACATTTTTGACCTTTCGAGAACTCTCAATCTAATCTTCCAAGGAACTGAGCTCCACCGAAAAGGAGAAAAACTTCAGTGGAATCTGGGGGACAAGGCTCGGAAAGAGACAGAACGGGGCGGGGGCGGGGGGGGGGGCGCTGAAGAGGCTGAATTAGGAAACGCCACGGTGAGAAAAGGCTAATCAAGGGAGGCAGAGGAGCCTGGAATCCTGGAACACATGTACAGGGGACCGCGCTCTCCCTGGTGAAGCCCGAGTCTGCACTCCCGGCGAGGGGCCCACCCCGACGAAACAGCCGGGCGGCTGGGAGCCCGCGGGAGGGCGAAGCAGTAGCCCCCGCCGGCCCGGGGAGCGCTTTCGAAAGGCCGCAGCGCGCCGGGCCCCGCAGGCCGCTAGGGAACTCACTTGGCCCACTTGCTCCGTTGCATCGGCTAAGATGCCATAGTTGCGGTAAAGCTCCTCTACGGTCGGCATGGTGAACGACAAGCCCAGGGCCTGCTCCTGCTGTCGTCGTCGTCGCCGGCGCCACCGCCGCCTCTGAAGTTCTCCAAGCCTGCGAGCCGCACTATTACGGTTCCAGCTGCCGCCAGTGCCGCCGCCAGTCACCGCGCACGGGACAGCTCCTCCCCCAACGTCCACGTAAAGACGTGCACGTCGGGAGCGGCCTTCATTGACTGCCAATGCGCCACCTGGTGTTTTATTGCCCTCTAGCGGTTGGAGGTGTAAAAAACGGCAAGGACGATTGAGCTAGCTCGTGCTTTTTTTTTTTGGAAGGACTGTTCCTGGGTAGGAGCTCTTGGTGCGGGTTGGAGGAAAATACAAAGCTAATTGCATTTCTGCCCTTAAAAGACCTCACGTTGGCCAGAAAAGTGATTTTATTGGGAGAAAAACAAAATGAGGAGTGAGAGTGCAAGCTGTATGGGAAGTCATAAACTCTATTTACAGCTGACTCAAGGAAGGTAACACAAATCTGTGGCAATTGGTTCAGTGTTGCTTTTATTATTCTGGGTTTTTTTTGTTTTTTTTTTTTGAGCAAAAATCACTCAGTTGTCATTAAACAAACAAAACTCAACGTCCAAACAAAACAGAAAAACCCAAAAAACAAAAAATCTTCTGTCCACCAGGCTAAACAGGTCTAGGAGTGAAATTTGCCCTACTGGAAAAGTTTGTTTATCTTTGCTTGCTGCCAGAGTAGCGTTTGGGCCACCTGATTGTGTCTAATAACCAGGAGGGTAATAAATAACTGAAACCATATATACTTACTGATAAGAGTCTGCAAGATACAAGTTTAGATGAAAAAAATGGAAGTTGCAAAACAGGTATAAAAAGATTACATTTTTATTATAAAAAAACTCAAAACATACAAAACAAAGTTCTGTGCATGTGTGTTAATATTGAAATGTCAAGATTGAAACATCAGCTGTAATAGATGGTAAATTTCAAAGCCAGATTCACTCGTGCAGAATATATGCAGGCAATGGTTACAAACCAGTTCCTTGGGTCTTGTACTCCTCGTTTAGATTAAGGGTATTAAAAAAATTAGGGAGTAGAAGGAGAGCGATTGGTGAGGGTGTTTTTGGAGAGAGATCTTGCTTGTGAGCAGCTTGGGGCATTTGCGACCTCCTTCCCTCAAACCTGGGACCATACTGAGGAGCCTGAAATGTTATCCCTGTAGTTGGAAGACAGGAAGGGCTGGTGCCTGACGTATGCCTGAAAAAGCTCGAGTTACCTGTGGCAGCAGAGTGGAGGTGGCCATGTTGGGATCTACCTGCCATCCCAGATTTTTCCTGGAAACAAGGGAGTCAGAGGGATTCCCTTGTACCAGAGACTGGCTTGTAAAAGAGAGAGAGAGGGAGAGATTCTGGATCCATTCCGAGTCCTGCTTCAGGGGGCATCTTTCTGAGCATAAGAAATCCCCCACGACAAGAATCAGTGGCAACAGAAACTGCGTGGTGATTGAGGGCAGCACATGAGCACCTCATGGGGGTTACAGCTGGGGGTGACCTCTGAAGGTCCCACACAGTGGCCTATGGAAAAGACCTAGTCTCTACCAACCTGAGAAGGCATGTAGTACTGCACATGTACTAACGTATCCTCGCTTCTCACATCCCCCTCTCAAAGCATATGCCCAGGAGGGCTTAGAAACTGCCTACCAGGTGGGGTGGGGAATAAAGAGCAGAAAGGCAGGATGGGAAGCAGGTCCCAGCTGGAGCAGAGAAGATATGATTGTAACTCAAGTTTAGAGTTTGGGTTCACATGTGAGAATGGACATTTTAATTTCTGAATTGAGGACTATTTTTTAACTAAGAGCAAGCACAAAAGTTATGGATCTGCCAGAATTTCTCTCTAGAATCCGAATGAGATTCCTCTACCTCAAATTTTAAAGAGATAGTGAAAGACAAATAATAAAGACAAAGACAAATAACAAAGGTGTATTTGGATCACATCCCCTAAGTTAGGTATTCAATGAAGTGTTGGGTGTATGTGTAAAAATGGGGGAGTGATCTGGGGCAGGAAGTGAAGCTGTGTTTTCTCAAGGGGATTGTTGCTTTGGCTTAATCATTCACTGCAAAAGAATAAGCTATTATAGGGACTTCCCTGCTGGCGCAGTGGTTAGGAATCCGCCTGCCAATGCAGGGGACGTGGGTTCGAGCCCCGGTCCAGGAAGACCCCCACATGCTGCGGAGCAACTAAGCCCGTGCACTACAACTACTGAGCCTGTGCTCTAGGGCCTACGAACCACAACTACTAAGCCCATGCGCCGCAACTACTGAAGTCCGCATGCTCTAGGACCTGTGCTCAGCAACAAGAGGAGCCACTGCAATGAGAAGCATGCGCACAGCCACAACTAGAGAATGCCCGCGCGCAGCAAGGAAGAACAATGCAGCCAAAAATAAATAAATAAATTTTAAAAAAGAGAAAAAGCTATTATATACATATGATATATATGTGTCTCTATAATTTAATATATCTGATTTTTTAAACATAAACTTCAAAGAGATAAAAGACTCAATCAGTGTTTTTCTGTTTTAAAACAGACTTAATCATACAAGGTCCTTCAAACCTAATCCTTAACCAACTTGCCAGGCAGTTTCACTCAGCACTACATCCTTCTCTTTCTGTTGCCGTCCATTAGTTAACCATGGTAATCAGGCTTGTGAACTCTTCTTGGTTTCCTTATTCTTCTCTGATTCTCAGTCCTGAAAAATGCTTCAATTCAAATTATGTATTTATCTCTATTTCCAACTGGTCATCCAAGCTCAGGGACTAGATTTGGTCCCAATGATGATAATATTGATGACAACGCTGATGATAATGATGATGATGGTAATAATAAGAGGAGTCATACGAATGATAACCAGCGTGTATTGAGCAATGACAAAGTTCTAAGCACTTTATGCAAATGGATTCGTGAAAGCTCTGTGAGCTAGGAAATAATATTATAATCTCCGTTGACAAATGAGCAGAGACGGAGAGATGTGGACTAACTTACCCAATAACCCTTAGCTGGTAATAGCTGAGCTGGGCTTTGAGTCTTAGCAGCTGAATTCCAAAGCCCATGCTCTTTACTATGAAAGCCCCCAAATTTATCACACATTTATCTCTGTCATTGTCCCCTCTGCCCCAGCTCAGGCTCCATTCCCTCACATTTGAGCAATGCCCACATCTTCCTAAATGGTGTCTTTGTCTCTGATCTCAGTCGACTCTACTCTTAGTATCTTTTCACAATTTTGATTTTTTTTCCTTTAATTAAACAAGTTGACATAATGTGCTATCATATTAATACATTCAAATACTACAAAATTATTTCGCATAAAACCCAAAAGTTCCTCTTCACACCTCTCTTCCCCAGAGGTAGCTATGGCTATTGGTATAGCTTATACTTATAGACCTTTACATGCAATACATAGTTTAAAATATATATATATATATATATATACACATATATACATATATATATAAATATATATATATATGCAGTAACACAGCACTTTTGTTCTGTGCCTTGCTTTGGTCACTGAACAATATGTTTTATAGATTTTTCCATGACAGCACTGCCTAGTATTGCACACAGAGGAATCTTTTTTTTTTCTGAATTTTATTTTCTATATTTTTTTATACAGCAGGTCTTATTCGTTATCCATTTTATACATATTAGTATATACATGTCAATCCCAATCGCCCAATTCATCACACAACCACCACCACCCCTACCGCTTCCCCCGCTTGGTGTCCATACGTTTGTTCTCTACATCTGTGTCTCAATTTCTGCCCTGCAAACCAGTTCATCTGTACCATCTTTCTAGGTTCCACATATATGCGTTAGTATACGATATCTGTTTTTCTCTTTCTGACTTACTTCACTCTGTATGACAGTCTCTAGATTCATCCATGTATCTACAAATGACCCAATTACGTTCCTTTTTATGACTGAGTAATATTCCATTGTACATATGTACCACATCTTCTTTATCTAGTCGTCGGTTGATGGGCATTTAGGTTGCTTCCATGACCTGGCTATTGTAAATAGTGCTGCAATGAACATTGGGGTGGATGTGTCTTTTTGAATTACAGTTTTCTCTGGATATATGCCCAGTAGTGGGATTGCTGGGTCATAGGGTAATTCTATTTTTAGTTTTTTAAGGAACCTCCATACTGTTCTCCATAGTGCCTGTATCAATTTACATTCCCACTAACAGTGCAAGAGGGTTCCCTTTTCTCCACATTCTCTCCAGCATTTGTTGTTTGTAGATTTTCTGATGATGCCCATTCTAACTGGTGTGAGGTGATACCTCATTGTAGTTTTGATTTGCATTTCTCTAATAATTAGTGATGTTGAGCAGCTTTTCATGTGCTTCTTGGCCATCTCTATGTCTTCTTTGGAGAAACATCTATTTAGGTCTTCTGCCCATCTTTTCATTGGGTTGTTTTTTTTTTTAATATTGAGCTGCATGAGCTGTTTATACATTTTGGAGATTAATCCTTTGTCTGTTGATTCGTTTGCAAATATTTTCTCCCTTTCTGAGGGTTGTCTTTTCGTCTTGCTTGCAGTTTCCTTAGCTTTGCAAAATCTTTTAAGTATCATTAGGTCCCATTTGTTTATTTTTGTTTTTATTTCCATTACTCTAGGAGGTGGATCAGAAAAGATCTTGCTGTCACTGTAGCTTTGTAGTAAAGACTGAAGTTAGGGAGTCTGATTCCTCCAGCTCCGTTTTTTTCCCTCTAGACTGCTTTGGCTATTCGGGGTCTTTTGTGTCTCCATACAAATTTTAAGATTTTTTGTTCTAGTTCTGTAAAAAATGCCATTGATAATTTGATAGGGATTGCATTGAATCTGTAGATTGCTTTGGGTAGTATAGTCATTTTCATACTATTGATTCTTCCAATCCAAGAACATGGTATATTTCTCCATCTGTTTTTATTATCTTTAATTTCTTTCATCAGTGTCTTATAGTTTTCTGCATAGAGGGCTTTTGTCTCCCTAGGTAGGTTTATTCCTCGGTATTTTATTCTCTTTTTTGCAATGTTAAATGGGAGTGTTTCCTTAATTTCTCTTTCAGATTTTTCATCATTAGTGTATGGGAATGCAAGAGATTTCTATGCATTAATTTTGTATCCTGCAAGTTTACCAAATTCATTGATTAGCTCTAGTAGTTTTCTGGTGGCATCTTTAGGATTCTCTATGTATAGTATCATGTCATCTGCAAAGAGTGACAGTTTTACTTCTTCTTTTCCAATTTGTATTTCTTTTATTTCTTTTTCTTCTCTCATTGCCATGGCTAGGACTTCTAAAACTATGTTGAATAATAGTTCTGAGAGTGGACATCCTTGTCTTCTTCCTGATCTTAGAGGAAATGCTTTCAATTCTTGACCATTAAGAATGATGTTTGCTGTGAGTTTGTTATACATAGCCTATATTATATTGAGGTAGTTTCCCTCTATGCCCACTTTCTGGAGAGTTTTTATCATCAATGGGTGTTGAACTTTGTCAAAAGCTTTTTCTGCATCTATTGAGATGATCATATGGTTTTTATTCTTCATTTTGTTAATATAGTGTATCACATTTATTGATTTGCATATATTGAAGAATCCTTGCATCCCTGGGATAAATCCCATTGATCATGGTGTATGATCCTTTTAATGTGTTGTTGGATTCTGTTTGCTAGTATTTTGTAGAGGATTTTTGAATCTATATTCATCAGTGATATTGTTCTGTAATTTTCTTTTTTTGTAGTATTTTTGTCTGGTTTTGGTATCAGGGTGATGGTGGC
>NC_041229.1:94254612-94261749 GCF_002837175.3 Physeter macrocephalus | reverse complement strand
ATTTTATTGATTTGAGTCCTCTCCCTCTTTTTCTTGATGAGTCTGGCTAATGGTTTATCAATTTTGTTTATCTTCTCAAAGAACCAGCTTTTAGTTTTATTGATCTTTGCTATTGTTTTCTTTGTTTCTATTTCACGTATTTCTGCTCTGATCTTTATGATTTCTTTACTGCTACTAACTTTTGGCTTTGTTTGTTCTTCTTTCTCTAGTTCCTTTAGGTGTAAGGTTAGATTGTTTATTTGAGATTTTTCTTGTTTCTTGAGGTAGGCTTGTATTGCTATAAACTTCCCTCTTAGAACTGCTTCTGCTGCATCCCAGAGATTTTGGATTGTCGTGTTTTCATTGTTATTTGTCTCCAGGTATTTTTTGATTTCGTCTTTGATTTCTTCAGTGATCTCTTTGTTATTTAATAATGTATAGTTTAGCCTCCATGTGTTTGTGTTTTTTACTTTTTTTCCCTATAATTCATTTCTAATCTCATAGCATGTGGTTAGAAAAGATGCTTGATATGATTTCAATTTTCTTAAGTTTACTGAGGCTTGATTTGTGACCCCAGATGTGATCTATCCTAGAGAATGTTCCATGTGCACTTGAGAAGAAAGTGTAATCTGCTGTTTTTGGATGGAATGTCCTATAAATATCAATTAAATCTATCTGGTCTATTGTGTCATTTAAAGCTTGTGTTTCCTTATTAATTTTCTGTTTGGATGATCTGTCCATTGGTGTAAGTGAGGTGGTAAAGTCCCCCACTATTATTGTGTACTGTCAATATCCTCTTTTACAGCTTGTTAGCAGTTGCCTTATGTATTGAGGTGCTCCTATGTTGGGTGAATATATATTTCTAATTGTTATATCTTCTTCTTGGATTGATCCCTTGATCATTATGTAGTGTCCTTCCTTGTCTCTTGTAACATTCTTTATTTTAAAGTCTATTTTGTCTGATATGAGAATTGCTACTCCAACTTTCTTTTGATTTCCATTTGCATGGAATATCCTTTTCTGTCCCCTCACTTTCAGTCTGTATGTGTCCCTAGGTCTGACGTGGGTCTCTTGTCGACAGCATATATATGGGTCTTGTTTTTGTATCCATTCAGTGAGCCTGTGTCTTTTGGTTGGAGCATTTACTCCATTCACTTTTAGGGTAATTGTTGATACGTATGTTCCTATTACCATTTTCTTAATTCTTTTGGGTTTAATATTGTAGATCCTTTTCTTCTCTTGTTTTTCCCAGTTAGAGAAGTTCCTTTAGCATTTGTTGTAGAGCTGGGTTGGTGGTGCTGAATTCTCTTTGCTTTTACTTATCTGTAAAGCTTTTGATTTCTCTGTCGAATCTTGAGAAATCAGCTGTTAACCTTATGGGAGTTCCCTTGTATGTTATTTGTCGTTCTTCCCTTGCTGCTTTCAGTAATTTTTCTGTCTTTAATTTTTGCTGATTTGATTACTATGTGTCTCGGTGTGTTTCTCCTTGGGTTTATCCTGTATGGGACCCTCTGTGCTTCCTGGACTTGGGTGGCTATTTCCTTTCCCATGTTAGGGAAGTTTTCGACTATAATCTCTTCAAATATTTTCTCGGCTCCATTCTCTTTTCTCCTTCTGGGACCCCTATAATGCGAATGTGGTTACGTTTAATGTTGTTCCAGAGTTCTCTTAGGCTGTCTTCATTTCTTTTCATTCTTTTTTCTTTATTCTGTTCCACAGCAGTGAATTTACCATTTTGTCTTCTGGGTCACTTAACTGTTCTGCCTCAGTTATTCTGCTATTGATTCCTTCTCGCGTAGTTTTCATTTCAGTCATTGTATTGTTCATCTCTGTTTGTTTGTTCTTTAATTCTTCTAGGTCTTTGTTAATCATTTCTTGCATTTTCTCGATCTTTGCCTCCATTCTTTTTCCGAGGTCCTGGATCATCTTCACTGCCTTTATTCTGAATTCTTTTTCTGGAAGTTTGCATATCTCCACTTCATTTAGTTGTTTTTCTGGGTTTTTTTCTTGTTCCTTCATCTGGTACATAGCCCTCTGCCTTTTCATCTTGTCTGTCTTTTTGTGAATGTGGTTTTCATTCCACAGGCTGCAGGATTGTAGTTCTTCTTGCTTCTGCAGTCTGCCCTCTGGTGGATGGGGCTATCTAAGAGGCTTGTGCAAGTTTCCTGATGGGAGGGACTAGTGGTGGGTAGAGCTGGCTGAAGGTTGCCTATCTCCACTTCACTTAGTTGTTTTTCTGGGGTTTTATCTTGTTCCTTCATCTGGTTCATAGCCCTCTGCCTTTTCATCTTGTCTATCTTTCTCTGAATGTGGTTTTTGTTCCACAAGCTGCAGGATTGTAGTTCTTCTTGCTTCTGATTTCTGCCCTCTGGTGGATGAGGTATCTAAGAGGCTTGAGCAAGTTTCCTGATGGGAGGGACTGGTGGTGGGTAGAGCTGGCTGTTACTCTGGTGGGCAGAGCTCAGTAAAACTTTAATCCACCTGTTTGCTGTTGGGTGGGGTCGGGTTCCCTCCCTGTCGGTTGTTTGGCCTGAGGCGACCCCATACTGGAGCCTACCCTGGCTCTTTGATGGGGCTAATGGTGGACCTGGGAGGGCTCACGCCAAGGGGTACTTCCCAGAACTTCTGCTGCCAGTGTCCTTGTCCCACGTCTCTGCAGGAGACCCTCCAACACTAGCAGGTAGGTCTGGTTCAGTCTCCCCTGGGGTCACTGCTCCTTCCCCTAGGTCCCGATGTGCACACTACTTTGTGTGTGCCCTCCAAGAGTGGAGTCTCTGTTTCCCCCAGTCCTGTTGAAGTCCTGCAATCAAATCCCACTAGCCTTCAAAGTCTGCTTCTCTAGGAATTCCTCCTCCCGTTGCCGGAACCCCAGGTTGGGCAGCCTGACATGGGGCTCAGAACCTTCACTCCAGTGGGTGGACTTCTGTGGTATAAGTGTTCTCCAGTTTGTGAGTCACCCACCCAGCAGTTATAGGGTTTGATTTTATTGTGATTGCGCCCCTCCTACCATCTCATTGTGGCTTCTCCTTTGTCTTTGGATGTGGGGTATCTTTTTTGGTGACTTCCAGTGTCTTTCTGTCGATGATTGTTCAGCAGTTAGTTGTGATTCCAGTGCTCTTGCAAGAGGGAGTGAGATCACGTCCTTCTACTCCTCCATCTTGAACCAATTGCATAACAGCTGATCTTTCAGCAGAAACTCTGCTTCTCTCCTCATTGCTTCATTCTCTGTTTTGTTTTTACCTTGCTTCAGCTGACTGTGGCTTGCCAACCCACACAGGATTGAAGGCAGAATCCAGAGGAATCTTGCAGTGTTAAAGGAGATAAACATTGACTCTAGTTTTTGTCAAGGTCTGATTTCTTTTTCTTTTTTTCTTTTTTTTGGCCACGCCACATGGCATGTGGTATCTTAGTTCCCTGACCAAGGATTGAACCTGCATTGGAAGCACAGAGTCTTCTTCTTTTTTTTTTTTTTTTTTTACTAGATATTTATTGGAGTATAATTGCTTCACAATACTGTGTTAGTTTCTGCTGCACAACAAAGCGAATTAGCCATATGCATACATATGACCCCATATCCCCTCCCTCTTGAGCCTCCCTCCCATCCTCCCTATCCCACCCCTCTAGGTCATCGCAAAGCACCAAGCCGATCTCCCTGAGAAGCACAGAGTCTTAACCACTGGACCACCAGGGAAGTCCCTGCACTGCCTAGTATTGATGTACCATAGTTTATTTATCCGTTTAAAAAAATTTTTTTTGGACATGTAGGTTGTTTCCCATTTTTCATTATTACAAACTCTGTTAAATGGGTTATTTTTATTTCCTTCTTTGTGCTTTTCTGTATTGTCCAGCTTTTTATGATTTTTCTAGTTTTATGTATATTCTCTCTCCCTGCCATTGGACCTGTGAATGGGTTCATAGGTCATTTTGTCAAAGTCCCTCCATTCTTACAAAGGCAAAATTAAGTCCCAGAAGACAGAATTGGTCTGGCTCAGCTTAGGTCACATGTCTGCTTTGGTCCAGTCAGTTAAGACCAAGAAAGTGAGATCACAGGAAGCAAACATAGCTGCCAGGGACCCATGTGTACAGGTGGAGGAAGAGTGACTGTTCGCAAAGAAGGGAGGGGTGAGGAGGGTGTTGTTATAGCATCCTCTATCAGTGGGGATGTTTAAAGGCCATCCAGATTCCATTCTATCAATCTGAGTGCTTGAATAAAGGTTGTGTTTTCGCTCATCATTCAGCAAGTGTTTATTGAACACCTCCTATGAGCCAAGCACTGTTTTAGAATGCAACCAAGCAGGCATGCAGCTAGAGTGAGAGAAACAGTAAGCAAAATGCAGGGAATTCCCTGGTGGTCCAGTGGTTAGGACTGCATGCTTTCATTGTGGAGGGCCCAGGTTTGCTCCCTGGTTGGGGAACTAAGATCCCACAAGCTGCGCAGCGTGGCAACATAATAAATAAATAAAAATAAAGAGGTTAAAAAGTATATATGTATACAAAACAAAAAACCCCCAAATGCACAAGTAAAATATATTTCATTTACAAAAGTAGATTGATAACATCAGTATACAGCATAACTAGCCAATAGACAGGTCGCATATACTGACACTGTAGTATGTGACTGATGACATGGTCTGGAATTAGCTTTACAGGGACAGGAAGAGATCTGGGCAGTCATCTAGTTTAGCACTTTCCCTGGAAATCTGCAGTAAACATCTCTTCCCTGTTATTGTTCTTCTTTAACCTTCAATTCCTTCTAGCCTGTACTGCAGTTCTTCGAAAACATCGCCCTAGATAATGAAACTTGGAATTACTTATTAATGTGCAGTAAGTGTTAAATAAATAAAAGAACTAAGGAATGAGCAAACATTCAAACTTTTCTGACCCTAGTTTATTGTAATATGGCCAAAGATCCCGGGGATTTCTTGGTAGAAGGAATTTTTCACTTTGTTTTTATTTTTATTATGTTATTTTTAGGAAAACCATTCTCTCTTTTCTCCTTGCCTCTCCTCCCTCCACCAACCTAACAATCAGTGGCCTTTGTCCTAGTAAATTGTCATATTTCAGGTGCTGTGACTATCTTTGAATCTATTTTGTAATTTTGAAATTAAGTTTAATTCTCTACGAAATATATGTTGAAAGGCATAAAGAACCGCCCCCTCTCCAGCCGTTACTTTATATGCCTTGTACTTTGGATCAGTCTGAGAGACTACATTCTGAGAGCCTTTTTTTTTTTTAACATCTTTATTGGAGTATAATTGCTTTACAATGGTGTGTTAGTTTCTGCTTTATAACAAAGTGAATCAGTTACACGTATACATATGTTCCCCTATCTCTTCCCTCTAGCATCTCCCTCCCTCCCACCCTCCCTATCCCACCCCTCTCCTGGGCATGCATTCTTGCATGGCAGCAATCAGCTAGAGCAAAGTAGAGGCTGCTGCCCTTGACGTGATTTGTGCTTTCCAGTTTGCCACAATCTGTACCACTCCCTACTGTTGATCTTACACTAGGACTTTTCTTACTACAGGAGCTGCTCCTTAATAATATTTGTCAAGCCCCTGTAGGCATTTGAGTCTGCAACACCTATTCCAAGTTCATTTTAATGGAAAGTATTTGGTAATCTAACCCAGGATTGTCAATCCCCAAACTGACAAGAAAAGGGGGATGGAGGCCAAAACACACGCTAAACACTTAAACAAAGGCAGTCAAAATCAAGTCAAAAAAGCTGACCAAGACTGATTGCTGAAGAACTCCTTTGGTCAGCTACTTCCAGTTAAAGTCATGTTTGCTTTTGGCCCAGTGCAGCCCAATGACCTCCTGAATGTGGTGATTATAGGAGGTCATTGGGCTGCACTGTGGCTGCACTGTGGCGATGTTATAGCCTAAACATCCTGCTCAGTATTGTAGATTTAACTTCACAATTCTTTCCACTACACGTTTACTGTTTCTTCACTCAGCTTTAAAAGAATGACAAAATCTGAGGCATTCTTTTCTCTGACAAGCTCCTAAGAATATATCCAAAGACTTTCTCACCTTTATTCTGATGTAATCTATGACCATTTCCCTCTGTCACTTGCACACACAGAGCCAAGAGAAGGCCTGAGTGAGGAGGGAACTGGAGCTAGAACATCTGGCCTCACTCCATGACCCACTGGGGCTCCTTTGCTCAGTTGGTTGGGGTAATGAGGGTAGTGATAAGGGGCATAGGTTGGTGTACGACTCTGGACAAAGTACTGAGCTACGTGCAGTATGGGTGCAAGGTTCTTTAGGGACTGGGGTGATTGAAACACATGAATAAGTCTGATTCAGGGCAGTTTGGCCTAGGTACTTTATAACAACAGAAACACAAAGTCTGGCGCACCTAGGAAGCTTGAGCCTTAAAGGGTGATAAGAGGGAGAAGGGTGTTCCAAGGACATTCAAGAAAGAGGATAAGAGCTTGAGGAAAAGCCTGAGGCAGGAAACCATAGTGTGGATTCAGGCAGAGTGAGCTGTTGACTTTAGGTAGAGACAAGGGGCCTGGTGCGGGTGATAGTGCAGAGTAGGCTAAGTTATTGTAGAAAATAAAGTGGAGAAGGCATGTTGACAATTATACAAAAACCCTTCAAAAGCTTTTGAGCAGATTGGCTACATGATCCGATTTAATTTTCCTGTTCCATTGATCTATATTTCTGTTTTTGTGCCAGTACCATACTGTCTTGATTACTGTAGCTTTATAGTATAGTCTGAAGTCAAGGAGCCTGATTCCTCCAGCTCCGTTTTTTTCCCTCTAGACTGCATTGGCTATTCAGGGTCTTTTGTGTTTTATACAAATTGTGAAATTTTTTGTTCTAGTTCTGTGAAAAATGCCAGCGGTAGCTTGATAGGTAGGGATTGCATTGGATCTGTAGATTGCTTTGGGTAGTAGAGTCATTTACACAATGTTCATTCTTCCAATCCAAGAACATGGTATATCTCTCCATCTATTTGTATCGTCTTTAATTTCTTTCATCAGTGTCTTATAATTTTCTGCATACAAGTCTTTTGTCTCCTTAAGTAGGTTTATTCCTAGCTATTTTATCCTTTATGTTGCAATGGTAAATGGGAGTATTTTCTTAATTTCACTTTCAGATTTTTCATCAGTAGTGTATAGGAATGCCAGAGATTTCTGTGCATTACTTTTG
>NC_041229.1:94252106-94253289 GCF_002837175.3 Physeter macrocephalus | reverse complement strand
TTTGCCTTATGTATTGAGGTGCTCCTATGTTGGGTGCATAAATATTTACAATTGTTATATCTTCTTCTCTGATTGATCCATTGATCATTATGTAGTGTCCTTCCTTGTCTTTTGCACCATTCTTTATTTTAAAGTCTATTTTGTCTGATATGAGAATTGCTACTCCAGCTTTCTTTTGATTTCCATTTGCATGGAATATCTTTTTCCATCCCTCACTTTCAGTCTGTATGTATCCCGAGGTCTGAAGTGGGTCTCTTGTAGACAGCATATATATGGGTCTTGTTTTTGTATCCATTCAGCCAGTCTGTGTCTTTTGGTGGGAGCATTTAATCCATTTACATTTAAGGTAATTATCGATATGTATGGTCCTATTACCATTTACTGAATTGTTTCGGGTTGTTCTTGTAGGTCTTTTCCTTCTCTTGTGTTTCTTGCCTAGAGAAGTTCCTTTAGCATTTGTTGTAAAGCTGGTTTGGTGGTGCTGAACTCTCTCAGCTTTTGCTTGTCTGTAAAGGTTTTAATTTCTCCATCAAATCTGAATGAGATCCTTGCCGGGTAGAGTAATCTTGGTTGTAGGTTTTTTTCCTTCATCACTTTAAATATGTCCTGCAACTCCCTTCTGGCCTGTAGCATTTCTGCTGAAAGATCAGATGTTAACCTTATGGGGATTCCTTTGTGTGTTATTTGTTGTTTTTCCCTTGCTGCTTTTAATATGTTTTCTTTGTATTTAATTTTTGACAGTTTGATTATTATGTGTCTTGGCGTGTTTATCCTTGGGTTTATCCTGTATGGGACTCTCTGTGCTTCCTGGACTTGATTGACTATTTCCTTTCCTATATTAGGGAAGTTTTCAACTATAATCTCTTCAAATATTTTCTCAGTCCCTTTCTTTTTCTCTTCTTCTTCTGGGACCCCTATAATTCGAATGTTGGTGCATTTAATGTTGTCCCAGAGGTCTCTGAGACTGTCCTCAGAACTCTCTAAGCTTTTGTGTGTCTGTAAAGGTTTTAATTTCTCCATCAAATCTGAATGAGATCCTTGCTGGGTAGAGTAATCTTAGTTGTAGGTTTTTCTCCTTCATCACTTTCAGTATGTTCTGCTCTCCCTTTTTGCTTGCAGAGTTTCTGCTGAAAGATCAGCTGTTAACCTAATGGGGATTCCCTTATGTGTTATTTGTTGTTTT
>NC_041229.1:94251767-94252040 GCF_002837175.3 Physeter macrocephalus | reverse complement strand
GCAGTAGTCATTTCCACTATTTTATCTTCCAGGTCACTTATCCGTTCTTCTGCCTCAGTTTTTCTGCTATTGATCCCTTCTAGAGTATTTTTAATTTCATTTATTGTGTTTTTCATTGGTGCTTGTTTCCTCTTTAGTTCTTCTAGTTCCTTTTTAAATGTTTCTTGCATTTTGTCTATTCTATTTCCAATATTTTGGATCATCTTTACTATCATTATTCTGAATTCTTTTTCAGGTAGACTGCCTATTTCCTCTTCATTTGTTAGGTCTGGC
>NC_041229.1:94218115-94251246 GCF_002837175.3 Physeter macrocephalus | reverse complement strand
ATGAACCTGGATCTTGTCTTTCTGGTGGGCAGGTCCACATCTGGTGGTGTGTTTTGGGGTGTCTGTGGCCTTATTATGATTTTAGGCAGCCTCTCTGCTAATGGATGGGGCTGTTTTCCTGTCTTGCTAGTTGTTTGGCATAGGGTGTCCAGCACTGTAACTTGCTGGTCGTTGAGTGAAGCTGGGTCTTGTTGTTGAGATGGAGATCTCTGGGAGATTTTTGCCGTTTGATATTACGTGGATCTGGGAGGTCTCTTGTGGACCAGTGTCCTGAAGTTGGCTCTCCCACCTCAGAGGCACAGCACTGACTCCTGGCTGGAGCACCAGAAGCCTTTCATCCACACGGCTCAGAATAAAAGGGAGAAAAAGTAGAAAGAAAGAAAGAAAGAAAGAAAGAGGATAAAATAAAATAAAATATGAAAAAAATAAAGTTATTAAAATAAAAAATAATTATTAAGAAAAAAAATTTTTTTAACGTTAAAAAAAAAAACCGGATGGACAGAACCCTAGGACAAGTGGTGAAAGCAAAGCTATACAGACAAAATCTCACACAGAAGCATACACATACACACTCACAAAAAGAGGAAAAGGGGAAAAAAATAATATATCTTGCTGCCAAAGTCCACCTCCTCAATTTGGGATGATTCATTGTCTATTCAGATATTCCACAGATGCAGGGTACATCCAGTTGATTGTGGAGATTTAATCCGCTGCTTCTGAGGCTGCTGGGTGAGATTTCCCTTTCTCTTCTTTGTTCGCACAGCTCCTGGGGTTCAGCTTTGGAATTGGCTCCGCCTCTGCATGTAGGTCGCCTGAGGGCGTCTGTTCTTCGCTCAGACAGGACGGGGTTAAAGGAGCAGCTGCTTCGGGGGCTCTGGCTCACTCAGGCCGCGGGGAGGGAGGGGCATGGATGCGGGGCGAGCCTGCGGCGGCAGAGGCCAGCGTGACGTTGCACCAGCCTGAGGCGCGCCGTGCATTCTCCGGGAGAAGTTGTCCCTGGATCACGGGACCCTGGCAGTTGCGGGCTGCACCGGCTCCCGGGAGGGGGGGTGTGGAGAGTGACCCGTGCTCGCACACAGGCTTCTTGGTGGCGGCAGCAGCAGCCTCAGCGTCTCATGCCCGTCTCTGGGGTCCGCGCTGATAGCCGCGGCTCGCGCCCGTCTTTGAAGCGGAGCTCCTTTAAGCAGCGCTTTTAATCCCCTCTCCTCGTGCACCAGGAAACAAAGAGGCAAGAAAAAGTCTCTTGCCTCTTCGGCAGCTCCAGACTTCTCCCGGACTCCCTCCCGGCTAGCAGTGGTGCACTAACCCCTTCAGGCTGTGTTCACGCCACCAACCCCAGTCCTCTCCCTGGGATCCGACCTCCGAAGCCCGAGCCTCAGCTCCCGGCCCCCGCCCGCCCCGGCGAGTGAGCAGACGAGACTCTCAGGCTGGTGAGTGCTGGTGGCACCGACCCTCTGTGCAGGAATCTCTCCGCTTTGCCCCCCGCACCCTGTTGCTGCGCTCTCCTCCGTGGCTCTGAAGCTTCCCCCTCTGCCACCCGCAGTCTCCGCCCGCGAAGGGGCTTCTAGTGTGTGGAAACCTTTCCTCCTTCACACCTCCCTCCCACTGGTGCAGGTCCCGTCCCTATTCTTTTGTCTCTGTTTATTCTTTTTTCTTTTGCCCTACCCAGGCACGTGGGGAGTTTCTTGCCTTTTGGGAGGTCTGAGGTCTTCTGCCAGCATTCAGTAGGTGTTCTGTAGGAGCAGTTCCACGTGTAGATGTATTTCTGATGTATCTGTGGGGAGGAAGGTGATCTCCGTGTCTTACTCTTCCGCCATCTTCCTCCGGCCCCCCTGAGAGCTTTTATTTTAATCTAATTTCTCTCTTCCAAGGAGGCCCAGAAAAAAGATCATGACTCTCTAGAAGAAACAGAGAAAGATTAAGGTCCAGCTGGGTCTTAATTGAACTAATGATGATAATAATAGTCAATAGCCATTGAGTGTTTATCAAGTGCTTGATAGCATGTGTGTTACAGTAATAGCTAACGCTTATGGAGTGGCTGCTGTCTGCCAGGATTGGTTCTAAATGCCTTACATGCGTTAACTCACAACAACCTTATGTAAGGCAGATACCGGTGTTAAGAGATGGAGAAACGAAGGCACAGACATGTTAAGTACCTGCCCAGGGTCACACAGCTGATGAGTAGAAGTTTTGGGGTGTCTATCCCTAGTCTGGCTCTGATAGATACACCACCAACTCCTACACCTAATTACCTCTTGGTTAATGCGTTGATTTCTTAGATGGGCTAAGTCATCTGGAGCCTTGCAGTTCTTTATCAGGCACATTAAACCTCCTAATCCAGTTTGTGTCTTGACAGGGGAGCTTCACATACTTATTAATGTTACCTGCTTTATCAGGTTGTTATGAGAATTAAACGAAATAATAGAGGCAAGTGCCTAGGACAGTGCCTGGCCCACAGTAAGTGCTCAGTTCGTATTGGCTCCCTTCCCTTGTACCATTTGAAGATCTTAATCATTTATGTTTCAAGAATGAATGAACCTTGGTCACTGCAAGTTGCTCTCTGGAGGTCAGTTTTCTCCCTCTGATTGTATCCAAATATTGGAAACAGGGGTGTATTAGTTTCCTGGGGCTGTCATAACAAAGTACCACAAACTTGGTGGCTTAACACAACAGAAATTTTTGCTTTCATAGTTCTGAAGATAAGCAGTCTAAAATCAGGACCATGATCCCTCCAGAATCTCTAGGGGAGATTTTGTTCCTTGTCTCTTCCAGTTTCTGGTGGCTTGTGGTTGCCTCACTCAAATCTCTGCCTCTCTCTTTACAAGGCTTTCTGCTGTCTATCAAATCTCCCCTGTACGTCTCCTATAAGGACACAGTATCCTGGGATTTAGGGCCCACCCAGATAATCCAGGATGATCTCATCAGAGGTCCTTAACTTAATTACATCTACAAAGACCTTTTTCCCAAATAAGGTCACATTCACAGGTTCTGGGGATTAGGAAGTGAAAGTATCATTTTGGGGATCACCATTCAATCTACTACAAGGGGTTAAGAACAGATGCTTGGGAGCCTGACAGCCCTGGTTCTGGCTGTGCTGCTTACTCAATGGGTAAGAGATTCTCAAGGTGATGGTCTGTAAAAGTGCTTTTTTTCCCTGTATATCAAAGGATAGTCATTCCTCTTCTCTGTGTCCTAATGCTGAGAAGATGACAACCAAAACTGACCCCCTTTCCCTCAGACTGCAATGGGCTTGTATTAGCCAGAGTTCTCCAGAGAAAGAGTACCAACAGAAAATAAATACGTTTGGAGAGAGACTTATTATAAGGAATTGGTTCATGCAGTTATGGAGGCTGACAAGTCCAAATTTGAAGTGTGGGCTGGCAGGTGGAGACCCAAGAGTGCTGACGGGACAGTTTCAGTTTGAAGGCAGTCTGCTGGAGAATTTTTTCTTACTCGTGGGAGGATTGGGTTTTTTGTTCTATTCAGACCTTCAACTGATTGGATGAGGCCCACCCACATTTTAGAGGGCAATCTGCCTTATTCTACTGATTAAAATGTAAATCTAATTCAAAAAACACCCTTGTGGAAATGCCCAGAATAAAGTTCGACCAAATATCTGGGCACCTCCTGGCCCAGTGAAGTTGACACATCAAAATTAACCATCATGGGGCTTAACCATTTGATCCTGCAAACACTGGTTGAGAACTTACTGTGTCACAAAGCCCAAGAACCCAGACTGGGTTCCTAGCATTAAGTGGGAAAACAGCCATAAGGAAAATTGAATTGTTTACCTGGAAACAAGCTCCAGGTGGGCAACCCAGTGAGGAAAAGCTCACTTCCTCCCACTGTCTGCTGCCCAGTGGAATGCAGTAGCCCCAGATGTTGACCAATATGGTTCCAGCTACAGGAGAGCAGTTGGGAGAGAGAGACACTGCTAGTGGTTAATAGCACTGGATTGGAAACCTGACAGAGGGGACCAACCAAATTTTTACCCCGGTGACTTTGAGCAAGTTAGTAAACTGCCCCAAACCTCAGTGTTCCCATCTTAAAATGGGAATAACAATAGTGTCACATCAAAGGACTGTTGTGAGGTTAAAATGAGAGCACATTGCCCAGAGCCTATCACATAGTGACTTGCTAATAGTAATAATAATAATAATAATAATAATATAATTGCTACCAATATTTGAGTGCTTCTCTGTGACATCCCCCTGGGCATCCCCATTTTAAAGATGAAACAGCTGAGGCTCAGGTTAAGTAAGACCAAGAAAGGTTAATAGCAGCAATTATTATTAAAGCTTCTTTGCCAGTCACTCAGAATTTTACTCCTCCAGTCTCCTTTTCCATCTGCAGAAAAGAGTAATTTCTACATTAATGTATTGTGAGGATTTAAAGGATATAAGTTCAAAGTACATTGAGGGGGATCAACTTGTTTTATTTGAAGGAATTTGGGCCCAGGTTTAAGTTATTAACAGCTGGCATCAATTTTTTTTAAATATTTATTTATTGGTTGCGTTGGGTCTTCGTTGCTGCTCGCGGGCTTTCTCTAGTTGCAGGGAGTGGGGGCTACTCTTCGTTGCGATGCACGGTCTTCTCATTGCGGTTGCTTCTCTTGTTGCGGAGCATGGGCTCTAGGGCGTGCGGGCTTCAGTAGTTGTGGCACGTGAGCTCAGTAGTTGTGGCTCGCGGGCTCAGTAGTTGTGGCTCACAGGCTCTAGAGCGCAGGCTCAGTAGTTGTGGCTCATGGACTTAGTTGCACCGCGGCGTGTGGAATCTTCCCGGACCAGGGCTCGAACCCGTGTCCCCTGCACTGGCAGGCGGATTCTTAACCACTGCGCCACCAGGGAAGTCCTGGCATCACTTATTTCATGCGTTTGAAAAAGCCTTACTTTTGTAGAGCCACTTTATTGTGCAAAGTGCTTAAGCTCTGGAAATTTGCTCTAGATTTCTTAAGTAACTAGGGAGTTTGTAAAACTGAAAGAAATAATTGAGAATGCCTCCCTAAACTAAAGAAAGTCTGTTTCATCTGAAGCATGGCACCTCCTGCAAAAAGCTTTGTGTGCACTCTATACAGTGCAAAAATGTTTCATAAATACAGTCCACCCATCAGGACGTTTAAGAGTTTGTGAATAACAGTGATAAAGGTGCCGTGGAGGCTGAAGCTGGTCTCACTTTCCCAGCTTGGATTGATTGCCAACCCTTTAGGGTTTCCGTGGGTGGAGAGCCCAGGAGGGAGGGAGGGAGGGAGAGAGAGAGCAGCTGAGGTGATGTAGCGGTCACGGCTGACGATAATGGTAATGAGAGCCACAAAAGTGATAGCTAACATATTGAGCACTTTCTCTCTGCTTTTCCTTGTGGGATCTCCCTCTCTCCCTTCTGGCTTGTGAAGGAAAGGTTTAATTCTGTGCCACATCAGAGAGGTCAGGAGGTTACATAAATTTCCCAGAGTTGCTCAGCTTGATTGGTAACTGAAGTGGGATTTGAACCCAGATCCATCTGACTTCAAAACCTGAGCTCTTGGACTCTACAACTTTATATATCTTTCCCACCATCCTCCATTGCAGCAACCAACTGAAGCCAGTGAAGAAAAGCCTTCCCTCCATTAGCTTTCCCCTCACGGACAATGAGCAAATTCTGTGCTTCTTTATTCCCTCCATGTTTCCCATTCATTAATCAAAACAGGTAGAAATGACTACTGTGTGCAAAGTGATACAGTTGGTATTGGCTTAATTTTGTCCAGAGAAAGAGAAGCAGTGGAAGAGAATGACCCTAGAATTCATTCACAACCTCAAAGGCAAAGAGGTGTTAAAAAAAAAGTACCAACGGTTCTTTTTTTTTTTTTTTATCTTTTTTTCTATGAGTTTGTTTGTTTTTGAAGTGTAATTGACCTAAAACATTATGTTACACAACATAGTGATTTGGTATTTCTATACATTTCAAACTGATGACCACTGTAAGTCTTGTTATGTCTGTTACTATACAAAGATCTTACACAATTATTGATGATATTCCCCATACTGTACATTTCATACTTGTGAATTACTTATTTTGCAACTTGAATTTTGTACCCTTAATCTCCCTCACCTATTTCTTTCTTCTCCTTTCACCCCTTTCATCAGGCAACCACCTGTTTATTTTTATTTATTTATTTTTTTAACATCTTTATTGGAGTATAACTGTTTTACAATAGTGTGTTAGTTTCTCCTTTACAACAAAGTGAATCAGTTATACATATACATATGTTCCCATATCTCTTCCCTCTTGTGTCTCCCTATGTTTATTTTTTATTACGAATGTAATAGATGTTCACTGAAGAAAATGGGAACAGCAAAGAAGAGCACAAAGAAGGAAATAAAATTCTCCTACTAGCCTGCCCTGAGAGACAAACTCTGTTAACATTTTGGTATGTTTGCTGAAAAAAAAATTTTTTTTTCTTATTTATAGGTAAAAATACAAATTCTAGTTTATATAAAACACTGGATTTTTTTGCTATGTAAAAAGAAAAAAATAATCATCCTATTTTTTTAAATGTCATTTAATCAGGTAGTTTGTGACTGGCGGCTGAAAGCGTTCTGATTTCCCGCCTAACAGATCCAACCACTGTTACCTCAGTTCATGCTTCTCAACATGTTGGTTCATTCATGGCTGCACTAGGCACTGGGGGTGGGGGCCGGGAATAAAACAGTAAACACGGCAGGTGCTGCTCCTGTGGTCCTGGAGCTTACGATCACATAAACCGAGGAAAACAATACAAAAATTAAAAGTATTAACAACTTGCCATGGATGGTGATAGGTGCTGTGACCTAGCATGACAGAGGTGGATAATAGTGCCTGGGGAGAGTCTCTGTGAGGACAAAATATTTGCGTTAAGACCTGAAGGAGGAGAGGGAGCCGGTCATTGGAAGAGAGGTCCACGAGGGGGAGCTGTTTGCACGGTCAACTTAACTCCTCAATGCCTCAGTTTCTTCATCTGTAAGATGAAAATAACAAGAGTCCAGGATTTTAAGGTAATATTATGAGGATTTAACGCACTCGTCGTGTAAGGTGCTACATGGTGGTTACTTTGGAAGTGTCAGCTGTTGTTGCAGTGGGGCTGAGGCTGGGGCTGGTGAGGCCTACAAATTCCCAGGAGCTTGCAGCTCTCCTTTATGGCCCTCTCTGCCCCCGATCCTTGCGTGCGGTGGCACGAGCTGTCTCTACTCCACCCAGTGTCAACCCGTGTCTTGAAATTCGGCCTCTTCCCAGCTTCCACCAAAACAAAATTTTTAAAAAGCCACAAAAACCACAGCAAACAAGTGAACAAGAAACAAAAGCATATTCATAAACGATCAATACAATTCTGTTCTTACTAAGCATTCATAAACATTTGAAGTCCACTTTACTGAAGACTTGTAGAGGTCACGAGGAGGAGGAGTCACATTAGCATGCAGATTTCCAGCATCCTGTGGGTTTCCCCTTCCCTTTCTTTTCTGTATCTCTCTCTCTGGAGTTTCTTTCCCCATCTGACACATAGATGTTTAGCTTATCTTTTGTTGCTTGAGCATGTCAGAAAGGCTTCTTCTTTGTACTGAGAGCATGTCAGAGTACTTTACCCAAACAGATGCGGTGCTGTTTCTAAGAAATCTGGTTTTGTTAGGCTGGGTTTTGTTATGCTGCAGTAACAAACATCTCCATGATCTCAGTGGCTTAAAACAAAAAAGGTTGATTTCTTGCCCATACCAAGTTTTTTGTAGGTTTGGGTGACTTTTTAGGGCAGCCATCCTGCATGTGATGGCTCAGGTTGCACTTTTTATCTACATGTGCTCTCAAAAGTGAAGAGTGAGGAGTAGTGTTGAGCCCTGGCAACTTCATACTTCCACCTGGTCTCTTCTGCCCATAGTTCATTGGCCAGAGCGAGTTATATGGCTACACTTAACTACAAGTGGCAGAGAAGTACAAACTTTCCTTGTGCCCCAAAAGAGAGGGAAACAGGATGCTAGCAAAACATGTGAATAGTGAAAAATTGATCTTGACCTCATTACATTGACACAAAGTGAGGTACTGGTAGAGCCAGGATGAGAATCTAGAACTCTGGCCCTCAAGCCCAGGACCCTCCCCTCTGGAGGTGGCACTACTATAAGGACAACTAAATGCCTGTTAAGAGGTCTGAAGCAAGACTGAAATCAACACCACCCACACTACACATCTGTTAGGAGGATTGAAATGGAAGTAGTCTTGTTTAGGCTTCAGAGGCAATATTAGGCCTCTAACTGATTCGTGACCTTGCCTGGACTTATGTGCCTGCTTGTGAGCTGCCGCCAGCAAGACTGGCAGCACTTAAGATGAAGAAAGGAGTGGACTGTGGAATTTCTTGAGCCTCAGGGACCTGGCCAGTTCCCGGGGGTCTAGAAATTCTTATGATACACAAAATGAGGTAAATAGCATTGTTGAAGAAACCCAGAGCTGCATATTTGCACGCAAACAGATGATATCAGTTTGTAGCCTGGTATGATAAGCGGGACTCCCCTAAACTGCAATTTGAAGTCTCACCCGCGGAGTGTATGCACTGCCTAGGACCTTTCCCAGTTGGGACTCCAGATTGCTGTTTTCGGGACTTCCCAGCGCTGTTTTTCTTTTTCTTTTTTTTTTTTATGTTGGGGGTAGGAGTTTATTAATTTATTTATTTTTGCTGTGTTTGGTCTTCGTTTCTGTGCGAGGGCTTTCTCTAGTTGCAGCAAGCGGGGGCCACTCTTCATCGCGGTGTGCGGGCCTCTCACTGTCGCGGCCTCTCTTGTGGCGGAGCACAGGCTCCAGAAGCGCAGGTTCAGTAGTTGTGGCTCACAGGCCTAGCTGCTCCGCGGCATGTGGGATCCTCCCAGACCAGGGCTCGAACCCGTGTCCCCTGCATTGGCAGGCAGATTCTCAACCACTGCACCATCAGGGAAGCCCCCCAGCGCTGTTTAAGTCTGGCTGTAGGTGTCGGCCCAATCTGAGGGTGTACATGCTTTTACTTTTCTTTCCCTTTTCATTTCTATTTCTTTCTTTTTAATGATTTTCTATTAAAGTTAAGTTGAAATTGTCTACTTGTGTGATGAGTGGTGTCTTTTTGTTAACGAATCCTTCGAACCTGTAACGAAAGTAAAACTTTCGGCAAAACAGCATCGTGGTAGCAAATGGAGAAGCTGCCACTTCTTTCACGTGTGTTTTCATTTCATAAACTGGACACAATAAAGATACAATTACTTTGGGCTCCTTTTTGGGAGGCATGTCATTTGCATTGAACTGAATATTCTTAGAATACATTAAAATGTTTACATACTAGATAAAACAACAAAGTGCAATATGGCTTCACTGCAAGAGAATCAATACAAATTTAGCTTTTGTGAAAAATATATCACCGACTCACTTTTAGATAAATCGTTGGACAAATGCAATCATTCAGATCAGGCCTGGTGTAGGGTAGGGGCTCATTAAATGTTTGCTGAATGAGTGAATGAATAAACACTATTCTTCAGCCAGACCTATTGCACTTATTTATTCAACCAAAAAATATTGAAAGCCAATGTGATACAGGGTGCCTTGGTGGCTCCTGATGACCCACCCCTTCCAGGGTTCATGATCGCAGTATTCATACCCTTCCACTTTAACCTTGGGCTTCCTCAGGTGACTTGCTTTGCCCAGTGAAACATCAACAAGCACGATGCAGGCAGAGGCTTGATAAGCACTTGTGTGCTGGGGCTTGTGCCACCACCATGTGGGGAAACTTGGTCTGGTCTCCTTGAGGATGGAGACCCCTGGGAGACCGAGGCTCAGTGTTCCCAGCCGTCTCAGCTGAGCTCATCCTCCAGCTCACCCTTCAGCTGAATGTGGTTGCCTGAGTGAGATGGGAGAAACCAGCACAAGCTGCATTATTGTGAGATATGAAAAATTGTTGTCAGGCCAGGGGTCATCCAACGTGTTCTGGGAAAGGCCAGACAGTAAATATTTTAGGTTTCTTGGGTCATACAATTTCTATCACAATGACTCAATTCTGCCATTATCGTGTGAAAGCAGCCATAGATGACACAGAAACGAATAGGTGTGGCTGTCTTCCAAACAAACGTTATTTTCAAAAACAGGTGGCGAGCTGAATTGGTCCACGCGCTGAGGTTTCCTGGCCCTGTTTTAGGCCACTAGGTTTGGGGGACAGTTAGTTTTGTTGCAGTAAATATGGAAACGACCTGGCATTGTCTCTTCCAAGTTCCAGATGTCCTCATTCCCGAGAACATTCCACCGTGTGACTTCATTCCCGATGGATCCCTGAGGTGGAATGCCCTCCTTTCTCAGACCTGGCCCTATAGGAAAATTAGAAAGTCATCAGCATGTGTTTTTAGCTTCTCATCGAAAGGTTCTAGAAGGGCCAGAAAGAAATGGTTGTGGAAGTGCTCCTTTCACTGGGAGTGAAGGGTGCCTACTCCTAAGTTTCGGGTGAGTGGGGGCCATCCTCTCCTCCAGCCCTGGAACCCTGAGGCTCTGTGGATTCTGAGCAGGATGACTTCACACTGCGTAAGGGGCAGTGAAGGTGGTAAAATGGAAGACTCCTAGCCTGATAGTCTTGTTATATCACTAGAAAGGCTCAGCTGTCCCCATACAACGGTGGCTTCTGACCGACCCATCCACATATTATTGCCCAGAAGTCTCAGATTTCCTGGGATTTCTACCAGAATTCCTAGAACTCTTACGTAATAGTCTTCAAAAATCAAAATGATTGCATAAGGGACTTCCCTGGAGGTGCAGTGGTTAAGAATCCACCTGCCAACGCAGGTGGCCTGGGTTTGATCCCTGGTCCGGGAAGATCCCACATGCCACGGAGCAACTAAGCCCATGCGCCACAACTACTGAGCCTGCGCTCTAGAGCCTGTGAGCCACAACTACTGAGCCCATGAGCCACAACTACCGAAGCTTGCGTGCCTAAAGCCTGTGCTCTGCAACTAGAGAAAGCCCACATGCAGCAAAGCAGACCCAACACAGCCAAAAATAAATAAATAAATTTATAGATAAGAAAAAAAGAATGATTGCATAATCATCAAGGAAATAGAGAGCCCTGCCCTGTTACCTGGTGGAGAAGGGTGCCGATTCTGGAATCAAGCTGCCGAGAAGCAAATCCTGCCTCCCTTCCACTCCCATCCATTTGGATGATGCCCTTGGGCAAATCACTTAATACTCTAAGCCCAAGTTTCCTCAGTTATAAAATGGTGATAATAATAGCATTCACCTTTATGATTTTTGTGACAATTGAATGACGAACCATGTAAAGTATCACAGTGCCTGGCACATACTAAATATTCAGCAAATTGTTGCTATTATTAACTCACTGTCAGTCAATTCTGTAGTTTCTTAATTCCTTCGATTTTTATAGATTATTTATATTTTTACATAAAGTGTTCTCACTTCCATATCTCATTGATTTGCCTAAAAAATATATAGCACAGTAATAATTAATGTCAATTTAAAGGGGAGGAAAGTGAGGTTGAGGTGTTAGGTTTTTCGGTTTGTTTTTGTCCCAGTTATCTTTATCCTTGCCCTATGAAGCTGGTAAGAGACAAGTATACTTGTTCCAGTTTATAGATGGGGAAGAAAGAGGCAGGGAGTTGGGGGACTGTAAGAAAGAACTAACGTTGAAGTGTCATGGGGCAATTCCGCAGGAAGCAGACTCTGAGAAGATCTGCATGAAGCAAGTTCATTGGGAAGTGCTTTCTGTTTTTCTGGGTTTTTTTTTTTTTTCGGTACGCGGGCCTCTCACTGTTGCGGCCTCTCCCGCCGCGGGGCACAGGCTCCGGACGCGCAGGCTCAGCGGCCACGGCTCACGGGCCCAGCCGTTCCGCGGCATGTGGGATCCTCCTGGACCGGGGCACGAACCCGTGTCCCCTGCATCGTCAGGCGGACCCTCAACCACTGCGCCATCAGGGAAGCCCTGGGAAGTGCTTTCTGAATGCCAGCTGTGGGGAAGTGTAGGAAGCAGAAATGGGCAGAGGGGGAAGTTGGGGTGTGATTCAGCGGCCTCAGTCATCCCACGGGGAGTTCTGAAGCTGGAATAACCCTGCAGAGCTGACCCAAATGAGGCGAATGGTTTGGACCTTTTAAAGGTCAGTTTAACCCACAAACTGACCATTCGTTGGGTGTGGACCACCCTGGTAAGGGATGTGACCTTGGTCAAGGCTGCTGTCTTCAGTCTAGAACAATTTCCAGAGGGAGACTCAGCTGTGAGCTCTCAGTTATCACCACTCAGTGCTGATGGTTTTGGGGGGATCTGGGTGGCACCCCAGCGCATCCACAACATACAGCTTCTACTGTGGACCAGGCACTGTGCGATGAGCTTTCACATACATCTTGCCGTTCAAACCTGACAGCAAACCGGCAGAATAACTAATGAAGAAAGCTATGATATGTTTAGTGGTTTCTATATGCCAGGTGGTTTACAAACTTTCATTCATGCCATTTTCTTAACAACTCATCAAGGTTGGAGTTATTTGTTGCATCTGGTGGAAGAGAAATCAGGAGTTCAGAAAAGCCAAATTGGTGCTCAAGACATGAACCCAGCTCTCTCACATGGGAGCTGGCATTCCTCCCACACTGGGCAGTACAGGCCGATTTTACTGATGGGGCAGTTGCGGTTTAATGAAGTTAAATGACTTCCATGAAGTTCAGAGCTAGTGGAGGGCAGAGTTGGGGCTTGAACTCAGGTGTGAGACGATCTTTCCCAGGCACCAAGTTGTACACTGGGAGAGATGAGAAAGACCATGACGTGGTGGGAAAAAAAACAGCTCAGGTGAAGCTTAACTTCTCGGAGCTCCATTAACTTCGTCCCTAATGCTTCAAGGGCCTTCGAGACATTTCCTGATAGTAGCAGTTTATGGGTTTTGAGCATTTTACTAGGGCTGGCCGAGAAGGCTGTAGAAAACTACCTGTCTGTTTTGCTTTTTTCCTCCTCTTCTACTCCTATATCAGCCTCTAGAGCCTGGCCATGAAGAAGTGGGCAGGAGGAGGCTAGAAGATCTTCTTTCTTGGGAATATTACATTAGAAATGAAGTCTTGTGCCTTTGGCTGCGCTCTTTGCTGTACTTGGCCTTCAGTTGGAGGCCACTAGATGGCGCTCACCCTCCATTCCTGAAACTTCTGTCTGCCATGGGCTTATCTTCCTTCCTTCTGCACTTTAGTAACCCTATGGATAGCTAACAGCGTTATTCACGTGCCCAATGCACAGCGAGGCCAAACAGACCGAAATGTCGGAGCCTGGAGCAGAGAAAGGACCATACAAGGAGAGCAGGTGGCTCAGGCTCAAAAGACACAAACTCTCCAATGGGTTTCAGGGAAGAAGATTTTATAGGCAAAACTTATGGGGAGGGCTGCAGGGCTTGTAACCCTCCTCTGACAGGCTGATGGTGAGGTAACAGGGTGGTGCTCCAGCAATTTCCAAGTCAGCCTTCTGGTTCCAACCAGTCTGAGGTCTGGGTACTTGTGCGCAGCCTGAACTTAGCATCCTCCATCCCGGTGGGGGGCCTTAGTTCCTGTGGAAGAACTCAGAGATAAGTATCAAAATGTTAGGGACAACCCCGGAGGAGGAACCAGGCCCAGGCCCCTAATTAGTAACTGTTTGAATCTGCGCTTTGGAACTCAGGGAAGGTCTAGGAGGCTGAAAGCCTTTTCCAAGCGAACAAGAAACCAGGAACCTGGAAAGGCTTTTATGCCCTGGAGTTCCCCACAGGATCCTGCCTGGTTTTAACTGTTATTGAGAAGTTACTCTGTGCCTAGCAAGTTACTATGCTAAGCACTTTACAGAAATTGTCTCATTTAATCCTTATTAGGACTCTAAGGTAGGCGTTGTTATCCTTAACTCACAAATGAGGATACATAACTTGCCCAAGAAACAAAGCTAGTGCTGGCTAGGTCAAGGCAGAATTTAAACTAGGTCAGCTGACTTAGAGCCTTGACCTTGTCGGGGAGGAAAAAAACTTCCTCTCCCCTTCTCGGTTCTTCCGGATGGCCTAAGAATTAAATTGACATGAGACAGATTAACAGGAGGGAAAATCATATTTAATTACATACATACAGGAGTTCCATAAGAATATGGGTCCTAAGAACAAGTTAGTCAATTGAAGCTGGTATGCCATCTGAGGGAAGGAAAGGGGGTAGAGGTTAGGACTGCAAAGGGAAGGAAGGCAATTTACAGGAAAATGAACAAGAGCAAATGATTGATAAGGAAATGTTTGCTGGGCCATGCAGAGACCATGAGGCAGAGAGGACTTTGATCCAACAGGCCTTGCTAACTTTCCCCAGGATGACCACACCTGGCTCATATTATACTTTAGTTACCCACGGTGATAGTTCTTTTTCCTGAAACAGGCCCTTTATCTAAATTCTGCTGAACAGTTAAGGGGAGAAGGTAAAAGGGCTTCCTGAGCCTTTGTTTCTTAAAAACTGTCAATCTAAATTAATCCTCAAGCCAAAGAGACACATTTTGGGGTGGCAGGTTTTGTTCCCTTCTAACCTCTACCCATTCTACTGTCTCCCCAGCCATCCCATAATGATGACAACTGAGTGCTTACTATGGGTTAGACATTGTGGTAAGTGGTTCATAAAGTTTGCTTCATTTGAAACTCATAATGTTCTCACCAAAAAAAAAAAAAAAAAAAAGATAAATACATGAGGTGATGAATGTGGAGGAATCCACATTTCAATGGTGGGAATCCTTTTGAAACAGGAGGGAAGGGGGCAGGGTACAATCTTTAAAAGAATGACACAGCCATAGGACATGACAAAAACTGGTTAGAACCAACTAGGTCCAAGATGATGGAAGATTAGACTTCCAGTGGACCTTGAGCCTCATTATATGCTCATTGTAATACATTAGCATATGCTAAATGTCACACCCACAGGAACCACAACAGTTCTGAGGCTAACCATCAAAGGTCAAAAAGTGCGCGGTGGCCCAATCCCTGGAAATCTCCACCCCTTCCCCAAAATAGTTGGAATAATCCTCCCACTGGTTAGCCTACGAAATTACCCAGCCCATAAAAACTAACCACGCCATACTTTGGGGCCTCTCACCTTTTGAGATGGCCCACACTGTGTCTGTGGAGTGTGTTTCTCCCAGGGCCGTTCTTACCTTTTGAGACTGACCCCGCATTCTGTCAATGGAATGTGTATCTCTCTAAATAAATCCACTTCTTACCTATCACTTTGTCTCTCCCTGAATTCTTTCTGTGATGAGACATAAAGAACCTGAGCTTCATTAAGTCCTGAGACCAGGTGTGTGATCTCAGTTAAAAGACTGTGGGTTTGGCGCAGTGGTTAAGAATCCGCTTGTCAATGCAGGGGACACGGATTCAAGCCCTGGCCCAGGAAGATCTCACATGCCTCAGAGCAACTAAGCCCGTGAGCCACAACTACTGAACCTGCGCTCTAGACCCCACGTGCCACAACTACTGAAGCCCACGCGCCTAGAGCCCATGTTCCACAACAAGAGAAGCCACCACAATGAGAAGCCCGCGCACCGCAATGAAGAGTAGCCCCCGCTCGCCGCAACTAGAGAAAGCCCGTGAGCAGCAACGAAGATCCAACGCAGGCAAAAATAAAAATTAAAAAAAAAAAAAAAAAAAGACTGTGGGTTCAAGTCCCAAATCTGAGCTATGTGGTTTCACTTTCACACTATATATGTATACAAATCATAACATGGTACACTTTAAATATCTTACCATTTTATTTGTCAATTGTGCCTATAAAAGAACAACCTCTTAAGACCCTAGGAGGTAAGTACTATTATTCTCCCTCATTATAAAAGTGAGAAGATTGAGGGACAGAGAGGCTAAAGTATTGCCAAGTTGCAGCTAATACATAGTGAGAGTCAGACTAGAATGCAGATTTCCTAGGCTATGAATCCCAAGAAGGCTTACCTTCTGAGGGATGACGAACGATGAGAATATTGGTCCACTCGGATTCAGTGGGGCCCTAGGATTCAGGAGCCACCTGAAGATTCTCTCTGTCATCACCTTCTGCCTCTTGGAAGAGAGCTCTTCTCAGTGGGCTTACACTGCTGAGAGGCAGCCCAGGCTTTGAGTCAAATCCAGCCTCAACTCCTGGCTTGTGTGACTTCAACTTCCCTTCGGCATCAGTTCTTTCCACTTCTGCTCCCTCGGCTGTAAAAGTGCAGCTATCCCAGTTCCAGTGCTGAAGTGTTGCTCTGAATCCAGAGTCCAGGCGGGAAAGGGGTTTTCAAGATATGGTGTCCCCTTCCCCTCCCTCTCAGGGCCCCCATGTGTAAGGAGGCCCAGCAGGAGAATTGGGCACGACTCTTCCTAAGTGGGTCAGGGTCAGAGGCCCTTTAAGATTGACACCACCCTTTCTGGAGATGCTGAGAGAAGCAATTCTTGAATCCATTTGTTTGTGGATTTGCTCACTGCCTCTCTCTCCTTCTAGACCAGCAGCCTCCAATAGAACTTTCTGCAATCATGGCAATGTGCTATACCTGCACTGCCCAATGCAGTGGCCAAGAGCCACAAGTGTCTTTTGAGTACTTGGCTTGTGGCTAAAGTGAGGAAATACATTTTAACTTTTATTTGGTTTCAGTTACTTTACATAGAAATAGCCACATGTAGCTAGTGGCTACCTGATTGGACAGCAAAGCTCTAGAGAGTGCAGGGTTCACTGCTGCACTGCCCAGAGGCTGGCATAGCATGTGCCCTTAGAAAATATTGGATAAATATCTTTCAAATGAATGAATACGGTTAATTCACTTTGAATCTTCCTAAACTACACCAGTAGGAAGAAATTCCTGTGCATGTAGGAAGGCTTGGTGTCTGTGATAACCGGAGGACTGGTGAACACCATTTTCAGGAAAGAGAGAGAAGAGACCATCAGATTTGCAAGCATTGCACTTCCCTGGTGACGCGGTGGTTAAGAATCCGCCTGCCAATGCAGGGGACACAGGATTGAGCCCTGGTCCGGGAAGATCCCACATGCCGCGGAGCAACTAAGCCCCTGTGCCACAACTACTGAGCCTGTGTGCCACAACTACTGAAGCCCGCGAGCCTAGAGCCCGTGCTCTGCAACAAGAGAAGCCACCACAATGAGAAGCCTGCACACATGAAGAGTAGCTCCTGCTCACCGCAACTAGAGAAAGCCCGTATGCAGCAACGAAGACCCAATGCAGCCAAAAATAAATAAATAAATAAATAAATTTATTTTTAAAACCCAAGATTTTCAGGCATCGTCTAAGGGAGAGAGTCTGAAACAACAGACCGTGGTCTATGTCTGGGGGAAGTTGAGGAACACTTATCTCCTCTCCAGTTTGTTGTATTTTATTTCTCCGTCTGAGATTAGGAATCAAGCCCTGAAAGTGGAAAGGAAACTGTGGGCTTGATGGCAGAGACCCCAAGGAAAGAAGGAAGGAACTGGAGAGACTGTATCACTCATCACAGCAACCCTGAGGGAAAGAGACCCCAGGAGGTAGACCAGGAGGCAGGAAGATGGCAGGGCCTTGGGGCTTGTGCAGGAAGGAAGGGAACAGAGGTGTCACCCTGGGGCGTTAACAGTCTGGAGACTCATTCAACTCAGTTACCATCATAATCCCTACTTTGAAGTTAAAATCGGAGAACCGGGAATACTGACTCTTTATTTTCCTGCCTATGGAGTCTCTCTGGCCTAAGGCTCCAGCTGTTTCTGTCTTTCTCTTACAGGCCTAGTGTAAATTCATCATCATCATCAATATTTAGTGAGCAGGTACTGAGACCCATGGTCTCAATGGATTCCATCAGTTAATCCTTCAACAGAGCTCTGAGAGGGAGATCTTAGGTAACATTAGGTAACACTTACTGACCATCTATTATGTGCCAAGCTCTGCTCTAACTCTTCAAATATTCACAACCGCCCTGCTCCCCATGGGTAGGTGTAATTATCATCATCATCATTCCTCAATTTACAAATTAGGATCCTGTGACCTAGAAGTGTGGAGTAGCTTGCTCAAGACTGTAAAGCTAGTAAGCAGCACAGTTAGTATTCAAACCCCAGGCAACTGGGCTTTAGAAATTACACCATACTGCCAGGTTCTGAGAGTTACCTTATATGTATTAACTCTTTTAATCTTCACAGTAAGCCTATGAGGTGGACATAATTATTATCATACTCGTTTTATAGGTGAGGAAACTGATGTTTAACAAAGTTAGGTAGCTTGTCCCAAATTATACAGTTGGTTAGGGCTGGGGCCAGGATTTGAACCTCGGTAGCTGGACTTCAGTGGTCACTCTCAGCGCCACTAGGGTGGATCTACTGGGTTGAATGACACCCCCCCCCGCCGCCCCACACCCCCATTCAAGTCCTTCCCAGAACCTCAGAATGTAACCTTATTTAGAAATAGAGTTGTTGCAGATGTAATTGGTTAAGATGAGGTTATACTGGAGTGGGAGGGGGGCTTAATCCAACGTGACTGGTAATCTTATAAGAAGAGAAGAGACACACCGACACCCAGGGGAGACAGTCATGTGATGATGGAGGCAGACATTGGAGTGATGCATCTATTGGGTTGGCCAAAAAGTTCATTTGGGTTTTCCATGTTACTAAAACCCGAACGAACTTTTTGGCCTACCCAATACAAACCAAGGAATGCCAAGGATTTCTGGCAAACACTGGAAGCTAGGACATGGCAAGGAAGTATCCTCCCCTAGAGCCTTCATAGGGAGCATGGCCCTACTGATGGCTTGATTTCATACTTCTAGCCTCCAGAACTCTGACAGAATAAAGCTCTAAGTCACTCAGTTTGTGGTATTTTGTTACAGCAGCCCTAGAAAACTAGTGCAGTGGGATATACATTCCAGGATGGAGAATGTACGATTCTGTAGCTTGCTGACAAAAGAAGCCTCAACTTTGGAGTGTTTCCAAAAACTAAGGTTAAGGTTATAATTTGGTGATGATGGGGGAAGAGGTAAGAGAATAAAAGGGGGATCCTGACTCCCCACTTTAGTGACTGTGCTTTCCCCACACAACCAGGAAGGCAGAGAGTCGGTTGGTCTGTGCCTGCCCCTTAGTTATCTGTTAGGTTCAGACTTTGGAGCAAATACCTAATGCCTGGTGAACTTAAATTTTTAAAATTCTCTAAGCCTCTGTTTAGGGTACCCATAGTAAGCCCTCAGTGAATTATAGAAAGCTGTTATTCTTCCCGGAATTGGCAAAAAGACTGAGGAAAGAGATGGCATCAGGCCTAGATGGTTTATGTTCTGGGATGAGCTCAGTGACTGGAGGGTTGAACCCGCAGTCTCCAAGGTCTTTTCTGGTTTTATAACTCCCCTCCTTTTCCTGGCCCTCCTCAGATTTAAGAGCTGGGATCCGTGAAATATTTTACGATACATACCCTGACTTTTCTTTCCTCATCCAGTAGGTGGCGATAAGTCTCCATCATTTTTCTTCATCCAGCATTTACTCTTCAGCCCTGACGCGGGCTGTGTTGTTCGATGGGACCATCGGGAGTGGTGGAAACAATTGAGATTGAGGGGGCTCCCTTGGGAAAAATTCAGCACCCCTCAGGGCACAAGTAGGCATTCATTTCCAGGGGGACTTCTCGAGAGCTCTTCTGATAGTGTTTATCCCCAGCACAGTAAGCACAGATACAAAATTTATAACAAAAGACCTTCTATTTTGTTCCCAGAACGAGGATACATTATCTCCCAAAATTCCAGAAGGGATGCAGTCCTAAGGGTCAAGATGTGAACCCCATCTGACTGGTAAATCTCATGTCTCAGTGCATTTTGGACCCATAGTGTGGGCATCAGTTGGGAACTTCTTAGAAACGCAGAATGTCAGGCTTCATCCCAGACCCGTTGAATCAGAATCTGCAGTTTAACCAGCAACCCAGGTGACACATGTACTCCGTAAAGTTTGAGAAGTTCTGGCCTATAGGATCTCAGAAGAAAACGATTCCTCCTGCCAGCCCCATAATTAGTTCTCTTTAATTCAGCGGAGAATGATAAGCTCTCATTGTTATCATGTGTCATATTTACAAAGAGAGTTATTATTCCTAGAGTATATTTATACACATATATTGTCCTGTTTGATTGCTTTACTTCTGCAGCAATACTTTAGCTCAATCCCACTGACAGCTGAGGAAAGGAGGCTCAGAGGTGCAAGGATACCCAGGAGTAGAAATGAGAAGTGAGCTCAGGTTTTCCAAAGTCCATAGTGATTGGATTTCAAAGCAGTAATAGAAATAATAGCTCACCTTTAGCGCTCACTATGTACCAGGTTGTATGCTAAATGCTAAGTGTATTATTTCATATAATCCTCCTGGCAATTCTAAGGAGAGGGTACTATTATTATCAACATTTCACGAATGAAAAAACTGAAGAGTAGAGAGGTCAATACACTGGCCCAAGGCCACACAGCTGCTAAAGAAAGAACTGATTTAGGAGCCAGTATGACTCCAAGCCCCAGAGCTTAAACACGCAGTTTATAATCTGCCTGAGGGTTCTGTGAATTCCTTGTATATATGTCATTTTGAAACACTTGCCTATGATATAATGTACATTTGAGTAAATCATTATTTTGAGCTTAAAATTAATAACTATACCAGAACAGTTTCTTCCCCAATATTTAGTACCTTCTTTTAGTACCTATATTTGTTTCCTAGGGCAGCCGTAACAAAGTACCATGAACTGAATGGCTTAAAACAACAGAGATGTATTCTCTCCCAGTTCTGGGGGCTAGAAGTATGCAATTAAGACATCCGCAGCGCAGCGCCATGCTCCCTTTGAAATCTGTAGGGGAGGATCCTTCCTCTCTTCTTCCTAGCCTCCGGTGGTTTGCTGGTAGTCCTTGGAGTTCTGTGGCTTGCTGCTACATAACCCTAATCTCTGCCTCTGTCTTCACATGACGTTCTTTCCTCATGTGTCTTCTTTTAAGGACATCAGTCCTGTTGGATTAAGAGAACTTCCTACTCTACAATAACCTCATTTTAACTCATTATATCTACAATGACCCTATACCCAAGTAAGGTCACTTTCTGAGGTACTGGGGGTTAGGACTTCAACATCTTTTTTGGAGGGGACACAATTTAAACTGTAACAGTACCTCAAAAAGTAGAACAGTGGCCAGGTGTCTGGGTTCCAGAACCAGAGTGCCAGGGTTCATAACCTGGCTCTGTCACATAAGCTGGGTGATTGAGAGTAAGTTACTTAGACTGTCTGAGCTTCATTTTTCCCCTCTGTAAATCAGGAGAATCTCATGGGATTGTCATGAATTAATACACCTAAAGCATCTGCCTAGAAAGGTGTTGTAGTATAAATCATTGGTGCCCCTCCCAGATCCTCTACTAGGTTGTGCACCCATTCCGATCCATGGCTAACAACTCCAACCTGTGAACTTCCGTGGAGAATTGTCTTTGGCTGACAGGAACCGCCTTGTTGGAGATGCCTGGGAGGTTGACCTCTCTCCCTTCCCCCCTTCCCAGTTTACTGACCAAGCCTAGACTTCGTCTGAGACCACATCCTTGCTCAGCTTGTTCCTGTTGCCTCACTCCCATACAGGTCCTTCCTGAGCACATGGCCTCAACAAGTCACATGCATCTGAGTCCCTGCCTCAGGCTCTGCTTCTAGGGAACCCAACTTGACCCAAGTACCCAGGACGAAGGCATTAGATTGATGTTGTTATTATCATTTTCAAGGAGCCAGGACTTAACCTCCCAGTCTTCCTGCCTTTTCCATGATTTCATACTGTGATTATGTCTTGTTTTTCCTGCCATTAATCTTGTAATGCCAAGGATGGCAAAGCTTTCCACACACACTGACTGATTTCTGGGCTGAGATGGTCCCAGCTACATGCAGGGGAGGCTGCTTCTTCACGGCTCCTGGCCACCTCTGAGAGTGGAGTGCTTCTCTTCCCTTTATCTCAGTGCTGGATTGCTACAGGCTCTTCTTTACTTCACTATGACAGCCTATTCCTTAGTGCTCACACCTCTGACATTTGTATAGAGAACAAAGTCTGCTTTGTAGTGGGATCAGGAATAGTAACTATTGTTGGTTCAGGCTAACACAGTTCTACCTGTTTGTCCCCAGGTTGGCTGGGTACATGTTAGCCCACATTATCATCATCATTATAATCACAGCTACCACTTAGAGAATGACTGTGCCAGTCAGGATATAGAATACAGTAAGTCCCCTACATACAGACATTCAAGTTGCAAACTTTCAAAGATGTGAACATGGAGCTTACTAATCAAGACCTGATGGAACTGGAGGCCCAGAGAAAGGACGAAGAGAGACAAGAAGTAACTGAAGAACCGAAAAGATTCACAACACAGGAAATAGCAAGGGGATTCTTCTTTATTTGAGGAGGCACTGATAGTTTTTGAGGCACAGGACTCGAAACGTAGAACGGTACATGAAGGTTGCAGCTGCTGTTCAGAATGCAATCCAGTGCTACCGTGTCATCTATGCTGAGAAAAAAAGAGCTACTACCCAGCTCTCACTGGATCGTGTTTTCAAGATGGTAGATAGAACTGAATCCAGCAAGGAACCAGCACCTGTGCCATCAACGTCAGGTGTGAGTGAAATTGCAGCTTGCCCTCTGCCTCCTATTACTGACGATCCTTCAGCTCTACCATCTCCCACCTCCTCTCTCTCCTCCAGTCAGCAACTCTGCTTCCCTGTTCACTCGATGCCAGCCCCTGGATGCCAGCTGTTGTACTGTACTACTGTACTTTTCAAGGTACTGTACTGCAGGATTAAAAATGGTTTTGTTTGTTTGTATTTTATGTATTATTTGTGTGCAAAGTATTATAAACCTATGACAGTACAGCACTATATAGCTGATTGTGTTAGTTGGGTACCTAGGCTAACTTTGTTGGACACATGAACAAATTGGACTTACATACGCACTCTTGGAACGGAACTCTTCGTATGTAGGGGACTTACTTGTGTATCACAATAACATGGATACTAGTTCTAACCCTGAACATCTCTTTGGAGAGTGACATCTCGTTTTATTAATGAGGAGCAGAAGGTCAGAGAAGTTAGGTCACTTACCTGCGGTCACGCAAAGGTTGAGTCAGACTTTGAAGCACAGTCATGTGAGGGAACCAAGTGCAACTCTCAAGTTCCTCGTTGAAACTACATCCTCTATAATCACTCAAGCCACGAACCGCTGCTTTTGTCTCTGTGAATTGCACATTTTTTTGTTTCTTTTTAAATTCAGATATAGTTGAATTGCACTTTTTTCTGTTTTCGTTACGCGGGGCTCTCACTGTTGTGGCCTCTCCCGTTGCGGAGCACAGGCTCCGGACGCGCAGGCTCAGCGGCCATGGCTCATGGGCCCAGCCGCTCCGCGGCATGTGGGATCTTCCTGGACCAAGGCACGAACCCGTGTCCCCTGCATCGGCAGGCAGACTCCCAACCACTGTGCCACCAGGGAAGCCCGAATTGCACTTTTAATAGCTGGTCTCCTAGTCCCTTTCCAGCAAGGTGAATTGATATTTTAACTCCTTGGATCTTTCTTTTCCTTTCCTCTCCAGCCTGATCTTGGAGTTTCCTCCAGTCTTTTTACTTCTACCTGCCATCTGAAGCTTCTTTAAGCTTATGCACCACCACCGCTGCTACCCCTCCCATTCCTCAAGCCCCAGGAAAATTCACACATATTATTTACCCATTTCCTTTTGTCGCCCAAATTTCAGTTTCTCTAGCATTCCACTTATGTCACTCAAGTTCCATTAATCAAAAAATCTGCGTTTTCAGACCTACATTTCAGTCAAAGCACATGAGGTTCTTGCTTGTCATAGACATTGAAAAGAGGGTTATAGTGGCCATGTCATTTATCATATTTTATTTATAATTATGCCTTGGGAAGGCTTCATTAATTAAGTTCCCAAACAAAGCCTCCTTCCTTCTCCTTCCTGGTAGCCCAACCATTCATTGGAATTATATTATTTTGAAATCACCCCTTGGTAACAACCTGTGGCGGATATCTGAGTTACTTAACACATCACAGGAATCCTATGAAATCACACAGGAAAGGTTTTGCAAATAAAAGTACTCACTGATGAACCCACCCATTACAACAGTTCCCATCAGACATCCTTTCCAGATCAGCTCTGGTCTCTTTCCTCTTGTATTACCCAGTGTCTTTGTGGGTGGGTGTCAGGCTCTTGATGTTTTATGAAAGGTGAATAGCTGATAACTGCAAAGCAAATTCAATGTAAGTCGATTGCAAAGTGAAACTGGAAATACTGTAAAAGGTGTAGGATTTGATGAAGTCAGTGGAATTGAGGTTGGAAGGACATCTGAGTTGCATGTATGCTGTTTGGCAAAACAAGACTGGGAAGAACCCTTAAAAATTAAAGCAGTTGACAAGGATAAGGACTTCTGAGCTTCTTCAAGAGACAGTGATTAGAATATCCAGCGCTTAAGAGAGTCCCTCGGGAAAAATGAGGAAGACTTTAAATATTTTTCAAAAATGATTCTCTCATTTGCTCTTACTGTGAAAGTTAAACACGAAATCAAGAATGCCCTACTGTGCAGTCATACAATTGTGTGGAAAAATTACGCCAGAGGAATCAGCACATGATTTATTCTTGGTTCTGGAATAATAATGACCTAAATTTTATCAAATATAAGCAAAAATAAATCAATTTTTATAACTTTTGATTTCAGTTTTTAATACAGAGCCCCCAATAAACCTGTTTTTCACTATTTACTATGACATGTTGCTCTCCTTTAAGTAGGTCCATTCCCTGGAGTCAGTTACCCTAGGAGATCAAGGGCCATCTAGGTACCAGCGTCCCTGCCCACAGGGAGCTTATGATCTAATTGGCAAGGCTTCCCTAACACACTGGGGACAGGGCGGTGATGAGTGAGAGGGTTCCCTTTGCCAGGTTGCAACAACCGTTTAACTGGGGACCGAGGGGGTGCAAAAAGAAAGGAGGAAATGTCTTCCACTTCCGGTCAAGATCTGCAGAATCTTTAGCCTTGTCCCGGACCCTCCTGCTGCTGTCAGGGACATGTTGACAAGGCTCTTTGGTCGGCTTCCTGAGGGAGCTCGTGAAAAGCACACTGGGAATTCAGCAAAACACCGGGCCTCTCACTGTTCCTGAATGAGACAGAATTAGAAAATGGCTTCAAACTGAAAACTTAATTTTCAATTAGTGTACATTGGGGAAGGAGCGGGAGGGATTAAGGGATGGCAGCTTGTTTGGTTAACACGCTTTTTAGAAGACATGCTTGCGAGCTATTAGTGGGCTTCCTCTTTCCCTCCCCCCGGCTGCTCCCTGTCATTTGGCAGTCCCTGTGGCTGGCCTGCTGCACCTCCATCCCCGACTGACTCAGATGCAGATGGCAGCAGCAGCAGCCGCAGGAAATGGGACGCAGCCTGTCACCTCTGAGGCTGGCTCGTGTGTGTCATCCTCGCTGTGGACCCTGTGAGGCCACAGGTGAGCTTGTCACTTCTAAAGATGCATGGGCTCCTGATGGCTTTAAAAAACACATTCAGGGGAAAAAAACATTTGTTTTCTCTCTCTCCAACATGTTGGATCCTGGTATGAGGCTCACCATTGGGCAATTCTACTCAGTGTGGCTTCAAACTGTGTGATGTGGGATGAGAGAGAGGGGCTGAAGGCGGGAAGGATGAAGTCTGCAAGAGTGGGTGTGCAAAGGGTCGGGGGGGCGCGGGATGAACTGGGAGATTGGGATTGACATATAGACACTACCGTGTATGAACTAGGTAACTGTAGACACTACCGTGTATGAACTAGGTAACTGTAGACACTACCGTGTATGAACTAGGTAACTGTAGACACTACCGTGTATGAACTAGATAACTAATGAGAACCTGCTGTAGAGCACAGGGAACTCCACTCAGTACTCTGTGGTGACCTAAATGGGAAGGAAATCTAAAAAAGAGTGGATATATGTGTATATATATACCTGAGTCACTTTGCTGTACAGCAGAAACTCACACAACATTGTAAATCAACTCTATGCCAATTAAAAAAAAAAAAAGAGCGGGTAGGAAGTTGGGTGGAGGAGATGGCAGAGGCTGCCCATCAGGGACAGGAGTGGCTTTATCTGTCCTCGGGTGCCTTCCTTCCCATCTTTAGACACAGTTCTCATCCTCTTCTCTCCCTTTCCCCCTTTTCCTAACCGGAAGCACTCTTCCAGACTCAGTGTTAGGGCACCCACAGCTGGTTCCCCTTGGTTAGCCCTTTCTCTTCCCAACACTTAGCTACCTGTGATGAGTTAGCCGTGGGGTCAGGGTCTCCACAACGCGGCCTCCGTTAACCTGTGAACACGTAGTGCAGTGTGTTTACCAGCACCCTACCTGGAAATCATTAATTCAGCCAGCAGAGCAATAATTTCATTAGGGACTTCCTTCTGTCATTAGGAGGCTAGAGAAAGTGCGCTACAGTGATTAAACATGCCATTTCAGATGTCGCAGGCAAGGCTGTGATCTGCTTGGCAGGCGCCATTCATCTTTTCATCTTCGTTCCCGGATACCGCGAAGCTGGCTGCAAGTGTTGGAAGCAAGTGGTTCATTTTTATAAGAGACATGGCCGCTGGCTCTGCAGGTCTGTCACTAGGGTTTTCCTGACTTCTTCCTCGACCTTGGCTCACATCCTGGCCTCAAGCTCCTGGTGACATCTGCTCCCCACAGATGGGCCTGAACAAATTCCAAGTGCCTTTCCTTAAAGCCCTCTGCCTCGCTGAGTGTAACCCTAGGCTAATTTCTGCAACCCTCTCTCAAAGGTACCAGCATCCTCAACCACCACAGGTGAAAGCCTTCCCAAGGTTAAACTCCTCTCCAGAGAGGCGATCACCACACACTGTTTCTTCATTAGTCTTATTTTGCCAATGAGCTGCTCTTGTTAATCCTCTTTCTTTGTCATCCAAGCTGTAGCCTTCCAGCCAGTTTCCAAGAAGTGCTGGATTTAATCGAAGAAAGGATGAGTGAGAAAATTAGTGCTCAAATGCTAACACAAGCTTCCAGACTAACCAAAGGAGAATGGGAAGAAGTTTTGTAGAACAACTTCTGCTAGACAGACACCTGTGACTCCTGATACCCCAGAAGCAGTTAACTTAGAGAAATGAAACTGAAAGTTAGGATTTGGGAGCTTGAAGGAGTCTTAGAAGTCTTGTAATCTAATCCTTTTATTTTATAAATGCGGAAACCCTAACTTAAATAGGCTAAAGGGCCTGTCCATGTTACTAGCTAGAGAACGGTGGAGGTAGTTCTCCAGCCCAAGGCCTGACACTCTTCCTGTTTCCTGCTTTATTCACCGAACCACACAGGCTGTCTCTTCTTTCCCTCTGTGAAAGCAATTGAGAAAGTTTTTGGTGAAGGTGTCAAAGCTCACCTACGTATGATTTTTAAAGATGACATTATGCTTCTTCTCAGGACTTAGGAGCAATCTAAAGAGAGCTCTTTTGGTTGCAAGAGATGGAAATACAACTTGTCAGAAAGGAGAATTGATAAGCCCATGAAATCTAAGGGAGGCTAGCTAATCAAATCCTAGAAATATGGGGAATAGAAAAGACTAGAACAAGGGCTGGAGCATCACTAGTCCTCTCTTTATTTGTCACTGTGTCACCTGCATTCTTTCTCACTAGAAACTGCTTCTTTTTCTTTTGTTTCTTTTTTCTTTTTCTTTTTTTACAAAGGGAGGGGAAGCATTGCTGCCAGTGGTTCTAAGTTTTATGTCTTACAGCTCCTACCGTTGGAAACAACTTAATCACACAATCTATGGCTCAATCCTTGGAAAGCGCCTGATTGGCTGGGGGTGATAGGAGGAGTCAGGTGGCTTCCCCTGAGCCAATGAATTGCAGCCAGGTGGTTAGGATATCATCATGGCCCTGTTTGAGTCTGGGGCCCAATCCAAGACCAATCATTAGTGGTCTTAGGGTTGTGATATGTAAGAATGTGGCTACTCCTATATAAACCTCATGGTTAGAGTTTGTATGTGGGGAGGGTGGGCAGAGAATGACATTCCCACCGGAAAGCAAAAGGTGGGTAGACAAAATGATAGCCATTCCACTGTAAAGCATAAACCTGTCCCCTCTCATTTAATGAATTCTGTTTCACCTTGATGTTCATCTCTATGGAGATTCTGAGATGTCACAATTTAAGACACAAATTTCTGTTTATTTAGTGTTGCCAACCACCTTTCCAAATATAAGGTAAGAGAAGTTGGCAAAAATATAAGGCAAACAAAATGCTCGTTGAAAGCATCTCATTGGACTGGTCAAATTTGAAAAGGAGAAGCATAAATTTATACCCTGCTACATAAATTTATACCCTGTTCATCATTTACTGCTGTACTCCCCAGTTCTGGTTATAAGCCCTTCCATTGGTCTATCTTAGAGTACCCTGAGGTCTCAAAATGACATTAACACCTTTATATCACTGGTGGGATTTGGGAAAGCTCATTTTTTTTTTCTTTTCATAATGACTCCTAGATTATAACATTTATCATAAAGTGAATATAAGTTATTGCTGCTATGAAACTATATATCTTCCATTCCTTCTCCAAGTTGGTGGCTTTTGTAGCTTTCCTGATGCAAATGGACATTTTTTCTGGTTCTAGTGATTATTTTATCCCTTTCATCAGTGAAAGTACAATTAGATCAGCAGTTAATAGAATAAGAATCATGATAACATCAACACTTATTGAGTGCTTCCAATGTGCCAGTTACTCTCAGTTTTATGTGTTTTAACTTACTTGATCCTCATAACAACCCCAGGAGTTTAGTAAAATAAATATTCCTCCCTTGTAGATGGAGATAGTAACCCAGATAGGTTAAAAGTCACTTGCTTAGGGTCCCACAGCTAGAAAGTGTCAGAGTTGGGATTTGAACATGAGCCATCTGGATTTGTGGCATGTGCATTAAACCTTCATGCAATTCCACCTCTTAAGTGGCTATTATGGGACTTAAGGAGTTTGGAAAAACTTGTTCTACTTCCTCAAATACTTTACGTACCTGTTGAATAATGACTTTGATTTAATTCAAAGTATTTGTTTTACCATTAAAAATAGAAATAAATCTGGGAACAGCATCTTATTAATTTTGATTAGTAACTTACCCTAAATTTAACTAACATTTAAGTGCCTACTATGTGCTGTAACTCATTTACCTGCTACATTAGTACCACGAGGTGGGTGGTATAAATCTCCATTTTAGTGAGGAAAAGAGGCTTAGCTAGGTTACATGATTGCCAAAGTCATAGGGAAATAAAGTGGGCAAGTCAGGATTTGAATCAGGCCTGCCTCACTCTCAGCCTGGTGCTTGCTATCATACTTGTAAATAAAATGAATCTGTCAGATGTTTGCTGGTTGTCACCACAGGTTTAATAGGGAAGGAAGGTGGAAAGTCCATGACACTGGGTCCTTGCAGAGATCAAAGTGGGATCCCTTGAAAAATCTGAGGAGATTGGTGTATGAAGTACGAGAAGGGCAGATGTGAGAGGCTGTCCTAGAAAGTTCCAGTTCCCTCATTTTGCTGCCCAGAGAGAAGGGAAATATTTACTTAGCTAATATTTTTGGAAGGCTCTGGCAACTAGGGTGTTAATATTCTGTGTAGTCACAATTATGCTGTAACTATTAATTATGGGAAAACTCATCATTTTACTGTAATGTAATTACAGTAAACAGCACCAGTCATGTCACTGCAAAGACTGGGGCAGCCACTAATTATCCGCTGTGTCCAGACACCTCTGCCTGGATCAGAATAATTGGTGTGATGCAGTTTTGCATTTCAGGGTTGGCCCCAGTTTTCCTCAGGAAAGGGTTTCTTGCTTGATCTTCCCTTGTGTGTGCAGTTCAGCTGTGTTTGTGACCTGGAAGCAGATGAGATGCTAACATCCCCAATCTAGGTGTGACTCAGTATTTCCCTAAACAAGAAAGGATTTGGGAGGAACGTTTCTCTTGGTGAGCACTTTGAGAATCAGAAGTGTCTTTATCGGTCTCTCCTGTCACCGTTTCTCAGGACAGAGAATGAGAATAGATAACAAACGTTGAGGGTCTCCCATATGCCAGGACTGTGCTAAATATTTTACATAAGTTTTGTTAATTCCCAAAACAACTCTGTAAAGGAGATATTAAAATCCTCACTTAATAGAAGAGAAAACTATGGATCAGAGAGGTGAAGCAACTTGCCCAAAGCCATAGAAGTAGCAAGTCATAGAGCCCAGGTTCATTCTTTTTCCAAAGCCTGTGCTCTTTCCAGGCCTCCCCACTCCTTCCCAGTAGGTGACTAATAAAAAAATTTATTGAATGAAGTTGGAGGAGGCTACACATTTTTGCATGTGAAGATAATCTTTTACTTTCTAGTCTTTTTCACCAACTTCTTCAGAATTAGATCCCTAGTTGGGTTAATTTCTAAAAAATTCTTCTTTCCTTCCTACATGATAATCCAATACCAATTCTTTCCAGTATTTGGAGAGTGCCTTCCAGTGGCACGTGTGTGTGTGATGTATACATTTTTTAAAAAAATCAGTCAGTTGTGAAGTTGATCTGAGAGAATATCCGTAGGGAAGACCCAGGTCTTAGAAGGAAAAACTGAGCAGCTGTGGGGTGCAGAGGCCCAAAGGTATGATAAAGCTCAAAAAGATCTTATTTTCTTCTTTCTTTGATGTTTGGATTTGGCAGTGATCTGATTTAAAAATCAGGGGAGTGCAGCAGATGGTATGATTTATAGTCATATATAAAATGCTTTTCCCAAGTGATTTGGAGGCCCTGGTGGGTTTTTAAGTTATAAGAGCTACAATTATTTTATTGTATTTTATAGACACTTATGTAGTGTTTTGGTCATCCCTGACTGATTTCTTCCCCCCAAAATAGCAGCAGAGGCAAGAATAATAGGCACCTCTATTTAAGAGATGGGGAAACTAGAATGGAAAAAATAGATTCATGGACTTCCTTGGTGACGCAGTGGATAAGAATCCGCCTGCCAATGAAGGGGACACGGGTTCGAGCCCTGGTCCGGGAAGATCCCACATGCCGCGGAGCAACTAAGCTCTGGGGCCCAATCCAAGACCAATCATTAGTGGTCTTAGGGTTGTGATATGTAAGAATGTGGCTACTCCTATATAAACCTCATGGTTAGAGTTTGTATGTGGGGAGGGTGGGCAGAGAATGACATTCCCACCGGAAAGCAAAAGGTGGGTAGACAAAATGATAGCCATTCCACTGTAAAGCATAAACCTGTCCCCTCTCATTTAATGAATTCTGTTTCACCTTGATGTTCATCTCTATGGAGATTCTGAGATGTCACAATTTAAGACACAAATTTCTGTTTATTTAGTGTTGCCAACCACCTTTCCAAATATAAGGTAAGAGAAGTTGGCAAAAATATAAGGCAAACAAAATGCTCGTTGAAAGCATCTCATTGGACTGGTCAAATTTGAAAAGGAGAAGCATAAATTTATACCCTGCTACATAAATTTATACCCTGTTCATCATTTACTGCTGTACTCCCCAGTTCTGGTTATAAGCCCTTCCATTGGTCTATCTTAGAGTACCCTGAGGTCTCAAAATGACATTAACACCTTTATATCACTGGTGGGATTTGGGAAAGCTCATTTTTTTTTTCTTTTCATAATGACTCCTAGATTATAACATTTATCATAAAGTGAATATAAGTTATTGCTGCTATGAAACTATATATCTTCCATTCCTTCTCCAAGTTGGTGGCTTTTGTAGCTTTCCTGATGCAAATGGACATTTTTTCTGGTTCTAGTGATTATTTTATCCCTTTCATCAGTGAAAGTACAATTAGATCAGCAGTTAATAGAATAAGAATCATGATAACATCAACACTTATTGAGTGCTTCCAATGTGCCAGTTACTCTCAGTTTTATGTGTTTTAACTTACTTGATCCTCATAACAACCCCAGGAGTTTAGTAAAATAAATATTCCTCCCTTGTAGATGGAGATAGTAACCCAGATAGGTTAAAAGTCACTTGCTTAGGGTCCCACAGCTAGAAAGTGTCAGAGTTGGGATTTGAACATGAGCCATCTGGATTTGTGGTATGTGCATTAAACCTTCATGCAATTCCACCTCTTAAGTGGCTATTATGGGACTTAAGGAGTTTGGAAAAACTTGTTCTACTTCCTCAAATACTTTACGTACCTGTTGAATAATGACTTTGATTTAATTCAAAGTATTTGTTTTACCATTAAAAATAGAAATAAATCTGGGAACAGCATCTTATTAATTTTGATTAGTAACTTACCCTAAATTTAACTAACATTTAAGTGCCTACTATGTGCTGTAACTCATTTACCTGCTACATTAGTACCACGAGGTGGGTGGTATAAATCTCCATTTTAGTGAGGAAAAGAGGCTTAGCTAGGTTACATGATTGCCAAAGTCATAGGGAAATAAAGTGGGCAAGTCAGGATTTGAATCAGGCCGGCCTGCCTCACTCTCAGCCTGGTGCTTGCTGTCATACTTGTAAATAAAATGAATCTGTCAGATGTTTGCTGGTTGTCACCACAGGTTTAATAGGGAAGGAAGGTGGAAAGTCCATGACACTGGGTCCTTGCAGAGATCAAAGTGGGATCCCTTGAAAAATCTGAGGAGATTGGCACGTGTGTGTGTGATGTATACATTTTTTAAAAAAATCAGTCAGTTGTGAAGTTGATCTGAGAGAATATCCGTAGGGAAGACCCAGGTCTTAGAAGGAAAAACTGAGCAGCTGTGGGGTGCAGAGGCCCAAAGGTATGATAAAGCTCAAAAAGATCTTATTTTCTTCTTTCTTTGATGTTTGGATTTGGCAGTGATCTGATTTAAAAATCAGGGGAGTGCAGCAGATGGTATGATTTATAGTCATATATAAAATGCTTTTCCCAAGTGATTTGGAGGCCCTGGTGGGTTTTTAAGTTATAAGAGCTACAATTATTTTATTGTATTTTATAGACACTTATGTAGTGTTTTGGTCATCCCTGACTGATTTCTTCCCCCCAAAATAGCAGCAGAGGCAAGAATAATAGGCACCTCTATTTAAGAGATGGGGAAACTAGAATGGAAAAAATAGATTCATGGACTTCCTTGGTGACGCAGTGGATAAGAATCCGCCTGCCAATGAAGGGGACACGGGTTCGAGCCCTGGTCCGGGAAGATCCCACATGCCGCGGAGCAACTAAGCT
>NC_041229.1:94176535-94211561 GCF_002837175.3 Physeter macrocephalus | reverse complement strand
GGCCTGCCTCACTCTCAGCCTGGTGCTTGCTGTCATACTTGTAAATAAAATGAATCTGTCAGATGTTTGCTGGTTGTCACCACAGGTTTAATAGGGAAGGAAGGTGGAAAGTCCATGACACTGGGTCCTTGCAGAGATCAAAGTGGGATCCCTTGAAAAATCTGAGGAGATTGGTGTATGAAGTACGAGAAGGGCAGATGTGAGAGGCTGTCCTAGAAAGTTCCAGTTCCCTCATTTTGCTGCCCAGAGAGAAGGGAAATATTTACTTAGCTAATATTTTTGGAAGGCTCTGGCAACTAGGGTGTTAATATTCTGTGTAGTCACAATTATGCTGTAACTATTAATTATGGGAAAACTCATCATTTTACTGTAATGTAATTACAGTAAACAGCACCAGTCATGTCACTGCAAAGACTGGGGCAGCCACTAATTATCCGCTGTGTCCAGACACCTCTGCCTGGATCAGAATAATTGGTGTGATGCAGTTTTGCATTTCAGGGTTGGCCCCAGTTTTCCTCAGGAAAGGGTTTCTTGCTTGATCTTCCCTTGTGTGTGCAGTTCAGCTGTGTTTGTGACCTGGAAGCAGATGAGATGCTAACATCCCCAATCTAAGTGTGACTCAGTATTTCCCTAAACAAGAAAGGATTTGGGAGGAACGTTTCTCTTGGTGAGCACTTTGAGAATCAGAAGTGTCTTTATCGGTCTCTCCTGTCACCGTTTCTCAGGACAGAGAATGAGAATAGATAACAAACGTTGAGGGTCTCCCATATGCCAGGACTGTGCTAAATATTTTACATAAGTTTTGTTAATTCCCAAAACAACTCTGTAAAGGAGATATTAAAATCCTCACTTAATAGAAGAGAAAACTATGGATCAGAGAGGTGAAGCAACTTGCCCAAAGCCATAGAAGTAGCAAGTCATAGAGCCCAGGTTCATTCTTTTTCCAAAGCCTGTGCTCTTTCCAGGCCTCCCCACTCCTTCCCAGTAGGTGACTAATAAAAAAATTTATTGAATGAAGTTGGAGGAGGCTACACATTTTTGCATGTGAAGATAATCTTTTACTTTCTAGTCTTTTTCACCAACTTCTTCAGAATTAGATCCCTAGTTGGGTTAATTTCTAAAAAATTCTTCTTTCCTTCCTACATGATAATCCAATACCAATTCTTTCCAGTATTTGGAGAGTGCCTTCCAGTGGCACGTGTGTGTGTGATGTATACATTTTTTAAAAAAATCAGTCAGTTGTGAAGTTGATCTGAGAGAATATCCGTAGGGAAGACCCAGGTCTTAGAAGGAAAAACTGAGCAGCTGTGGGGTGCAGAGGCCCAAAGGTATGATAAAGCTCAAAAAGATCTTATTTTCTTCTTTCTTTGATGTTTGGATTTGGCAGTGATCTGATTTAAAAATCAGGGGAGTGCAGCAGATGGTATGATTTATAGTCATATATAAAATGCTTTTCCCAAGTGATTTGGAGGCCCTGGTGGGTTTTTAAGTTATAAGAGCTACAATTATTTTATTGTATTTTATAGACACTTATGTAGTGTTTTGGTCATCCCTGACTGATTTCTTCCCCCCAAAATAGCAGCAGAGGCAAGAATAATAGGCACCTCTATTTAAGAGATGGGGAAACTAGAATGGAAAAAATAGATTCATGGACTTCCTTGGTGACGCAGTGGATAAGAATCCGCCTGCCAATGAAGGGGACACGGGTTCGAGCCCTGGTCCGGGAAGATCCCACATGCCGCGGAGCAACTAAGCTGTTCTACTTCCTCAAATACTTTACGTACCTGTTGAATAATGACTTTGATTTAATTCAAAGTATTTGTTTTACCATTAAAAATAGAAATAAATCTGGGAACAGCATCTTATTAATTTTGATTAGTAACTTACCCTAAATTTAACTAACATTTAAGTGCCTACTATGTGCTGTAACTCATTTACCTGCTACATTAGTACCACGAGGTGGGTGGTATAAATCTCCATTTTAGTGAGGAAAAGAGGCTTAGCTAGGTTACATGATTGCCAAAGTCATAGGGAAATAAAGTGGGCAAGTCAGGATTTGAATCAGGCCTGCCTCACTCTCAGCCTGGTGCTTGCTATCATACTTGTAAATAAAATGAATCTGTCAGATGTTTGCTGGTTGTCACCACAGGTTTAATAGGGAAGGAAGGTGGAAAGTCCATGACACTGGGTCCTTGCAGAGATCAAAGTGGGATCCCTTGAAAAATCTGAGGAGATTGGTGTATGAAGTACGAGAAGGGCAGATGTGAGAGGCTGTCCTAGAAAGTTCCAGTTCCCTCATTTTGCTGCCCAGAGAGAAGGGAAATATTTACTTAGCTAATATTTTTGGAAGGCTCTGGCAACTAGGGTGTTAATATTCTGTGTAGTCACAATTATGCTGTAACTATTAATTATGGGAAAACTCATCATTTTACTGTAATGTAATTACAGTAAACAGCACCAGTCATGTCACTGCAAAGACTGGGGCAGCCACTAATTATCCGCTGTGTCCAGACACCTCTGCCTGGATCAGAATAATTGGTGTGATGCAGTTTTGCATTTCAGGGTTGGCCCCAGTTTTCCTCAGGAAAGGGTTTCTTGCTTGATCTTCCCTTGTGTGTGCAGTTCAGCTGTGTTTGTGACCTGGAAGCAGATGAGATGCTAACATCCCCAATCTAAGTGTGACTCAGTATTTCCCTAAACAAGAAAGGATTTGGGAGGAACGTTTCTCTTGGTGAGCACTTTGAGAATCAGAAGTGTCTTTATCGGTCTCTCCTGTCACCGTTTCTCAGGACAGAGAATGAGAATAGATAACAAACGTTGAGGGTCTCCCATATGCCAGGACTGTGCTAAATATTTTACATAAGTTTTGTTAATTCCCAAAACAACTCTGTAAAGGAGATATTAAAATCCTCACTTAATAGAAGAGAAAACTATGGATCAGAGAGGTGAAGCAACTTGCCCAAAGCCATAGAAGTAGCAAGTCATAGAGCCCAGGTTCATTCTTTTTCCAAAGCCTGTGCTCTTTCCAGGCCTCCCCACTCCTTCCCAGTAGGTGACTAATAAAAAAATTTATTGAATGAAGTTGGAGGAGGCTACACATTTTTGCATGTGAAGATAATCTTTTACTTTCTAGTCTTTTTCACCAACTTCTTCAGAATTAGATCCCTAGTTTGGTTAATTTCTAAAAAATTCTTCTTTCCTTCCTACATGATAATCCAATACCAATTCTTTCCAGTATTTGGAGAGTGCCTTCCAGTGGCACGTGTGTGTGTGATGTATACATTTTTTAAAAAAATCAGTCAGTTGTGAAGTTGATCTGAGTGAATATCCGTAGGGAAGACCCAGGTCTTAGAAGGAAAAACTGAGCAGCTGTGGGGTGCAGAGACCCAAAGGTATGATAAAGCTCAAAAAGATCTTATTTTCTTCTTTCTTTGATGTTTGGATTTGGCAGTGATCTGATTTAAAAATCAGGGGAGTGCAGCAGATGGTATGATTTATAGTCATATATAAAATGCTTTTCCCAAGTGATTTGGAGGCCCTGGTGGGTTTTTAAGTTATAAGAGCTACAATTATTTTATTGTATTTTATAGACACTTATGTAGTGTTTTGGTCATCCCTGACTGATTTCTTCCCCCCAAAATAGCAGCAGAGGCAAGAATAATAGGCACCTCTATTTAAGAGATGGGGAAACTAGAATGGAAAAAATAGATTCATGGACTTCCTTGGTGACGCAGTGGATAAGAATCCGCCTGCCAATGAAGGGGACACGGGTTCGAGCCCTGGTCCGGGAAGATCCCACATGCCGCGGAGCAACTAAGCTCGTGTGCCACAACTACTGAGCCTGTGCTCTAGAGCCTGCGAGCCACAACTACTGAGCCTGCGTGCCACAACTACTGAAGCCTGTGTGCCTAGAGCCCGTGCTCTGCAACAAGAGAAGCCACGGCAATGAGAAGCCTGCACACTGCAACGAAGAGTAGCCCCTGCTCGCCGCAACTAGAGAAAGCCCGCGTGCAGCAATGAAGGCCTAACACAGACGAAAGAAAGAAAGGAAGACAGAAAGGAAGACAGAAAGGAAGGAAGAAAGAAAGAAAGAAAGAGTATCCAAGCTGCTTTAACAAACAAACAAACAAACAAACAAAAGAACAGATTCACCTCGGGAGGCATCAGCACAGGTCACCGCATCGTGAACTGGGGCCCTGAGAGCTCAGCGTGATGGAATTTAGTTCCCTCTCCACAGAAACAGATATTATTACAGTGGAGGTAAGCACCTGGCATGTACCTGCTGCAGGATTGGGAGCTTCCTGCTGACTGATGGGCTTCACCTTTTCAAATGAATTTTCTTTGCTTATATGAAGTCACCTCAGAGAGGCATTTTATTGGCCTCTGTGGAGTCAGAGAAGTTAGACTTTTCTGTGTGGACCTTAGGATAGTAAGTGAAGTGGCAACAGGACTCCTTAATTAATACCTAGAAGAGGGAATTGTTACTTTGGAAAATCCCTCAAGCAATTTCATGGAGAGGGTAAATTAGGTAAATGAGGATGCTGTGAAGTACCTACCCTTCTACCAGGAGAGGCTGAGGAGGACGGGCTGAGCCGGAGGCTGGAGGAGAGAGCATTTCAGGAAAATCCAAAGCGTAAAGACGACCCCAATGAGAATGTTCTCGGCACTGCTGCGGACCCTGGAATAACCAGACATCTAGATAACAAGGTGAAATTTTCAGAGTTAACAAAATTTCCTCTATATTTTGATCTTAATTCAAAACTTCTTATCTACTTTTTATTCTAACAATAATCAATGCTTATGATAAAATTCAAACAGTCACAGGGGATATAAAATAAAAGTGAAAGACTCCCTTCTTACCCCTTGTTCTTCCTTCACACCCTTTAGGGCTAACACCTGTAAATAGTTTCTTATGTTATCCATCTAAGCTCATTAAAAAAAAAAGCATATATTTATGAGTGTATAAATCATACTCACATATTTTCACAGCTTGTTTTTTTTTAACTTAACATTATACCTTGGGCATTGTTCTATATCATTAACTATAGATTTACCTTGTTCATTAAAAAATTATTACAAATGATTACTGTGCATGGATGTACCTTGATTTACTTCCATTCCTTATCAACGGGCATTTGGGTGGTGGTCAGGGTTATTTTCTTTCTAATCGTTTTAAAAAATAGTTGCTGTCATTGCAAACAATGTTAACCTGCACACTCTTCTGTACCAGTCCATTTTAGAAAGAAAAAGAGGAGGAGGTCACATCCATTAGGAGTTTTCAGCACATTCGGTAGGAGCATCATTTCCCCATGTTTAGAAGCCTCCTTCTGTTTGGACTTCATTTTCTCCTAAATGTATTTTTCTGTACTATAACTTTATTTTGAATGCATTTTGATGAAGCCAACGGTGCAGAAAGGAGAATTCACCTTTCCCCGACTGGGCTCCCACTCTCCTCCTTTCACCCATCGCCTGCCACCTGCTCTTCATCCTGTGTGACATGTAATAAATCTCGATCGCACCATGTTTCATGTACTGACTGCATTTACTTTCAAATTATTGTTGATTACTTGTAGAAACTTGCCTTTACTGTCCAACTGAGGTATCATTCTATCTGTGCAAATCAGTTATCATTGGTTAGGATGCCGTATGTTCTAATTTTTTCCATTAAAATTAATGAAAATATTGTTTTATTTAATGGTTTTTCACATAGAGCCAGGATTTTCAGGAGTAAATGAGAGTCATTACGCAGGGGTTGAGTGTGCGGGATCATGGCCTGTTGAGCATGTCAGGGAATACGACTTTCCATTTTTATATCAGTGGTCCTGTGTGCTAGCACGTAGTAGGCCTTCGGTAAATGTTTGTAGAATGAATAAACACATTCTCTTTACAAAACTGCAGGGGAAGTATTTTCAAATAGACATTGCAGAGATTGTATGGCACCATCTCTCATCTTCAAAATGGATATGGCTTTGGGCATTTCCTTATTTGAATTGGCCAGAAGCAATGGAGCAATATTATTAAAAATGAATGTTAGAAACACACATATTGGCTTTGCACTGGAATGGTTTAATGTTGCTCTATGGTTTACTCAGGATTCTTGGGAAAGTAGAAGCATTGGGTGCCTCGATGGGTTGCTCCATGAGGCAGGTGAAAGAAATACTGGAGTGACTGTGGAGTAGGAGGGCTGGGGGAAGCGTGAGACCCTGGAGAACCGTGGTCAGGAGGGGCTAATCAAGGCTGCAGGGAGCAAGCACTGGAAAGCTGTGGAGCTTGAGAAGGGGAGCAAAGTCGAGGAGCAGGTCGGTGTGGGCCCCAGGAAACGAGGAGCTGGTTCTGGATTTCTAGGGAGAAGGGAGAGGAGGGGTCAGAAAGGATGAGCTTGTGGAAGTGTTAGGGGGGCCGATGGAAAGGCGGCTCAGCCCCAACAGGAGGCAAGGTCTGGTCTTTGCTTTTCTTTCTTTCTTTTTTTTTTTTTCTGTAATTTGTTTTTTAATTACTAATAAAATTGAGAATTTTTCTTCTTTTTTCTATATATTTTATTAATTTTTTTTTAATTTTTAGATTTTTTCAAGGCAAAATATATCTATATCTATATTTTTTTTATATTGGAGTATAGCCGATTAACAATGTTGTGCTAGTTTCAGGTGTACTGAAAAGTGACTCAGCCATACATATACATGTATCCATTCTCTCCCAGACTCCACCCCCCCACCATCCAGGCTTGGGCTTTCCTTTTCTAATGAGAGAGAAAAGTGGACACAGAGGAAATTAGAGACATGTGGAGAGGTAGGGACACAAAGAGGACACAGAGAGAGAGATGAGAGATACATAGACCAAGAGAGAGAGAAAGAGACAAAAGGAGTGGGGGGCGGGAGGGAGGGAGAGACAGAGAGAGGATGAGAATAAAAGAAAGACAGAAAAAGAAACCAAAAACAACAAAGGCTGAGACAAAGAGACACAGGGAGTGTCAGAGAGGACGTCACTTCTCTGATGAGAGCAGGATGTGATGGAACCAGGAAGTGAAGCCTATTAAGAACTTGATTAAACAGTGGGAGCCCCACCAAACTTTATCTCCTAAAGAGGTTGCTTCCTTGTCCTCTAGCTGCCCGTTAGCCCTCGGATCTCTGCACACTGTGGTTACATGCTCTCATCCTCCAGCTGACTGACTGCGTAGACACAGGCTAAAGAGCCACAAGCCAAATAGAGGCACTTGAAAGAGGTAAAGGTGTGAGAAGCCAGGGAACTGGGACCTTGGTCATAAGAAGGAAACACACAAGCCATCCATCCACCCAACCAGCCAACATTTGCTCCTTTGATGAGGTGGCAGGAAGTCCACAGCTGTGAAAATACCTCCAGAGCCCTGTGTGATGTTTCCCTGAATTTCTTTTTAAATTAAAACCCACTATTAAGGCAGAGAGTTTCCTTCTTTCTGTGTGTAGGTCAGGATGGGGATCTTCCTGTTAGATTTTGGGAGTTCAGATTCTTTCTTCTGCTTCAGCTGCTAACTGGCTGCCCTTTTCGCCACTCAATAAAATTGACAAATCAGAAACGCTAACAGGGAAAATCTAGTGCTTTACTTCATTAAAACGTGGCAGGACCCAGTAGTATGGAAGGCCCTGCTGCTCCCAGGTTCGGTGAGTGGGTAAAACATCCTGCCTCACCTGTCCTGCTGGTGACTCCATGACACTAGCCCAAAGCTCCTTCCATCCCAGCTGGAGACAGAGCTGCCCCGATTCTGGGGACAGTGGCACCAGCCAGCTCTCCAAATGGTTATGAAGAAATGTACCTCCCATTGCTCTGCCTCTTATGTCAGAGGAAGAATGGAGGATATTTGTAGGAATAAACCATTTGTGGTTTTGTGAAAGTGAGCACTTCAGATGTGAAAGCTTATATTTTTTGGTGTATTCCTAAAAGTGGGTACAAACTGTTAGGTCTCATCTTTGGAAGTCAGCAGAAACCAAAAGGCCACAAAACACAGGCAAACATAAAACAAACATTTGTATTTTTGGCCTGAAAGTGGTGAAGGCTACTTTGTTTTGCATGGGCCAGAAATCATCTAAGGAAAGAGGCCTCACAGCCATTCACGTTTTTGTATCTTCAATTTCCATTATCAATGAAAAGACAGTAAACTCTTATCCTAAATAGAAGTGCAATTAGATCTAATAATGAAATCATCAAGTACTACTGAGGTGGAACTTGGCAGTAATTAGTTTTTTGATACATAAATACAATTTCCAAATGCAATTTGTCCCTAAGCCCAGGCTGCTGATTCAATTCACCGTGTCTTCTATTACAAGGGAATGTGTAGGGAGTGTATTCCGATTCCTCAGGGCTGTGTTTCTCCAAGGAGAACAGAGACAGTTGGCTGACATCTGAAATTACTAGTCAGACATGGAGAGGAGGTGTTGTTTGTGTCTTCTGGGGATCAGGAGCATATGGGGGTGTTTGCCCCCAGGATCTCATTGACACGCAGATCACTCTGTCAGAAGGCAAGCTGATGCTCTCTGCCTGCCTTTTTTCTATGTCTGTCTCTCTCCCCTTTCTTTCTTTCCCTGATACCACTTCTTCATTCATCTATTTATGTGTTCCTTCATTCAGTGATTATTGAGGGTCTACTGTACTGTGTTAGGTGCTGGGATACAACAGTCAACAAAGGAGACACAGTTCTTGGCCTCAAGGGATTGTTAGTCTAGTACTCAACATTAAAGAAATACTTGTTAGTTATAATTGTTGTAGTGCTACGAAGGTTCCTGTGAGAAAGTAAAAGAGGTCTCTATCCTAGTCTGAGGGTTCAAGGAAGATTTCCCTGAGGAACTGACAGCTGTGATCTGAAATATGAATAGGACTTAGGCAGAGAATCTAGAGAAAGCCATCCAGGAAAAGAGAAGTCCAAAAGGAAATTGAGTGTAGTAGAGAGATAGGGAGGATGTCAGGGAGGGAGGAGCAAGGAAAGGAGGAAACAAGTGGGCAGAGAGATGACCAGATCATTTAGGGCCTTGTAGCCCTTGTTCAAGGTTTTAAACTAGGAGTTCTTTGAACATTTTAAAAAGAGAGGAGCAAAATGATTCTCCTTTTTAGTTGCCAGGCTCCTTTAAAGTTCAGTAATGACATCCCTCTTAATTTGCAAGATCTCTTTGATCACTCTTCAAGTCAGTTTCCACTGTCCCTCAGCATTTTCAGAGATTCCACCTGGGAGGGAAGTATAGTGAGTGAGAGACGTTCCATCAGTACCTTGTGACATCAGAATTTCAACGTGCCGGTGCTTTGCAGCCCTAGAAGTCATAATCAAAAGTACTTCAGGCAAAGGTTAAAGATTCATGATGTGGATTCATCAGATAAGAAGAGTATCAGCTTCTAGATGAATGAATATGTTTACAAAGTATAGGCAGAGAATGATACTTCCCCTCCCCGCATTACTCTCTTCCTAACCCAAATCTATGTAAAAAGTACTCAGATCATTGCTTTTTCTTCACTCTTAATAGAATATAGTTGCTAGGTCAGTGGTTCTCAACAGGGGCAATTTTGCTCTGCAGGAGACATTTAGCAATGTCTGGAGATGTTTTTGGTTAGAGCTGGGAGAGATGTTACTGGCCTCTAGTGGGCAGAGGGCAAGGATGCTGCTTAACATTCTCCAATGCATAGGAAAGTTCTCCACAACAAAGAATTATTCCACCCAAATGTCAATAGCGCTAAGGTTGAGAACGCTGGCTTAGGTCAAGGTGATATTGGGGGTCTCTGAGGAATGAATAAAAAGTGCCATGAGAGAAAGCCAGCTTTAAATATGTGCTAAACTCAGAGAGCACAGAACCACCTGAGATGCATGCCAGTCATGTAAGAACATTCTTAGCCCCCTAACATCTCCTAACTGCCCTGCTCCACCCTCCATCTCCCAAACCCACAGCACCCTTGTGGTGGAGTCAGAAACCGAAGTTATCAAGAAGAGGGAGTAGGCAGGACGCGCAGCTTGGAGGAGGTGATAAGGAAGACCATGACCCCCTTTTCACTAAAAATAGCTACTCTGCAGCAGGTGCCAGCTGAAGAAGGAGAGATTTGTTGTCAAATTGAATTTGGAGTTTGGAATATTCCACAGAATGGGACATTAGAACTACTGAGTTGAGATCGTGTTTCCAGCTTCATGAAATCCTAGGACTCTGGTGTGAGCAGAAATGTCTTGAGATCTACTTGACAATTTATGCAGAGCATTATAAAAGGATAGAGGGGTGAAAAATAAAATAAAGTTGCTGATTACATTCCCTGGGTCCTGCTTGTTTTATATACCCATTACCTTAACAGTTACTGAATAGCCACTGTAAAAGCTGGGGCTGTCATAAATGTTATCTTATTTAATCATCAGAATTGAATAAAGCACATGTTTTTTTCCTAGTGTTTGAAGTTGCATGCATGATTCTTCTTACTTTACAGAGAGGAAATCAGGGCTTAGAGATGTGAAGTAACTTGACCAGATTGCATCTCAAGGAAGGGCTGGGTGGTGGTATTGGTGATGGGACAGAGCAGGAGGTGGTTTCAGTGATATCCATCTTGTTGAAACAGATTCATTTTCAGAATCCTGGAATCCTACAGAGAGAGTGCAGAGATCTCCAAAGTTAGACATCACAATGTATTATTACGTCTTCATGTCAGTGTGGTCAGCTAAGAGGGAGAGAACAAGAGTTTTTAATACGCTTCACATCAACTGGCTCCAAGAAATCATGTAGATACAATATTTTCAAGGTATGAGCATGTGGAGAGAGGAGTGAAGAGCTGAGTCCTAATCCAAACCAGTCCCTTTGTAGCTGATTAAGTCAGACAGACGTATGTCCTTTCTCCTTGCAGTCCCACTGAAAGGCTTCTTCATGGCACTTTTTATAAACCTGCATTACAGCCTGTGTCACCTTGTTTTATAATAATTATTTTTCATGTTTTTTTCCTTGCCAGGTAGGTAAGCTCTTCAATCTGAGGCTTTTGCTTTATTTATTTTCATATCTGGTAGCACCTAATACATAGTAGATATTGGAATAAATAATTTATTGATCTAAAATCCCTGCCTTTAAAGAACTTACCATGTACATCGGGGAAACAGGAAAAAAGATAGTATAAGTGGTATAATTTCTGTTGAAAGATACATATATATCAGTCCATGGACCAAAAATAGTATCTGAAGAACTCTGCACCAAATGGTCAACAGTGGTCACCTTTGTGAGGTCAGATTATGGGGGACTTTGTCTTTCTATGTAATGTATTTCTAGAAGGTGTTATAGAAAGCAGAGTATTTTAGTCATTTAGTGTTTAGTCGGGGAAAATAATCGGATATGAATAAGAGAACTGAAATTTTGTGTATAATGCAAAGTGTGTGTCATTAGATTTAAAATGAGTACAGCATGCAGCAAGGTAATAGGAGTTCAGAGGGAAATTCAGACCACGGACTGGGGTGGTCAGGGAAGCCTCCAGGAAAAGAACTTTGAATCTTACTCATTATTCTGGGCCTTGAAGTAGATTTCCAAAAAGCATCCAAGTCCTGATCTTCCCATTTGATCTCAGGATCTTGTTGCTTTTAGAAAAGCCAATGCCATCTGTTTTTGGAAGATGGCACCCATATCCAGCTGCTAATTTGTACTTCTAAACCATTTTAAAAATTGATGGCTTTATAAAGGTTTGCAACTCCCTCTTAAGAGTTTAATATCATGTTTATAAACTCAGTCCATGTTGAGTTCCAGCATATGGCAAATAATTTACAGTGTTGTCCTGCTCAGAGCATAAATAATGTGGATCCACAGCTGTGCAGATAACTTTTCCTATCAGTGGATGATAAACTATATTTGGCCCCATTTGCATGCGGGGAAATAGTGCAGATTTTAAAAGCTGCACTGGTGCAACTAGGAGGGAAATTCTACAGCCATGGATTCTCTTACCTGGAAATTATCTCAAGAGTAATAAGTACAGCCAGCCTCTTTGCTGCTAGTAATTATACCTAGGATGAGTGGGCTGGTCATGAAGTTTATGGCCGTTTGGTCTGACTGCATTAACACTTCCCTGAGCAGTCGCTAAATAGTTTGGAAAGTGGGTCAGCCAGCCCAGGGGTCCTGAGGCAAGATCTGGAGTGGCCGAATAGTTGGACTAAGCTTTGGGTCTGGGTCAGTTGCTCCATGAGGATAATTTGCCTAATGGGTATGTTTACGTCTTTCACTTGTGCCTCAACATCTTAGTGGTTTCTCAGTGTATTTTAGGATCCTGGAAACTAGCTCTGCTCTTCCCAACAAACCAGGTGTGAGGTTCTTGCCTTTAGGGTCATGAGTCCTGCACAAGACTACTTGCATCTTGAGAGTCCTAGTTATTGATACACTGACTCCATTGACAGCCTTTGAGATGAAGTACCAAGGGTGTTTGATGCTAAATTTAAATTGCAAACCTAGTTGAAAAATTTTTTTTTTAATTTTTAAAAAATGTATTTATTTATTTATTTATTTTTGGCTGCACTGGGTCTTCGTTGATGCTCACGGGCTTTCTCTAGTTGCGGCACGCAGGGGTTACTCTTTGTTGCAGTGCACAGGCTTCTCATTGTGGTGGCTTCTCTTGTTGCGGAGCATGGACTCTAGGAGCGTGGGCTTCAGTAGTTGTGGCACACGGGCTCAGTAGTTGTGGCTCGCAGGTTCTAGCGTGCAGGCTCAGTAGTTGTGGCGCACGGGCTTAGTTGCTCCACGGCATGTGGGATCTTCCTGGAACAGGGCTCAAACCCTTGTCTCCTGCATTGGCAGGCGGATTCTTATCCACTGAGACACCAGGGAAGTCCCCCTAGCTGCACATTTTATACACTGTTCTATTCAGCTAGGGAGTCTGTGTTTTCACTATGATTTTTATTTGTTTTTGTCAAACATTGATTAATGAGTACTCACAATGTACTAAGGATGGTACTTGGTGCTAGGAATAAAATGTAAAAACAACAGCAATAACTGTCTTTGTTTATCTTGTTCTCTCAGCCTAGAATTCCCTCCCCACTCATGAACCTGGTACTTTGGTATCGTATCCAGGACAAATATAAACACTGCTTTTATTTTTAAATTGTGTCCTGTAAGGTCCTGGTTTCTGATGAAGCATCTCAGGAACCACCATAGAAGGCAGGAGAGAGAAACCAGGTATCTAGAGAAGATTCTGGGCTGGCTTGTCCCAACCATCGACCAGGGCAGCTATAGCTCCTATTTTATATTTGGAGACTGATAGATTAGATTTTTGGGGAGCAAATATTCATTCCCTTACCACCTCTGCTTCTTGGGAGAAGAAGATTTACTCACACATTGATGTTGGGCCTGGCTCTATGATATGCATTGGCAAATGAAATGTGAGTGGAAATGACAAGATACCTTTTTTTTTTTTTTTTTTTTTTAAAATAAAAGTGAAAGACTCCCTTCTTACCCCTTGTTCTTCCTTCACACCCTTTAGGGCTAACACCTGTAAATAGTTTCTTATGTTATCTATCTAAGCTCATTAAAAAAAAAAAGCATATATTTATGAGTGTATAAATCATACTCACATATTTTCACAGCTTGTTTTTTTTTAACTTAACATTATACCTTGGGCATTGTTCTATATCATTAACTATAGATTTACCTTGTTCATTAAAAAATTATTACAAATGATTACTGTGCATGGATGTACCTTGATTTACTTCCATTCCTTATCAACGGGCATTTGGGTGGTGGTCAGGGTTATTTTCTTTCTAATCGTTTTAAAAAATAGTTGCTGTCATTGCAAACAATGTTAACCTGCACACTCTTCTGTACCAGTCCATTTTAGAAAGAAAAAGAGGAGGAGGTCACATCCATTAGGAGTTTTCAGCACATTCGGTAGGAGCATCATTTCCCCATGTTTAGAAGCCTCCTTCTGTTTGGACTTCATTTTCTCCTAAATGTATTTTTCTGTACTATAACTTTATTTTGAATGCATTTTGATGAAGCCAACGGTGCAGAAAGGAGAATTCACCTTTCCCCGACTGGGCTCCCACTCTCCTCCTTTCACCCATCGCCTGCCACCTGCTCTTCATCCTGTGTGACATGTAATAAATCTCGATCGCACCATGTTTCATGTACTGACTGCATTTACTTTCAAATTATTGTTGATTACTTGTAGAAACTTGCCTTTACTGTCCAACTGAGGTATCATTCTATCTGTGCAAATCAGTTATCATTGGTTAGGATGCCGTATGTTCTAATTTTTTCCATTAAAATTAATGAAAATATTGTTTTATTTAATGGTTTTTCACATAGAGCCAGGATTTTCAGGAGTAAATGAGAGTCATTACGCAGGGGTTGAGTGTGCGGGATCATGGCCTGTTGAGCATGTCAGGGAATACGACTTTCCATTTTTATATCAGTGGTCCTGTGTGCTAGCACGTAGTAGGCCTTCGGTAAATGTTTGTAGAATGAATAAACACATTCTCTTTACAAAACTGCAGGGGAAGTATTTTCAAATAGACATTGCAGAGATTGTATGGCACCATCTCTCATCTTCAAAATGGATATGGCTTTGGGCATTTCCTTATTTGAATTGGCCAGAAGCAATGGAGCAATATTATTAAAAATGAATGTTAGAAACGCACATATTGGCTTTGCACTGGAATGGTTTAATGTTGCTCTATGGTTTACTCAGGATTCTTGGGAAAGTAGAAGCATTGGGTGCCTCGATGGGTTGCTCCATGAGGCAGGTGAAAGAAATACTGGAGTGACTGTGGAGTAGGAGGGCTGGGGGAAGCGTGAGACCCTGGAGAACCGTGGTCAGGAGGGGCTAATCAAGGCTGCAGGGAGCAAGCACTGGAAAGCTGTGGAGCTTGAGAAGGGGAGCAAAGTCGAGGAGCAGGTCGGTGTGGGCCCCAGGAAACGAGGAGCTGGTTCTGGATTTCTAGGGAGAAGGGAGAGGAGGGGTCAGAAAGGATGAGCTTGTGGAAGTGTTAGGGGGGCCGATGGAAAGGCGGCTCAGCCCCAACAGGAGGCAAGGTCTGGTCTTTGCTTTTCTTTCTTTCTTTTTTTTTTTTTCTGTAATTTGTTTTTTAATTACTAATAAAATTGAGAATTTTTCTTCTTTTTTCTATATATTTTATTAATTTTTTTTTAATTTTTAGATTTTTTCAAGGCAAAATATATCTATATCTATATTTTTTTTATATTGGAGTATAGCCGATTAACAATGTTGTGCTAGTTTCAGGTGTACTGAAAAGTGACTCAGCCATACATATACATGTATCCATTCTCTCCCAGACTCCACCCCCCCACCATCCAGGCTTGGGCTTTCCTTTTCTAATGAGAGAGAAAAGTGGACACAGAGGAAATTAGAGACATGTGGAGAGGTAGGGACACAAAGAGGACACAGAGAGAGAGATGAGAGATACATAGACCAAGAGAGAGAGAAAGAGACAAAAGGAGTGGGGGGCGGGAGGGAGGGAGAGACAGAGAGAGGATGAGAATAAAAGAAAGACAGAAAAAGAAACCAAAAACAACAAAGGCTGAGACAAAGAGACACAGGGAGTGTCAGAGAGGACGTCACTTCTCTGATGAGAGCAGGATGTGATGGAACCAGGAAGTGAAGCCTATTAAGAACTTGATTAAACAGTGGGAGCCCCACCAAACTTTATCTCCTAAAGAGGTTGCTTCCTTGTCCTCTAGCTGCCCGTTAGCCCTCGGATCTCTGCACACTGTGGTTACATGCTCTCATCCTCCAGCTGACTGACTGCGTAGACACAGGCTAAAGAGCCACAAGCCAAATAGAGGCACTTGAAAGAGGTAAAGGTGTGAGAAGCCAGGGAACTGGGACCTTGGTCATAAGAAGGAAACACACAAGCCATCCATCCACCCAACCAGCCAACATTTGCTCCTTTGATGAGGTGGCAGGAAGTCCACAGCTGTGAAAATACCTCCAGAGCCCTGTGTGATGTTTCCCTGAATTTCTTTTTAAATTAAAACCCACTATTAAGGCAGAGAGTTTCCTTCTTTCTGTGTGTAGGTCAGGATGGGGATCTTCCTGTTAGATTTTGGGAGTTCAGATTCTTTCTTCTGCTTCAGCTGCTAACTGGCTGCCCTTTTCGCCACTCAATAAAATTGACAAATCAGAAACGCTAACAGGGAAAATCTAGTGCTTTACTTCATTAAAACGTGGCAGGACCCAGTAGTATGGAAGGCCCTGCTGCTCCCAGGTTCGGTGAGTGGGTAAAACATCCTGCCTCACCTGTCCTGCTGGTGACTCCATGACACTAGCCCAAAGCTCCTTCCATCCCAGCTGGAGACAGAGCTGCCCCGATTCTGGGGACAGTGGCACCAGCCAGCTCTCCAAATGGTTATGAAGAAATGTACCTCCCATTGCTCTGCCTCTTATGTCAGAGGAAGAATGGAGGATATTTGTAGGAATAAACCATTTGTGGTTTTGTGAAAGTGAGCACTTCAGATGTGAAAGCTTATATTTTTTGGTGTATTCCTAAAAGTGGGTACAAACTGTTAGGTCTCATCTTTGGAAGTCAGCAGAAACCAAAAGGCCACAAAACACAGGCAAACATAAAACAAACATTTGTATTTTTGGCCTGAAAGTGGTGAAGGCTACTTTGTTTTGCATGGGCCAGAAATCATCTAAGGAAAGAGGCCTCACAGCCATTCACATTTTTGTATCTTCAATTTCCATTATCAATGAAAAGACAGTAAACTCTTATCCTAAATAGAAGTGCAATTAGATCTAATAATGAAATCATCAAGTACTACTGAGGTGGAACTTGGCAGTAATTAGTTTTTTGATACATAAATACAATTTCCAAATGCAATTTGTCCCTAAGCCCAGGCTGCTGATTCAATTCACCGTGTCTTCTATTACAAGGGAATGTGTAGGGAGTGTATTCCGATTCCTCAGGGCTGTGTTTCTCCAAGGAGAACAGAGACAGTTGGCTGACATCTGAAATTACTAGTCAGACATGGAGAGGAGGTGTTGTTTGTGTCTTCTGGGGATCAGGAGCATATGGGGGTGTTTGCCCCCAGGATCTCATTGACACGCAGATCACTCTGTCAGAAGGCAAGCTGATGCTCTCTGCCTGCCTTTTTTCTATGTCTGTCTCTCTCCCCTTTCTTTCTTTCCCTGATACCACTTCTTCATTCATCTATTTATGTGTTCCTTCATTCAGTGATTATTGAGGGTCTACTGTACTGTGTTAGGTGCTGGGATACAACAGTCAACAAAGGAGACACAGTTCTTGGCCTCAAGGGATTGTTAGTCTAGTACTCAACATTAAAGAAATACTTGTTAGTTATAATTGTTGTAGTGCTACGAAGGTTCCTGTGAGAAAGTAAAAGAGGTCTCTATCCTAGTCTGAGGGTTCAAGGAAGATTTCCCTGAGGAACTGACAGCTGTGATCTGAAATATGAATAGGACTTAGGCAGAGAATCTAGAGAAAGCCATCCAGGAAAAGAGAAGTCCAAAAGGAAATTGAGTGTAGTAGAGAGATAGGGAGGATGTCAGGGAGGGAGGAGCAAGGAAAGGAGGAAACAAGTGGGCAGAGAGATGACCAGATCATTTAGGGCCTTGTAGCCCTTGTTCAAGGTTTTAAACTAGGAGTTCTTTGAACATTTTAAAAAGAGAGGAGCAAAATGATTCTCCTTTTTAGTTGCCAGGCTCCTTTAAAGTTCAGTAATGACATCCCTCTTAATTTGCAAGATCTCTTTGATCACTCTTCAAGTCAGTTTCCACTGTCCCTCAGCATTTTCAGAGATTCCACCTGGGAGGGAAGTATAGTGAGTGAGAGACGTTCCATCAGTACCTTGTGACATCAGAATTTCAACGTGCCGGTGCTTTGCAGCCCTAGAAGTCATAATCAAAAGTACTTCAGGCAAAGGTTAAAGATTCATGATGTGGATTCATCAGATAAGAAGAGTATCAGCTTCTAGATGAATGAATATGTTTACAAAGTATAGGCAGAGAATGATACTTCCCCTCCCCGCATTACTCTCTTCCTAACCCAAATCTATGTAAAAAGTACTCAGATCATTGCTTTTTCTTCACTCTTAATAGAATATAGTTGCTAGGTCAGTGGTTCTCAACAGGGGCAATTTTGCTCTGCAGGAGACATTTAGCAATGTCTGGAGATGTTTTTGGTTAGAGCTGGGAGAGATGTTACTGGCATCTAGTGGGCAGAGGGCAAGGATGCTGCTTAACATTCTCCAATGCATAGGAAAGTTCTCCACAACAAAGAATTATTCCACCCAAATGTCAATAGCGCTAAGGTTGAGAACGCTGGCTTAGGTCAAGGTGATATTGGGGGTCTCTGAGGAATGAATAAAAAGTGCCATGAGAGAAAGCCAGCTTTAAATATGTGCTAAACTCAGAGAGCACAGAACCACCTGAGATGCATGCCAGTCATGTAAGAACATTCTTAGCCCCCTAACATCTCCTAACTGCCCTGCTCCACCCTCCATCTCCCAAACCCACAGCACCCTTGTGGTGGAGTCAGAAACCGAAGTTATCAAGAAGAGGGAGTAGGCAGGACGCGCAGCTTGGAGGAGGTGATAAGGAAGACCATGACCCCCTTTTCACTAAAAATAGCTACTCTGCAGCAGGTGCCAGCTGAAGAAGGAGAGATTTGTTGTCAAATTGAATTTGGAGTTTGGAATATTCCACAGAATGGGACATTAGAACTACTGAGTTGAGATCGTGTTTCCAGCTTCATGAAATCCTAGGACTCTGGTGTGAGCAGAAATGTCTTGAGATCTACTTGACAATTTATGCAGAGCATTATAAAAGGATAGAGGGGTGAAAAATAAAATAAAGTTGCTGATTACATTCCCTGGGTCCTGCTTGTTTTATATACCCATTACCTTAACAGTTACTGAATAGCCACTGTAAAAGCTGGGGCTGTCATAAATGTTATCTTATTTAATCATCAGAATTGAATAAAGCACATGTTTTTTCCTAGTGTTTGAAGTTGCATGCATGATTCTTCTTACTTTACAGAGAGGAAACCAGGGCTTAGAGATGTGAAGTAACTTGACCAGATTGCATCTCAAGGAAGGGCTGGGTGGTGGTATTGGTGATGGGACAGAGCAGGAGGTGGTTTCAGTGATGTCCATCTTGTTGAAACAGATTCATTTTCAGAATCCTGGAATCCTACAGAGAGAGTGCAGAGATCTCCAAAGTTAGACATCACAATGTATTATTACGTCTTCATGTCAGTGTGGTCAGCTAAGAGGGAGAGAACAAGAGTTTTTAATACGCTTCACATCAACTGGCTCCAAGAAATCATGTAGATCCAATATTTTCAAGGTATGAGCATGTGGAGAGAGGAGTGAAGAGCTGAGTCCTAATCCAAACCAGTCCCTTTGTAGCTGATTAAGTCAGACAGACGTATGTCCTTTCTCCTTGCAGTCCCACTGAAAGGCTTCTTCATGGCACTTTTTATAAACCTGCATTACAGCCTGTGTCACCTTGTTTTATAATAATTATTTTTCATGTTTTTTTCCTTGCCAGGTAGGTAAGCTCTTCAAGCTGGGAGAGATGTTACTGGCCTCTAGTGGGCAGAGGGCAAGGATGCTGCTTAACATTCTCCAATGCATAGGAAAGTTCTCCACAACAAAGAATTATTCCACCCAAATGTCAATAGCGCTAAGGTTGAGAACGCTGGCTTAGGTCAAGGTGATATTGGGGGTCTCTGAGGAATGAATAAAAAGTGCCATGAGAGAAAGCCAGCTTTAAATATGTGCTAAACTCAGAGAGCACAGAACCACCTGAGATGCATGCCAGTCATGTCAACGTGCCGGTGCTTTGCAGCCCTAGAAGTCATAATCAAAAGTACTTCAGGCAAAGGTTAAAGATTCATGATGTGGATTCATCAGATAAGAAGAGTATCAGCTTCTAGATGAATGAATATGTTTACAAAGTATAGGCAGAGAATGATACTTCCCCTCCCCGCATTACTCTCTTCCTAACCCAAATCTATGTAAAAAGTACTCAGATCATTGCTTTTTCTTCACTCTTAATAGAATATAGTTGCTAGGTCAGTGGTTCTCAACAGGGGCAATTTTGCTCTGCAGGAGACATTTAGCAATGTCTGGAGATGTTTTTGGTTAGAGCTGGGAGAGATGTTACTGGCATCTAGTGGGCAGAGGGCAAGGATGCTGCTTAACATTCTCCAATGCATAGGAAATTTCTCCACAACAAAGAATTATTCCACCCAAATGTCAATAGCGCTAAGGTTGAGAACGCTGGCTTAGGTCAAGGTGATATTAGGGGTCTCTGAGGAATGAATAAAAAGTGCCATGAGAGAAAGCCAGCTTTAAACATGTGCTAAACTCAGAGAGCACAGAACCACCTGAGATGCATGCCAGTCATGTAAGAACATTCTTAGCCCCCTAACATCTCCTAACTGCCCTGCTCCACCCTCCATCTCCCAAACCCACAGCACCCTTGTGGTGGAGTCAGAAACCGAAGTTATCAAGAAGAGGGAGTAGGCAGGACGCGCAGCTTGGAGGAGGTGATAAGGAAGACCATGACCCCCTTTTCACTAAAAATAGCTACTCTGCAGCAGGTGCCAGCTGAAGAAGGAGAGATTTGTTGTCAAATTGAATTTGGAGTTTGGAATATTCCACAGAATGGGACATTAGAACTACTGAGTTGAGATCGTGTTTCCAGCTTCATGAAATCCTAGGACTCTGGTGTGAGCAGAAATGTCTTGAGATCTACTTGACAATTTATGCAGAGCATAAAAGGATAGAGGGGTGAAAAATAAAATAAAGTTGCTGATTACATTCCCTGGGTCCTGCTTGTTTTATATACCCATTACCTTAACAGTTACTGAATAGCCACTGTAAAAGCTGGGGCTGTCATAAATGTTATCTTATTTAATCATCAGAATTGAATAAAGCACATGTTTTTTTCCTAGTGTTTGAAGTTGCATGCATGATTCTTCTTACTTTACAGAGAGGAAATCAGGGCTTAGAGATGTGAAGTAACTTGACCAGATTGCATCTCAAGGAAGGGCTGGGTGGTGGTATTGGTGATGGGACAGAGCAGGAGGTGGTTTCAGTGATATCCATCTTGTTGAAACAGATTCATTTTCAGAATCCTGGAATCCTACAGAGAGAGTGCAGAGATCTCCAAAGTTAGACATCACAATGTATTATTACGTCTTCATGTCAGTGTGGTCAGCTAAGAGGGAGAGAACAAGAGTTTTTAATACGCTTCACATCAACTGGCTCCAAGAAATCATGTAGATCCAATATTTTCAAGGTATGAGCATGTGGAGAGAGGAGTGAAGAGCTGAGTCCTAATCCAAACCAGTCCCTTTGTAGCTGATTAAGTCAGACAGACGTATGTCCTTTCTCCTTGCAGTCCCACTGAAAGGCTTCTTCATGGCGCTTTTTATAAACCTGCATTACAGCCTGTGTCACCTTGTTTTATAATAATTATTTTTCATGTTTTTTTCCTTGCCAGGTAGGTAAGCTCTTCAATCTGAGGCTTTTGCTTTATTTATTTTCATATCTGGTAGCACCTAATACATAGTAGATATTGGAATAAATAATTTATTGATCTAAAATCCCTGCCTTTAAAGAACTTACCATGTACATCGGGGAAACAGGAAAAAAGATAGTATAAGTGGTATAATTTCTGTTGAAAGATACATATATATCAGTCCATGGACCAAAAATAGTATCTGAAGAACTCTGCACCAAATGGTCAACAGTGGTCACCTTTGTGAGGTCAGATTATGGGGGACTTTGTCTTTCTATGTAATGTATTTCTAGAAGGTGTTATAGAAAGCAGAGTATTTTAGTCATTTAGTGTTTAGTCGGGGAAAATAATCGGATATGAATAAGAGAACTGAAATTTTGTGTATAATGCAAAGTGTGTGTCATTAGATTTAAAATGAGTACAGCATGCAGCAAGGTAATAGGAGTTCAGAGGGAAATTCAGACCACGGACTGGGGTGGTCAGGGAAGCCTCCAGGAAAAGAACTTTGAATCTTACTCATTATTCTGGGCCTTGAAGTAGATTTCCAAAAAGCATCCAAGTCCTGATCTTCCCATTTGATCTCAGGATCTTGTTGCTTTTAGAAAAGCCAATGCCATCTGTTTTTGGAAGATGGCACCCATATCCAGCTGCTAATTTGTACTTCTAAACCATTTTAAAAATTGATGGCTTTATAAAGGTTTGCAACTCCCTCTTAAGAGTTTAATATCATGTTTATAAACTCAGTCCATGTTGAGTTCCAGCATATGGCAAATAATTTACAGTGTTGTCCTGCTCAGAGCATAAATAATGTGGATCCACAGCTGTGCAGATAACTTTTCCTATCAGTGGATGATAAACTATATTTGGCCCCATTTGCATGCGGGGAAATAGTGCAGATTTTAAAAGCTGCACTGGTGCAACTAGGAGGGAAATTCTACAGCCATGGATTCTCTTACCTGGAAATTATCTCAAGAGTAATAAGTACAGCCAGCCTCTTTGCTGCTAGTAATTATACCTAGGATGAGTGGGCTGGTCATGAAGTTTATGGCCGTTTGGTCTGACTGCATTAACACTTCCCTGAGCAGTCGCTAAATAGTTTGGAAAGTGGGTCAGCCAGCCCAGGGGTCCTGAGGCAAGATCTGGAGTGGCCGAATAGTTGGACTAAGCTTTGGGTCTGGGTCAGTTGCTCCATGAGGATAATTTGCCTAATGGGTATGTTTACGTCTTTCACTTGTGCCTCAACATCTTAGTGGTTTCTCAGTGTATTTTAGGATCCTGGAAACTAGCTCTGCTCTTCCCAACAAACCAGGTGTGAGGTTCTTGCCTTTAGGGTCATGAGTCCTGCACAAGACTACTTGCATCTTGAGAGTCCTAGTTATTGATACACTGACTCCATTGACAGCCTTTGAGATGAAGTACCAAGGGTGTTTGATGCTAAATTTAAATTGCAAACCTAGTTGAAAAATTTTTTTTTTAATTTTTAAAAAATGTATTTATTTATTTATTTATTTTTGGCTGCACTGGGTCTTCGTTGATGCTCACGGGCTTTCTCTAGTTGCGGCACGCAGGGGTTACTCTTTGTTGCAGTGCACAGGCTTCTCATTGTGGTGGCTTCTCTTGTTGCGGAGCATGGACTCTAGGAGCGTGGGCTTCAGTAGTTGTGGCACACGGGCTCAGTAGTTGTGGCTCGCAGGTTCTAGCGTGCAGGCTCAGTAGTTGTGGCGCACGGGCTTAGTTGCTCCACGGCATGTGGGATCTTCCTGGAACAGGGCTCAAACCCTTGTCTCCTGCATTGGCAGGCGGATTCTTATCCACTGAGACACCAGGGAAGTCCCCCTAGCTGCACATTTTATACACTGTTCTATTCAGCTAGGGAGTCTGTGTTTTCACTATGATTTTTATTTGTTTTTGTCAAACATTGATTAATGAGTACTCACAATGTACTAAGGATGGTACTTGGTGCTAGGAATAAAATGTAAAAACAACAGCAATAACTGTCTTTGTTTATCTTGTTCTCTCAGCCTAGAATTCCCTCCCCACTCATGAACCTGGTACTTTGGTATCGTATCCAGGACAAATATAAACACTGCTTTTATTTTTAAATTGTGTCCTGTAAGGTCCTGGTTTCTGATGAAGCATCTCAGGAACCACCATAGAAGGCAGGAGAGAGAAACCAGGTATCTAGAGAAGATTCTGGGCTGGCTTGTCCCAACCATCGACCAGGGCAGCTATAGCTCCTATTTTATATTTGGAGACTGATAGATTAGATTTTTGGGGAGCAAATATTCATTCCCTTACCACCTCTGCTTCTTGGGAGAAGAAGATTTACTCACACATTGATGTTGGGCCTGGCTCTATGATATGCATTGGCAAATGAAATGTGAGTGGAAATGACAAGATACCTTTTTTTTTTTTTTTTTTTTTTTGCGGTACGCGGGCCTCTCACCATTGTGGCCTCTCCCGTTGCGGAGCACAGGCTCCGAATGCCCAGGCTCAGCGGCCACAGCTCACGGGCCTAGCCGCTCCGCGGCATGTGGGATCCTCCCGGACCGGGGCAAGAACCCGTGTCCCTTGCATCGGCAGGCAGACTCTCAACCACTGCGCCACCAGGGAAGCCCAAGATACCTTTTTTGAACCTAGGCCTTAAAGAGGCATTGCTCTTTCTACTCACCCCTCCTGAGAGCTTTCAAATTCAGCTACAAGAAGAATATGCTCCAGGAAGCTGCAGCTCCTCCAGCCTGATGCCCAGAATGAGAGGCGTGAGGCATAGCCAGACACATGTTAATAATAAACACATATTATTGTGTGACCCTGGTATGTTTATGGTTATTTATAATGCAGTAGCAACTGACTGATACACACATCTAGCTAAGATCTCATTTGGAGTAAGGATTTATTCATTCATTTATTCATTTATTCATTCAAAAATATACTGAGTACCCTATATGTACCACAAAGAACACCACTGGAATAGGTGGATTTTAAAATCTGTTGGCTTTGCTTATCTTCTTGACTTCTGCTCTTTACATTTGATGTAAAGGGGTTTATGGTCATATATATAAATATATATATATATAGACTATAAGAAATAAAATCAAGACACAATCTCATAGGAAAAATAGTACCAAAAGATCAATTTGAGAAGTGACAAAGAACTGGCAACAAATAAATGTCAATTATGTCCCCCCAAAAAGGAAACCATATGCAAATACAGGTAGCTCAAAACTATCTGTGGCAGAAGAGCTTCCCCATGATGAGAAAACTGGCCACCAGGATCTACATTTCCAGTTCTTGCTCTGGGAATTGTGTGCCAAAGGAGTCCCTGACAGTCTTAGAGGCAAAGGGAGGCTCATATCACAAAGCTAGCTTTCCTCTGCCCTGTGTGATGAGAGCCTATCTTTCAGGCCTGGGGAAAGTGCCAGAGCTGGTCTGAATGTATTTAGAATGAATCTTCTTAATGATCTGTCAAGTTCAGTGAAATTGCCAGACCTGGGCTTTAATAACTTCCTGGTTTTTAGTACCTGAGCCTATAAAGATGATATACAGGCCACAGAGAATGGAAAGTGGCCAGGGTTTGGTGAAAAGGCAGGGTCAGGGGAGTTGGAGCTGCCATCAGAATATGTGGCACGTGTAAACTTATCCATCTGGGTCTCTTGGTTGCACACCTGTTTTTGCAGAGGGAGACAAGGGGATGGGGAGGGGAGAGGTGAAGCAACTAGGGACTTAATTAGGAAATAGACAAAGCTTGAATATGGAAGCCCTCTGGCCTGCCTTTTTACGAAGCTTCCTGAATCCTGCCTTCTCTTGTTCCCATACTCACTCCATTCTCATCCTCTTTCCAATCTATCCTACTTTCTTCTCTCAGAGGCACTGGTCTATCAGTTGTCTTATAAGTCACAGTATCTTAGGACTCAGTGGTGTTTCAGAGTTATAAGGACCAGCAGTCCAGACCCTTCATTTTATAGATAAGGAATCTGAGACCCCAAAATGGACTGACTTCAATTACATTGCCCAGCTGGTCAGTCACAGACCCAGGACTGGGTCTCTTGACCTCAGATGATGCTCCTTCCAGTACTCGAGTGGTAATTAATCTCTGTTAAAGGCTTGAGACATTCTCCTCACCCTGAGACTCTTGAAGAAAAAAACATAATAATAGAGGTGCAAAAGGATGAAAGTATAATCAAGAAATTTCAGGTTCCAAATATAGGCAAGCAGGGAAGACATTTATGGAGTGAGGAGACCTCTAATATCTCTCAAATTAAGCTCTGTCCACTCTCTCCTATTCTGCCTGGAGAAGAGGGGATCTTTTTAAATGAGGGAGCGGCCAAATCTGCCTGTTGTGAAAGAGGGGCCATCTTTTCAGAAGTTCAGTATGCACTGATACTTTGAGGGTTCTAAGCCGTTATAGAAGTCCCATACTGGCAAATTCTACCATAGCAAATATGATTTGGGGAAATCATATATTCAAAACTATTTTGAAATGTTAAGGGAAATTTCCCCCTTCATCTCCTATTCCTTATATTCCTAGTCACCCCCATCCCCCCATTCATTCAGATAAGGCATTTCATGCTTGTTGCCTTCGTGAACGGCTAACCCAACAGAATTCAGTTAAAACAAAGAGTCTAGGTCTTGGGGGCCTAAATAATGAGTGAGGGCAAAATGTCTAGCCACAGCCTGGACAAGACCTTTTAGAACTGGAGAGAGGAAGACAGTTGGAGAGAAGAGAGGAAAATTTAGAAAATAACATTTCTTTGGGCTCTCCACCTTGTTCACACTTTGCTGAGCTCTGGGGGCAAAAAAGTCCTATAGATAAGTTTGGAGCTCTGCCCAGAGAGACGAACTATGGTGTTATATTGGTTAACTAATGTTGCATAACAGAGTACCCCAAACTATGAGCATTTACTTAACTCATGCATCTGTGGATTGGCTGGGAACTGGATGAAGCTGATTTGTCTTAGCTTGGTGGTTCTGCTGATCTCAGCTGGGCTTATTTACTCACATGTCTGGGTGTTGACTGGAGATCAGATGATCTAACCTGGACTCAGTGGAGAAGCTTGGCTCTGCCCCATATGTTTCTCATCCTCCTCAGGCCAGTGGTCTAGCCTGGGTATATTCTTCTCAGAGTGTAAGAGAGTGAGTGGAAACATACACAGCCTCTTCAAGCCTATGCTTGGAACTGACACACTGTCCTTTTTATCTCATTCAATTCAAGGAAAGTCATAGGACCAAATCACAAATAAAGTACAGAGAAATATGACCGACTAAAGGAACTGCAAAGTCACTTGGCAAAAGATGTGACTACTGGGAGATATGAAGAATTGGGTCAGTCATGCAGCTTGACCATACTCCCCTTTTGTGAGTAGAACCCAAAGAGAGGGCAAGACCGCAGCATGTCACGGGAGCAAATAGTTGTATTATTTGTCTAGAAGATGGATAGGCTTTAAATAGTTTTACAATTTACTCATACCCCATAGGAATATTTTCTGTGATGTGGGCCATAGCACGGATGTGACACAAAGAGACTATTAAATGGTTATGATCTTGTAATGACTCACTGAATTGAGGGATGAGGACCTCATGGAATGAGGATAGTCACAATGTGTGCCCATATGATTGTATGACAACCAAAGACTGGTTGCCCTCTTGCTTCAAAGCCTTGGCACTATGACGACTTTCTGGAACTCACATGTACTCTCTAGAAAAGAGGATGTGTACATGTGCATGTGTGTGTGGTTAGCTAGGGGATTGGGGAGGCGTGGACCCCAAACTGGCTAAAATTAAATTTTTTTAAACTTTGACATATACTAGAACATCTCACGATTTCACCAGTTTTTAAGGCTCACTGAATAATTCATTTGAGTGGTCCAGCAACAAAGTCTTCCAAATAATATAGACCAGCACTATCCAGCAGAAATATAATGTGAGCCACATGTGTAATTTTAAGTTTTCCAGCAGCCACATTAAAAATGTAAAAAGAGATAGGTGAAATTAATTTTAATAGTATATTTTTATTTAACTCAATATATCCAAACTATTGTTTTTACCATTAATTGGAATTGGAGATTGAAATAGAAATTAAATTTAAAATCACATTTCTAGCATACCTGAGTTTCTGGTTTGCAATTGATCCCAGCTTTCCCTGCTCTTTAATTTATCCACAAGTTCTGTTTTCTGATGAAGTCATTGCTTTCTTAGATCTCTTTATTTATAGCATCAGCACTAGTAGTTGGCTTTCTTGTTACTAGGCAGTATTTTTCTTTTATAATTCCACGAGAGTTACTGAATACAGAGCAGAAGTGGTGGCCTTGAGAGGCTGAGCTAGATGATCCATAAGGCTCACCCACTAAATGACTTGAGCCAGAACACCAGCTTTGTGACCCATGATTCAACTTCCGGCTGAATGGCCCTAAGAGTTATTCTACATTCTGGACCTTCTGGATTGCCCTCAAATATTAAATCCAGAAAATTCCAGAGTCTAATGTACCATTTTTCTCCTTTGAGCCATCTCCCAAACCTCTACACTTCCCCCATCCCCTTCACGATGAAGAAATTCAAGGGTAGGCTGGGAAGATTTCAATGAGTATTGAAATATTGTTCCTTTTTTCTCTTCTTAAGGATGTTCTCAGTGCTAACATCAACACAGTTTCTAATGTGTTAATGCTAATATATCCTAATAAGGGAATCAAAAAATGGAATAAAACATTTCTTTGGACATTCTTTGTTTTCAAGTTTGTGAACAAGCTATCCTGTTTCACTCCTGGGATCACCAGGGTTGCCTTTTCTCCAACTCAAAAAGAAAAAGATATTGGTTTAGTTATAGATGGCATCACTTACTATCAGGGGGTAGGTCTGCTGAATTTAGTAGTTTCCTTGGTCATGGCAAAACTCAGGGTAGGTAATGTACAGATAAAGGAAGAAGATGTGAACAATCAAACAGATCTTGTCTCTTTGTCCATTAGCTTATTCAAATCTTAAAAAGACCCTTTTAAGGGGGTCTTTAGGAGGGGGTCTTAAAAAGACACTTTTAAGGTGATGGGAATCCCCTGGCAGTCCAGTGGTTGGGACTCTGTGCTTCCACTGCTGGGGCCCCAGGTTCGATCCCTCGTCAGGGAACTAGGATCCTGCAGACCATGCAATGTGGCCAAAAAACAACACAACAACAACAAAAACAGCAAAAAGGTGAAGGGACATAATTCTCTTTTGACAGCAACATTTACTAACCATTCTCACACTCAGGTAAGTTTCCTTCTAATAGAGTTGGCTGCATTAGAACTTTCTAGGGAGACACCTACCTGCACAGGCTACGTGGACACCTGAGTAAGTCCTTGTGGAAACAGTCATCCATCATTCCTGTTGGGAGGTCACCAGGCAAGGCTGCTACAGGTGGAACAGTTTTCCCCTTTCTTAGAGACGGGCTTTGATGGCAGGACTCATATGCCTACTATGAGTTCTCTGTTGAGTAAAAGTGGGTCAGTTGCCTGGCAAAGACTTCAGTCCAACATGGCCACTGGGCTCTCAGACCACACTCCTTGCATGTATATTGGGATGCGTAGTGGGAATGGAAGAGAAGCTTTCTGGAAAACTCTCCAGTATCAGATCAAGCCACAGCAAACCACTCCAGATTGAGGTGTTCCATTTCTTGCCTCCCTCCAAGTCCTCAGGGTGCCCCAACAGCAAAAACACACACATTATCTCTCTCCTGCAATTTCACGCACAATTGTGAACATCCCAAATCATTAGCACCTGGGGGAAAACCCCTCAATCTTAAAAACAAAACAAAAACAAAACAAACCTAAGACCATTCTCTTCTCTCCTAGAAGAAAAATATTTATTTCCTTCCGGAGGGAATAAATAGGGAGCAGTTAGGGAGAGAGTGGATTGCTCTTTTCTCATGACTAGGTTGTGCCACTATTAATGAAACAGAAATAAACGAAGGAAAGTCCCCAAAGTTGGGTTTTCATAGTGAAACAGTTTGGGTGGTCGTATCCTGCTGTGTTCCTTTTATGGAACTAAAATTGAAGTTCTCTGGTTCTTTGTTTACCCGAAATCCCACAGGGAGTAAGTAGCAAATTGTGGATTAAAAATTGGGGATTTTCTGATTCTAACAGCCATGATATTTCCATTGTACCAGAGCATATCACTTTCAGGTCTGGCTCTAACTAATAAGTACAAATTGTGAGCAAAAGAGAAAAAGGGCCATTTAAATTTAACGCTGAGACTCGCTCGATACAGACATGGAGTGTGCTGTGCAGGAAGAAATAAATCTGAATGCCCTCTTTGTTCCTTACTGATGCCCCCTCCTCCCACATGAATGCTCACCCAGAGGTCAGGCCGTGGTTGGATTTGGGAGGGTTAAGGGGTGTTAACAAAAATGCTCAAGAAAAGATGGATTCCAATTTCATTAGCACTCAGCCTGAAAACACTTTCCTTCCTTTGAGGGAAGCAAAGATCAAGTGAAAGACAATTGCGGGACACTTCACTTGTTTCCTGGAAGCTAATGGACCATGAGAGGGAGGATGTTCACACAACTCTAGATGCAGCCAAAGAAGGTGCTTTTATCTGCTGCTTGACGATTACAAATGTCTTTCTTTTACTATTTTATTTTATTTTAGGTCGTGCCGCATGGCATGTGGGATCTTAGTTCCCTGAACAGCGATAGAACCCATGCCCTCTGCAGTGGAAGCAGGGAGTCCTAACCACTGGACCACCAGGGAAGTCCCAAAATGTCTTTCTTTTAAAACACACTTTGTCAGTGTGACCAGATCAGGAATTTCAGAAGCCGGTTCCCTCCTTTTCTTCCAGCCTCCAGCTTTAGGCATGGGATTGATTGATTAATGGATTCATTTAATGGACAATAATTTATTAGCTCAGGAAGGAATTTCAGAAGTCAGTATGAGACCCTCCATCTCCCAGCTTGGTTCTTCTTAGAGTCAGGCTCAGGGCTGATTGACTGATATACTCATACATTTATTCACTTGTTTTACAAATTGGCAAGTTTGTGTCCTTGGCATTGTACTAGGTTAATGCTTCCAAATATGTGGTTTGTATAACTCTTTTTTAACATAGCACTAAGCTGAACATTATTTATTAACAGGGTATTAACTGTGTTAGAAAATTGTAGAACTATCACCTCAAATTTAGAATTTCACAATTATCATTTCTTAGAAGGTAGCAAAAATAGATAACTAAAAGAGGGTAAATTTAAATTTATTTATTTAGTTAGTTTTTTTGGCTGTGTTGGGTCTTCAGTTCTGTGCGAGGGCTTTCTCTAGTTGCGGCGAGCGGGGGCCACTCTTCATCGCGGTGCGCGGGCCTCTCACTGTCGCGGCCTCTCTTGTTGTGGAGCACAGGCTCCAGACGCGCAGGCTCAGTAGCTGTGGCTCACGGGCCCAGTTGCTCCGCGGCATGTGGGATCTTCCCAGATCAGGGCTCGAACCTGTGTCCCCTGCATTGGCAGGCAGATTCTCAACCACTGCGCCACCAGGGAAGCCCAAAAGAGGGTAAATTTAAAGAAAAAATTGAACAGTGATAGAGATGAGAGTACATGTCTGCCCATCAAATTGTGAGCCTTCACCATGTCTGTATTCTCCACGGTACCTAGCGTGGTGCCTGGCATACAATAGGTGCTCAATAAATGTTTCTTGAATAGACTGAGTTCCTATGCCTGGCAAACATACCACTGAGCTGTCCTTCTCCAAATTGTAATGACTTTGTGCTTGCATTTCTTTGTTATCCCAAGAGAGGGATAGTAAAGGTTGTGATCTTTCAGTAGGGCTCTGCAGGACATCCCTTGTCTACTAACCACTTCAAATCATCTCAAACCTTTTATTCCAGCCATTGTGTGACAACCTGTTCTGCAGGCTGAGACCTGCTTCATGTAGGGGCAACCCAAGTGCTCCCCTCTCATACTTCTTGCCATGGACCCCTCTGACTTAATGATGTCAGCCTCCTATGGGAGGATGCAACCCTAAAATGCAAAGGAGTCAATGCTCCCATGGTGCCCCTCATGATGAATTCGAGACAGAAACTGATAAATAAAATGCTCCTCTTTTACTTTCCCGGAGGATGGGTCTGATATGTACTTTGGTATATGTCCAGGAAGGTTCTGGGGAAGCTAGTAACCAGTAGCCCATCGTGGTGGCCAACTCAAAACACATCTTTGTGTTGGTCTTCCCTTTTTTCCTATTTCACTTCCCCTGTCCCTTACTTCTTCCTGCTCTTAGGGATAATGTTTCCAAATAAACTATACACAGGTAATAAAACTTTGCTTTAGGCTCTTTCATGGGGCAACTCACACAAAGAAAGATTATAAGAGTAATAGTAATGAATAACTCAAATTTGCATAGCGTTTTATAATCCACTAAGCTTTTCCACACAATACCCCTTGTAGGTGCACAGCAATGAATTATACATACATATGCATACATGTGTGGTATGTAGGACATGGATTATTATGATTCTCATGTCCTAGATGAGACAACTGAGATTACAAGAGGTGAAGCACTTTACTCAAGGGCATCCAAAAGGCAACAGTAGAGCTAGAACCAGAATATTGTCTCTGGAGCTCTTAGTCCAGTGTTCTTTCTAATTTGACCTCATTCAGAGTCCTGGAACCACGTGTCTAGGATTTTGCAAACTGGAGCAGTATTGCAGAATTTTACTTTACTAGATTTCAATTGCCAGTATATTAAAGTTCACAGTATGTATCAATGAAATTAATCACCCAAATGATTAAACATGCCCACTTAAATGCAGTGATATATACCCTGAAAGTTTTCTTGAGCAAGTGTTCAGTTCTTTCCCTTCTGTAGGCTCTGGTTTGAGGCCAGCCTGCTGCATAAGCAGTCTCCCTCCTCAGAAAAAACAGTAGGATAAAGGTATGACTCTAAATATAGCTACCATTTATTGAGAGCCAGCCAGGCTCTGCATGCTTTCTGTGGTTATCCTAATTAATTCTTAAAGATCCTGTGAGGCAGGTACCATTAATATCTCCATTTTGAGATATGTGTACAGGGAAGTTAACTACTTTACAGGGTCACACAGCTAGTAAGTGGTGTAAGTCAGCATTTGAACTCAGGCTGTCAGACTCCAGAGCCCGCTCTCTTAAATATTATACTGCCTGGGTGAAAAAGTGTGTTTAGTATTGCTCATTTTGTCATTTTGTATTAAATGATAACCCTACTGGACAGTTCTCCTGAGTCTGGGAGATGGTCGTGAGAGAATATGTCTTTTGCTAGAATCCACTTCATCGACTCTGTTCTATAAAATATAGAATGTCATAACGAAATTGAAGTTATTCTGTCAAAAACAATAACATTTAACAAAGAACCAAAGAGGAGGGTTAGTTGAGAAATGCTCAAATGTTTAGAGTTTCTTATAGGTGATAGTATCTGATTTTATGAGAAAATATAGACATTGTGTTAAGAAATTAGTTCATTTCCTTTGAATACTCATTAATGTGTATTAGAAGTTATTTCTAAAAAGGCTAATCATTTTTGGCTTTAAAAATTAAACATCAAACCTCTAACGAACTAAAGTTTAAAAATTAAATGTAATTTTAGATTACATTTGTAATCCAATTTTGGATAAAATTTGCATTTTTCCATTGCATTACATTGCATACTCCACTGGATTACAATAGATAAGAATTGTAGGATAGAGAAAATAGTAGAAAGTATATATGTATATATATATAGGCATACCTTGGAGACATTGTGGGTTCAGTTCCAGACCACTGCAATAAAGTGAATATCACAATAAAGTGAGAATTTTTTGGTTTTCCAGTGAATGTAAAAATTATGTTTACACTATACTGTAGTATATTAAGTGTGCAATAGCATTATGTCTAAAAAAAATACACATCCCTTAATTAAAAGTAATGCTGTTGGAAAAATGTTGCCGTAGACTGGCTCAGTGCAGGGTTGCCACAAACTTATTTTTTTCTTTTTAACATCTTTATTGGAGTATTATTGCTTTACAATCCTGTGTTAGTTTCTGCTTTACAACAAAGTGAAGCAGTTATATATATACATATGTTCCCATATCTCTTCACTCTTGCGTCTCCCTCCCTCCCACCCTCCCTATCCCACCCCTCTAGGTGGTCACAAACCACCTAGCTGATCTCCCGGTGCCATGCGGCTGCTTCCCACTAGCTATCCACCCTACGTTTGGTAGCGTATATATGTCCATGCCACTCTCTCACTTCGTCACAGCTTACCCTTCCACCGCCCCATATCCTCAAGGCCACGCTCTGGTAGGTCTGCATTTTATTCCTATCCTACCCCTAGGGTCTTCATGCCATTTTTTTTTCTTAGATTCCATATATATGTGTTAGCATACAGTATTTGTTTTTCTCCTTCTGACTTACTTCACTCTGTATGACAGACTCCAGGTCCACCCACCTCACTACAAATAACTCAGTTTCATTTCTTTTTATGGCTGAGTAATATTCCATTGTATATATGTGTCACATCTTCTTTATCCATTCATCTGTTGATAGACACTTAGGTTGCTTCCATGTCCTGGCTATTGTAAATAGAGCTGCAATGAACATTTTGGTACATGACTTTTTTTGAATTATGGCTTTCTCAGGGTATATGCCCAGTAGTGGGATTGCTGGGTCATAGGGTAGTTCTGTTTTTAGTATTTTAAAGAACCTCCATACTGTTCTCCATAGTGGCTTTATCAATTTACATTCCCACCAACAGTGCAAGAGTGTTCCCTTTTCTCCACACCCCGTCCAGCATTTATTGTTTGTAGACTTTCTGATGATGGCCATTCTGACCGGTGTGAGGTACCTCATTGTGGTTTTGATTTGCATTTCTCTAATGATTAGTGATGTTGAGCATCCTTTCATGTGTTTCTTGGGAATCTGTATGTCTTCTTTGGAGCAATGACTATTTAGATCTTCTGCCCATTTTTGGATTGGGTTTCTGCTTTTTTGATATTGAGATGCATGAGCTGCTTGTATATTTTGGAGATTAATCCTTTGTCCATTGATTTTTGGCAAATATTTTCTCCCATCCTGAGGGTTGTCTTTTCGTCTTTTTTATGGTTTCCTTTGCTATGCAAAAGCTTTGAAGTTTCATTAGATCCCATTTGTTTATTTTTGTTTTTATTACCATTTCTCTAGGAGGTGGGTCAAAAAGGATCCTGCTGTGATTTATGTCATAGAACGTTCTGTCTATGTTTTCCTCTAGGAGTTTTATAGTGTCTGGATTTACATTCAGGTCTTTAATCCATTTTGAGTTTATTTTTGTGTATGGTGTTAGGAAGTGTTCTAATTTCATTCTTTTACATGTAGATCTAGTTTTCCCAGCACCACTTATTGAACAGGCTGTCTTTTCTCCACTGGATATTCTTGCCTCCTTTATCAAAGATAAGGTGACCATATGTGTGTGGGTTTATCTCTGGGCTTTCTATCCTGTTCCATTGATCTATATTTCTGTTTTTGTGCCAGTACCATACTGTCTTGATTACTGTAGCCTTGTAGTATAATCTGAAGTCAGGGAGCCTGATTCCTCCAGCTCCATTTTTCGTTCTCAAGATTGCTTTGGCCATTCGG